>NC_054495.1:3641324-3963824 GCF_017639515.1 Carcharodon carcharias | reverse complement strand
TCCTTATTAATCTTAAGCCCTTCTGGTGACTGAGTTTCCTGCTCTGTTACCATGGCCTGGGCAGCATCTACCTCACAGGTAAAGACAGATGCAAAATATCAATTTAAAACCTCTTGCCTGTATTTCTAAAGGCCCTTTTTGGTCCCTAATTGGCCCTACTCCTCCTTTTACCATCCTTTTACTATTGATGTGCTTATAGAATACTTTGGGATTTCCTTTTATGTTAGCTGCCAGTCTTTTTTCACAATCCCTCTTTGCTTCTCGTATTTGCTTATCGCATCCTTTCTGAACCTTCTGCATTTAGCTTGGGTCCCAGTTGTATGACTCAATATATAACGTACATCCTGTCACGTTATATTGAATTTCACAAACACTCTCATGAAGGTATTTTCATCTTTTGGCTGAATCCACAATATGGGTCATAAATATAAGATCGCCCCTAACAGAACAAAACAAAAACTGGGAGAAATTTTTCACACAGTGAGTGTTGAGAAATTGGAAACTCCAAAATGGGGGAAATTCCTAACAGGTCAGGTAGTGTATGTGAGGAAAGAAATAGAGATAACAAGTCAGGTCTATGACCTGATTAGAATGTGGAACTTGCTGCTATAACAGAGACCGACTATTATTTAAAGAGAAATTCAAGTGACCCACACACGGGAGAGAGGGAGGGATATGGAGAGGGCAGGATTGGGAAGAGATAATTATATTGAGAGGTGGTTTGTGTGGACACAAATGACAGCCTTGACCAGTCGTGTAGATATTTATAATATCATATAATGATTATTTGTAAGAAATGGGAGTTTCCTGCTAATTACTGATTGGCAGGCTCGCTATCCAAGGGGAATTGTTGTATCCAGCGGAATGTGACTAACGGGAGGGAGTGAGTTTCTTCCGCTTCCTGAAGTTGTTTTTCTGTCAGACAAAAAGTGAGACCGACCAGAGACGGGGGTATTACGGAGCGATCAAAAGATACTGAGTCAAGGTAGGACAGCGGAGTGGGGAGAATCCAGATCCTACACCTTCTGCCCCCAAGTCCCGGTCTGTCTGTCTCCACCCAGTCCCGGTGTGACCCAGTGACGGGTCTCTCTGTCTCCCCCCAGTCCCGGTGTGACCCAGTGACAGGTCTCTCTGTCTCTCCCCAGTCCTGGTGTGACCCAGTGATGGGTCTCTCTGTACCGCCCAGTCCAGGAGTGACCCAGTAATGGGTCTCTCTGTATCGCCCAGTCCTGGTGTGACCCAGTGACAAGTGTCTCTGCCCCCCCTCCCCCCAGTCCCGGTGTGACCCAGTGACGGGTCTTTCTGTCCCCCCAAGTCCCGGTGTGACCCAGTAACATGTCTCTCTGTCCCCCCCCAGTACCAGAGTGACCTATTGACAGGTCTCTCTGTCTCCCCCCCAGTCCTGGTGAGACCCAGTGACGGGTCTCTGTCCCCACCCCAGTCCCGGTGTGACCCAGTGACGGGTCTCTGTCCCCACCCCAGTCCCGGTGTGACCCAGTGATGGGTCTCTCTGTCCCCCCCCCCCCAGTACCAGTGTGACCCAGTGACATGTCTCTCTGTCCCCCCCCCAGTACCAGAGTGACCTATTGACAGGTCTCTCTGTCTACCCCCCTGTCCTGGTGTGACCCAGTGACGGGTCTCTCTGTCCCCACCCCAGTACCAGTGTGACCCAGTGACATGTCTCTCTGTCCCCACCCCAGTCCCAGTGTGACCCAGTGACGGGTCTCTGTCCCCACCCCAGTACCAGTGTGACCCAGTGACATGTCTCTCTGTCCCCACCCCAGTCCCAGTGTGACCCAGTGACGGGTCTCTGTCCCCACCCCAGTCCCAGTGTGACCCAGTGACGGGTCTCTGTCCCCACCCCAGTCCCAGTGTGACCCAGTGACGGGTCTCTGTCCCCACCCCAGTACCAGTGTGACCCAGTGACATGTCTCTCTGTCCCCACCCCAGTCCCGGTGTGACCCAGTGACGGGTCTTTCTGTCCCCCCCAGTCCCGGTGTGACCCAGTGACATGTCTCTCTGTACCCCCCCAGTACCAGAGTGACCTATTGACAGGTCTCTCTGTCTCCCCCCCTAGTCCTGGTGAGACCCAGTGACGGGTCTCTGTCCCCACCCCAGTCCCGGTGTGACCCAGTGACGGGTCTCTGTCCCCACCCCAGTCCCAGTGTGACCCAGTGACGGGTCTGTCCCCACCCCAGTCCCAGTGTGACCCAGTGACGGGTCTCTGTCCCCACCCCAGTCCCGGTTTGACACAGTGACGGGTCTCTGTCCCCACCCCAGTCCCAGAATGACCCAGTGACGGGTCTCTGTCCCCACCACAGTCCCGGTGTGACCCAGTGACAAGTGTCTCTGTCCCCCCCTCCCCCCAGTACCAGTGTGACCCAGTGACAGGTCTTTCTGTCCCCCCCAGTCCCGGTGTGACCCAGTGATGGGTCTCTCTGTCCCCCCCCAGTACCAGTGTGACCCAGTGATGGGTCTCTCTGTCCCCCCCCAGTACCAGTGTGACCCAGTGACATGTCTCTCTGTCCCCCCCCAGTACCAGAGTGAGCTATTGACATGTCTCTCTGTCTACCCCCCTGTCCTGGTGAGACCCAGTGACGGGTCTCTCTGTCCCCACCCCAGTCCCAGTGTGACCCAGTGACGGGTCTCTCTGTCCCCACCCCAGTACCAGTGTGACCCAGTGACATGTCTCTCTGTCCCCACCCCAGTCCCAGTGTGACCCAGTGACGGGTCTCTGTCCCCACCCCAGTCCCAGTGTGACCCAGTGACGGGTCTCTGTCCCCACCCCAGTACCAGTGTGACCCAGTGAAATGTCTCTCTGTCCCCACCCCAGTCCCGGTGTGACCCAGTGACGGGTCTTTCTGTCCCCCCCAGTCCCGGTGTGACCCAGTGACATGTCTCTCTGTCCCCCCCCAGTACCAGAGTGACCTATTGACAGGTCTCTCTGTCTCCCCCCCAGTCCTGGTGAGACCCAGTGACGGGTCTCTGTCCCCACCCCAGTCACAGTGTGACCCAGTGACGGGTCTCTGTCCCCACCCCAGTCCCAGTGTGACCCAGTGACGGGTCTCTGTCCCCACCCCAGTCCCAGTGTGACCCAGTGACGGGTCTCTGTCCCCACCCCAGTCCCAGTGTGACCCAGTGACATGTCTCTCTGTCCCCACCCCAGTCCCGGTGTGACCCAGTGACGGGTCTCTCTGTCCCCACCCCAGTCCCTGTGTGACCCAGTGACAAGTGTCTCTGCCCCGCCCTCCCCCCAGTCCCGGTGTGACCCAGTGACGGGTCTCTGTCCCCACCCCAGTCCCAGTGTGACCCAGTGACGGGTCTCTGTCCCCCCCGCCCCAGTCCCAGTGTGACCCAATGACGGGTCTCTCTGTCCCCCCAGTCCCGGTGTGACCCAGTGCTGGGTCTCTCTGTACCCCCCAGTACCAGTGTGACCTAGTGATGGGTCTCTCTGTCCCCCCCAATCCTGGTGTGACCCAGTGCCGAGTCTCTCTGTACCCCCCCAGTCCCAGTGTGACCCAGTGACAGGTCTCTCTGTCTCCCCCCAGTCCTGGTGTGACCCAGTGACGTTCTGTCTGTCTCCCCCCCAGTCCCGGTGTGAACCAGTGATGGGTCTCTCTGTCCCCCCCAGTCCTGGTGTGACCCAGAGTGAGGGGTATCTCTCTCACCCCAGTCCCGGTGTGACCCAGTGATGGATCTCTCTTTTCCCCCCCAGTCCCAGTGTGACCCAGTGATGGGTCTCTCTGCCCCCCACCACCTCCCCACCCCGAATGCCGGTGTGACCCAGTGACAGGTCTCTCTGTCCTTGCCCAGTCCTGGTGTGACCCAATAACTGGTCTCTCTGTCCCCCGAGTCCCAGTGTGACCCAGTGATGGGTCTCTCTGTACCCCCAAGTCCTGGTGTGACCCAGTGATGGGTCTCTCTGTACCCCCTCTGTCCCAGTGTGACCAAGTGATGGGTCTCTCTGCCCCCCCACCACTCCCCACCCCCCCCCACCCCCCCGAGTGCCAGTGTGACCCAGTGACAGGTCTCTCTGTCCTTGCCCAGTCCCAGTGTGACCCAGTGAAGGACCTCTCTGTCCCCCAGCGTCCCAGTGTGACCCAGTGAAGGGCCTCTCTGTCCCCCAGAGTCCCAGTGTGACCCAGTGAAGGGCCTCTCTGTCCCCCCAGTCCTGGTGTGACCCAGTGAAGGGCCTCTCTGTCCCCCCAGTCCTGGTGTGACCCAGTGACAGGTCTCTCTGTCCCCTCAGTCCTGGTGTAACCCAGTGATGTGTCCCTCTGTCCCTGCAAGTCCCGATGTGACCCAGTCACGGTTCTCTCTGTCTCCCCCCAGTCCCTCTTTGACCCAATGTCGAGTCCCTCTGTCTCCCCCAAGTCCCGGTGTGACCCAGTGACGCGTCTCTCTGTCCCCCCCTCAGTACCAGTGTGACCCAGTGACGGGTCTCCGTCTCCCCCCCAGTCCCGGTGTGACCCAGTGACGCGTCTCTCTGTCCCCCCTCAGTACCAGTGTGACCCAGTGACGGGTCTCCGTCTCCCCCCCAGTCCCGGTGTGACCCAGTGACGCGTCTCTCTGTCCCCCCCCAGTACCAGTGTGACCCAGTGACGGGTCTCTCTGTCTCCCCCCAGTCCCGGTGTGACCCAGTGATGGGTCTCTCTGTCTCCCCCCAGTCCCGGTGTGACGGTTCCGACAGTCTCCCGCGAGTCCCGGTGTCACCCAGTGACGGGTCTCTCTGTCCGCCCGACTCCCAGTGTGACCCAGTGACGGGTCTCTCTGTCCCCTGTAGTCCCGATGTGACCCAGTGACTGGTCTCTCTGTCCCCCCAAGTCCCAGTGTGACCCAGTGACGGGTCTCTCTGTCCCCCGTAGTCCCAGTGTGACCCAGTGACGGGTCTCTCTGTCCCCCATAGTCCTGGTGTGACCCAGTGATGGGTCTCTCTGTCCCTCGTAGTCCCAGTGTGACCCAGTGACGGGTCTCTCTGTCCCCCGTAGTCCCAGTGTGACCCAGTGACGGGTCTCTCTGTCCCCCATAGTCCTGGTGTGACCCAGTGATGGGTCTCTCTGTCCCTCGTAGTCCCAGTGTGACCCAGTGACGGGTCTCTCTGTCCCCCCCAGTCCCGGGTGTGACCCAGTGATGGGTCTCTCTGTCCCCCGTAGTCCCGGTGTGACCCAGTGATGAGTCTTTCGATCCGCCCCATTCCCAATGTCACCCAGTGACGGGACTCTGTCTCCCCTTCAATCCTGGTGAGAGCCAGTGATGGGTCTCTCTGTCCTCCCCAGACTCGGTGTAACCCAACGTCGGGTCTCTCTCTCACTCCCCCCAGCCCCGGTGTGACCCAGTGATGGGTCTCTCTGTAACCCCCAGTCCCAGTGTGACCCAGTGATGGGTCTCTCTGCCCCCCACCACCCCCCCACCCCGTGTGCCGGTGTGACCCAGTGACAGGTCTCTCTGTCCTTGCCCAGTCCCGGTGTGACCCAATAACGGGTCTCTCTGTACCCCCCTGAGTCCCAGTGTGACACAGTAACGGGTCTCTCTGTACCCCCAAGTCCTGGTGTGACCCAGTGATGGGTCTCTCTCTGTACCCCCTCTGTCCCAGTGTGACCCAGTGATGGGTGTCTCTGCCCCCCACCACCCCCCCCCCCCCCACCCCAAGTGCCAGTGTGACCCAGTGACAGGTCTCTCTGTCCTTGCCCAGTCCCGGTGTGACCCAATAACGGGTCTCTCTGTCCCCCTGAGTCCCAGTGTGACCCAGTGATGGGTCTCTCTGTACCCCCAAGTCCTGGTGTGACCCAGTGACAGGTCTCTCTGTACCCCCCTGAGTCCCAGTGTGACACAGTGACGGGTCTCTCTGCCCCCCACCACCCCCCCCACCCCAAGTGCCGGTGTGACCCAGTGACAGGTCTCTCTGTCCTTGCCCAGTCCCGGTGTGACCCAATAACGGGTCTCTCTGTCCCCCTGAGTCCCAGTGTGACACAGTGACGGGTCTCTCTGTACCCCCAAGTCCTGGTGTGACCCAGTGACAGGTCTCTCTGTACCCCCCTGAGTCCCAGTGTGACACAGTGACGGGTCTCTCTGTAGCCCCAAGTCCTGGAGTGACCCAGTGATGGGTCTCTCTGTACCCCCCCTGTCCCAGTGTGACCCAGTGATGGGTCTCTCTGTCCCACCCCCCAGTCCCAGTGTGACACAATGACAGGTCTCTCTGTCTCCCCCAGTCCCAGTGTGACCCCGTCAGTTCCAAACCCCACTCTCTCCCCCAATTCATTAATCCAGACAGTTCCACTCCCCACTCTTTCCCCCATTTCATTAATCCAGTCGGTTCCACTCTCCACTCTTTCCCCCAATTCATTAATCCAGTCGGTTCCACTCCTCAGTCTTTCCCCCAGCTCATTAATGCTGTCAGTTCCACTTCCCGCTCTTTCCCCCAGTTCATTAATCCCGTGAGTTCCACGCTCCACTCTTTGCCCAAGTTCATCAATCCAGCCAGTTCCACTCCCCACTCTTTGCCCCAGTTCATTAATTCAGTCAGTTCCACACCCAATTCTTTCCCCTAGTTCATTAATCCAGTCAGTTCCACACCTCACTCTTTCCCCCAGTTCATTAATCCAGCCAGTTCCACTCCCCACTCTTTGCCCCAATTCATTAATCCTGTCAGTTCCACTGCCCACTCTTTCCCCCAGTTCATTGATGCAGTCAGTTCCACTCCCCACTCTTTATCCCAGTTCATTAATTCAGTCATTTTCATTCTTTCCCCCAGTTCATTAATGCAGTCAGTTCCACTCGCCACTCTTTCCCCCAGTTTATTAATCAAGTCAGTTCCACTCCCTACTCTTTCTCCCCAGTTCATTCATCCAGTCAGTTCCGCTCCCCACTCGTTCTCCCAATTCATTAATCCCGTCAGTTCCACACCTCACTCTGTCCCGCAGTTCATTGATCCAGACAGTTCCACTCTTTCCCCCAGTTCATTAATCCAGTCAGTCCACGTTGCACTCTTTCCCCAGTTCATTGATCCAGTCAGTTCCACACCCCACACTTTACCCCAGTTCATTAATACAGTCAGTTCCACTCCCCACTCTTTCCCCCAGTTCATAATCCCATCAATTCCACTCCCCTCTCTTTCCCCTTCTTTAGAACAGTCAATTTCACTCCCCACTCTTTCCCCCAGTTCAATAATCCTGTCAGTCCCACTCTTTACCCCAGTTCATTAATCGAGTCAGTTCCATGCCCCACTCTTTCACCCAGTTCATTAATCCCATCAGTTCCACTCCCCACTCTTTACACCAGTTTATTAATCCTGAAAATTCCACTCCCCACTCTTTACCCCATTTCATTAATCCCATCAATTCCACTCCCGACACTTTCTGTCAGTTGATTAATCCCGTCAATTCCACTCCCCACTCCTTCCTCCAGTTAGTTCCACTCCCTACTCTTTCCCCCAGTTCATTAATCCTGTCAGTTCCACTCCCCACTCGTTCTCCCAATTCATATATCCAGTCAGCTTCACTCCCAACTCTTTCCCCCAGTTCACTAATCCTGTCAGTTCCACTGCCCACTCTTTCCCCCAGTTCATTAATGCAGTCAGTTCCACTCCCCACTCTTTCCTCTGGTTCATTAATCCTGTCAGTTCCACTCACCACTCTTTATCCCAATTCATTAATTCAGTCAATTCCACTCCCTACTCTATCCCCTAGTTCATTAATCCCATCAGTTCCACACCTCACTCTTTCGCCAGTTCATTGATCCAGTCAGTTCCACTCCCCATTCTTTCCCCCTGTTCATTGATCCAGTCAGTTTCACTCCCCACTCTTTCCCCGAGTTCATTAATCCTGTCAGTTCCACACTCCACTCTTTCCCCCAGTTCATTAATGCAGTCAATTCCACTCCCCACTCTTTCCTCCAGTTCATTCATCCAGTTAGTTCCACTCCCTACTCTTTCCATTACTTCATTAATCCAGACAGTTCCACTCCCCACCCTTTCCCCCAGTTCATTAATCCAATGAGTTCCACTTCCCACTCTTTCCCCCAGTTCATTAATCGAGTCAGTTCCTCTCCCCGCTCTTTCCCCCAGTTCATTAATCCTGTCAGTTCCACTCCCCACTCTTTCCCCCAGTTCAATAATCCTGTCAGTCCCACTCTTTCCCCCGTTCATTAATCGAGTAAGTTCCTCTCCCCACTCTTTCCCCCAGTTCGTTAATCCTGTCAGTTCCACTGCCCACTCTTTACCCCATTTCATTAATCCCATCAATTCCACTCCCGACTCTTTCTGTCAGTTGATCAATCCCGTCAATTCCACTCCCCACTCTTTCCTCCAGTTCATTCATCCAGTTAGTTCCACTCCCTACTCTTTCCATCAGTTCATTAATCCCGTCAGATCCACTCCCCACTCTTCCACCAGTCCATTAATCCAGTCAGTTCTGCTCCCCACTCGTTCTCCCAATTCATTAATCCAGTCAATTTCACTCTCCACTCTTTCCCCCAGTTCATTAATTCCGTCAGTTCCACTCCCCACGCTTTCCCCTAGTTCATTAATCCAGTCAGTTTCACTGCCCAGTCTTACCTCAGTTCATTAATGCAGTCAGTTCCACTCCCCACTCTTTCCCTAGTTCATTAATCCTGTCAGTTCCACACCCCACTCTTTCCCCCAGTTCATTAGTGCAGTCAGTTCCACACCCCACTCTTTCCCCCAGTTCATTAATGCAGTCAATTCCACTCCCCACTCTTTCCCCCAGTTCATTAATGCAGTCAGTTCCACTCCCCACTCTTTCCCCCAGTTCATTAATGAAGTCAGTTCCACTCCCCACTCTTTCCCCCAGTTCATTAATCCAGTCAGTTCCACTCCCCACTCTTTCCCCCAGTTAATTAATTCAGTTAGTTCCATTCCCACGTCTTTCCCAGAGTTTATTAATCCAGTCAGTTTCACTCCCCACTCTTTCCCTAGTTCATTAATCCTGTCAATTCCAGTGCCCAGTCTTTCCCCCAGTTCATTAATCCTGACAGTTCGCCTCCCCACTCTTTGCCCCTCTTCATTAATCCTGTCATTTCCACTCCCCAATCTTTCCCCCAGTTCATTAATCCAGTCATTTCCACTCTTTCCCCCAATTCATTAATCCTGTCAGTTCCAGTGCCCAGTCTTTCAGGAATAATGAACTGGGGGAACGAGTGGATTTGACTGGAGGAAGAAAATTCCAAGGGGAGTGCCCACCATCCGTGGTGAACTAAAAAAAGTTAAAGACTGTATGAAACTAAAATTAAAATATTTATTAACAAAAGAAAAGATTTCAAGCACACACATAGGTCTACAAATTACAACTATAAGAACTGTTAAAAATCCCTAATTAACCTGGTTCACAGTTACACCCCCCTCTTTAAGGCAACAGTCCAAAAATAAATTTTAGACAGAGCCAGTAAATCAACACAATACCCTAGACAGTGGAATTCAAAATGGCTCTCCAGCTTCGGTTTCTGTAGACAACAGATTTTTGCACAAATACTGTTAGATCTTACAATGTCTTCCCCTACATATAGCCTCATTCTCCTATATACATGTTCTCCCTTTTTGGTATGTAAATTTCATTGTTTCCATACGTCTTTGGAACTTCTACCCTCCTCATAATATAAATCTTTTCATGATGCTACTCTTCTCATTAACTTTGAAATCCAACTCCACCTTCCAGTATTTGTGCAAAAATCTGTTGTCTACAGAAACCGAAGCTGGAGAGCCATTTTGAATTCCACTGTCTAGGGTATTGTGTTGATTTACTGGCTCTGTCTAAAATTTATTTTTGGACTGTTGCCTTAAAGAGGGGGGTGTAACTGTGAACCAGGTTAATTAGGGATTTTTAACAGTTCTTATAGTTGTAATTTGTAGACCTATGTGTGTGCTTGAAATCTTTTCTTTTGTTAATAAATATTTTAATTTTAGTTTCATACAGTCTTTAACTTTTTTTAGTTCACCACGGATGGTGGGCACTCCCCTTGGAATTTTCTTCCTCATTGGAATGTATATATTGTGTATTCTGAAATATCCCTTTAAATGTCTGCCACTGAACTTCTATTGGCACATCCTTAACCTCATTTGCCCATTCACTTTAGCTTGTGCCCTCATAATTTCCCTTATTTAAGTTTAAAATACCAGTCTTGGACTCACTCGTTTCTCCCTCAAAATGAATGTAAAATTCAATATTATGATCGCTGCTACCTAGGAGTGCCTTCACTAGGAGGTTATCAATTAATCCTATCTCGTTGCTCAATACCAGGTCTAGTATAGCCTGTTCTCTGGTTGGCTCCAGAATGTGCTCTTTGAAGAAACTATCCCAAAACATGCTATGAACTCTTCATCTATGCTACCTTTTCCCATCTGATTTTTCCAGTCTATATGTCAATTAAAATCTCCCATGAGTATTGATGTACCTTTCTGGCAAGCTCCCATCATCTCTTCTTTTATACTTTGTCCTACTGTGTAGTTACAATTAGGGGGCCTGTACGCCACTCCCACAAGTAACTTCTTGCTTTTGTCATTCCTCTTCTCAACCCAAACTGCTTCTACATTCTAGTTTCCTGAACTTAGGTCATCCCTCTCTAATGTGCTAATACCATAATTAATTAACAGAGCTACCCCTCCACTTTTTCCTAACTTCCTGTCTTTCTTAAATGTCACATACCCTTCAATATTCAGGTCCCAATTGATGTCATCCTGCAGCCATGTCTCTGTAATGGCTATCAAATCATACTTATTTCCATTTGCGCTGCAGTTCATCTGTTTGTTTCGAATGCTATGTGCATTTAGATACAGAGCCCTTAGTTTTGTCCTTTTGTTATTTTTGTAGCATCTAGCCTAATCTGCTGATTTACTCTTAGAAACGTAATCTCTGTTTATCATTTCCCATTTTAATAGCTTTCTCTCTTGCCTTGTCTCTACTCTTTGGTTTATCACACCTTCCCAAATTTGATCCCTTGCCCTACTATTCAGTTTAAAACCCTCTCTACTTCCCTAGTTAGGCAGCTCAAGAGGACACCAGCCACAGCATGGTTCAGGTGTAGACCATCCCAATGGCACAGATCCCACTTTCCCCAATACTGGTGCCAGTGCCTCACGAACCGGAACCCATTTCTCCCACACCAGTCTTTTGAGCCACACATTCATTTCTCTAATCTTATTTGTTCTATGCCAATTTGCACATGGCTCAGGTAATGATCGAGAAATTATTACCTTTGAGGTTCTGCTTCTTAAATTGGTGCCTAGCTCGTCATACTGACTATGCAGAGCCTCCCTCCTCATCCTGCCTATGCTGTTGCTACCCACATGGGCCACAAACACTGGGTCCTCCCACTCACTGCAAGTTCTTCTCCAACCCTGAGCAGATGTTCTGAACCCTGGCACTGGGCAGGCAACAAAGCTGTTTGGACTCTCGCTCTTTGCTACAGAGAAGAGTTACTATACTGTCTACTACTACTACTACCACCACTACAACATTTCTTTTTGCTCTCCCCTCCCACTTGAATGGCTTCCTGTACCATGGTCAATTATCTAATCCACCCTGCAGCCTCTACTCTCATCCAAACAAGCTGAGAGAGCTCAAAACTGTTGGACAATTGCAGAGGCTGACACACCTGCACTCCTTCCCTCTGGGTCCCCTTACCTGCCTCACTCACAGTCACGCCCTCCTGTCCCTGACCACTGACCAAATCAGAAGACCCTATCCTAAAAGGTGTTTCTGCCTCCTGTTATAAAGCATCCAGGTAGCTTTCCCACTCCCTGGTGTGTCACAGTGTCTGCAGCTCAGCCTCCAGCTCAATGACTCTAAGCTGAAGTTCCCCAAGCCGCCAACACTTACTGCTGACGTGCTTGCCCTCGATCACAATGTTATCCAGGAGCTCCCATGTGTTGCAGCCACGACACATCACCTGTCCTGCCATCTTTAATGTGTTTTTAATAACTGCTTAATTATATTAATCGCAATGTTGCTTTCTTATATCTTTTATAAGTGGCCGACAGAGGTTTCAGGCTTTCTCAATGGTTCCTTTCTGAGCCCCTGTTGGTCCTCTGTTTTACAAGCAGCTGATCTCCAGGAATTCCACAGTACAAAACTCTGCCATCTCCTCACCATCCAGCCACCGACTTGAAAGCGTTGCCACCACAGAACTGAACCGGGGTTACTGTAACCAGATTCAAATGGTTAGCCAGTTAACTAACACTTAATTAACGCTCTTAAGAGTCATAATGGACTGGAAACACTAACTCGTTTTCTCTCTACGCAGATGCTGTTAGAGCCGCTGAGTTTTTCCAACATTTTCTGTTTTCGAGTAGCTAATTAATGACTCAGCTCCTATAGCCCAGAGTGGGTTTGCCCTGCCCAAACTGCAAGAAAGAACTTAGTCTGCTTACACTGCACTTTCCAGTTACTGCTAATTACTGACTAGATTATAATAGTAAAATTTCAGATTATAATAGTAAAATTTAAGAACAGAGTTAACACTTAAAACTCCCCCTCTCACCAAACTCCAAGTCTCAGCTCCGTTGGTCTGAAGTGGACTGGACACTTTTCAGGGCCAAATGTTGACCGTCCAATTGAACAGCCGGTGGATAGAGGCCACGCCCCTTTGTCAGATGATGGACAAGGGATCCCAGCCAATCCTCCCATGTCCTCCTTCTTCCTTAACCGAGGTTTTCCACCCATGGTCGTTGACAGGGCCCTCAAATGTGTCCGGCCTATCTCCCGCGTATCCGCCCTCACGCCTTCTCCTCCCTCCCAGAAACATGATAGGGTCCCCCTTGTCCTCACTTATCACCCCACCAGCCTCCTCATTCAAAGGATCATCCTCCGCCATTTCCGCCAACTCCAGCATGATGCCACTACCAAACACATCTTCCCTTCACCCCCACTGACGGCATTCCGTAGGGATCGTTCCCTCCGGGACACCCTGGTCCACTCCTCCATCACCCCCTACTCCCCAACCGCCACCTATGGCACCACCCCATGCCCATGCAAAAGATGTAACACCTGCCCCTTCACTTCCACTCTCCTCACCGTCCAAGGGCCCAAATACTCCTTCAAGTGAAGCAACAATTCACTTGCATTTCCCCCAACTTAGTCTACTGCATTCGTTGCTCCCAATGCGGTCTCCTCTACATTGGAGAGACCAAACGTAAACTGGGCGACCGCTTTGCAGAACACTTGCGGTCTGTCCGCAAGAATGACCCAAACCACCCTGTCGCTTGCCATTTCAACACTCCACCCTGCTGTCTTGCCCACATGTCTGTCCTTGGCTTGCTGCATTGTTCCAGTGAAGCCCGACGCAAACTGGAGGAACAACACCTCATCTTCCGACTAGGCACTTTACAGCCTTCCGGACTGAATATTGAATTCAACAACTTTAGGTCTTGAGCTCCCTCCTCCATCCCCACCCCCTTTCTGTTTCTTCCCCCTTCCTTTTGTTTTTTGCCAATAAATTATATAGATTTTTCTTTTTCCCACCTCTATCCATTATTTTTAAATATTTTTAAATCTTTTATGCTCTCCCCACCCCCACTAGGGCTGTACCTTGAGTGCCCTACCATCCATTCTTAATTAGCACATTCGCTAGATAATATCACCAACTTCAACACCTGTGTGTTCTTTTGTTGGTGGCATCATGCTGGAGTTGGCGGAAATGGCGGAGGATGATCCTTTGAATGCGGAGGCTGGTGGGGTGATAAGTGAGGACAAGGGGGACCCTATCATGTTTCTGGGAGGGAGGAGAAGGCTTGAGGGCGGATGCGCGGGAGATGGGCTGGACATGGTTGAGGGCCCTGTCAACGACCGTGGGTGGAAAACCTCGGTTAAGGAAGAAGGAGGACATGTCAGAGGAACTGTTTTTGAATGTAGCATCATCGGAACAGATGCGACGGAGGCGAAGGAACTGAGAGAATGGGATGGAGTCCTTACAGGAAGCGGGGTGTGAGGAGCTGTAGTCGAGATAGCTGTGGGAGTCGGTGGGTTTGTAATGGATATTGGTGGACAGTCTATCACCAGAGATTGAGACCGAGAGGTCAAGGAAGGGAAGGGAAGTGTGCAGAGATGGACCACGTGAAAATGATGGAGGGGTGGAGATTGGAAGCAAAATTAATAAATTTTTCCAAGTCCCGATGAGAGCATGAAGCGGCACCGAAGTAATCATCGATGTACCGGAGAAAGAGTTGTGGAAGGGGGCCGGAGTAGGACTGGAACAAGGAATGTTCCACATACCCCATAAAGAGACAGGCATAGCTGGGGCCCATGCGGGTACCCATAGCCACACCTTTTATTTGGAGGAAGTGAGAGGAGTTGAAGGAGAAATTGTTAAGCGTGAGAACAAGTTCAGCCAGACGGAGGAGAGTAGTGGTGGATGGGGATTGTTCGAGCCTCTGTTCGAGCAAGAAGCTAAGGGCCCTCAGACCATCCTGGTGGGGGATGGGGGTGTAGAGGGATTGGACGTCCATGGTGAAGAGGAAGCGGTTGGGGCCAGGGAACTGGAAATTGTTGATGTGACGTAAGGTGTCAGAGGAATCACGGATGTAGGTGGGAAGGGACTGGACAAGGGGAGAGAGAAGGGAGTCAAGATAACGAGAAATGAGTTCTGTGGGGCAGGAGCAAGCTGAGACGATTGGTCTACCGGGGCAGTTCTGTTTGTGGATTTTGGGTAGGAGATAGATTAATTTTGCTTCCAATCTCCACCCCTCCATCATTTTCACGTGCTCCATCTCTGCACACTTCCCTTCCCTTCCTTGACCTCTCTGTCTCAATCTTTGGTGATAGACTGTCCACCAATATCCATTACAAACCCACCGACTCCCACAGCTATCTCGACTACAGCTCCTCACACCCCGCTTCCTGTAAGGACTCCATCCCATTCTCTCGGTTCCTTCGCCTCCGTCGCATCTGTTCCGATGATGCTACATTTAAAAACAGTTCCTCTGACATGTCCTCCTTCTTCCTTAACCGAGGTTTTCCACCCACAGTCGTTGACAGGGCCCTCAACCATGTCCGGCCCATCTCCCGCGCATCCGCCCTCACGCCTTCTCCTCCCTCCCAGAAACACGATAGGGTCCCCCTTGTCCTCACTTATCACCCCACCCCTCCGCATTCAAAGGATCATCCTCCGCCATTTCCGCCAACTCCAGCATGATGCCACCACCAAACACATCTTCCCTTCACCCCCTTTATCGGCATTCCATAGGGATCGCTCCCTCTGGGACACCCTGGTCCACTCCTCCATCACCCCCTACTCCTCAACCCCCTACTATGGCACCACCCCATGCCCACGCAAAAGATGCAACACCTGCCCCTTCACTTCCTCTCTCCTCACCGTCCAAGGACCCAAACACTCCTTTCAAGTGAAGCAGCATTTCACTTGCATTTCCCCCAACTTAGTCTACTGCATTCGTTGCTCCCAATGTGGTCTCCTCTACATTGGAGAGACCAAACGTAAACTGGGTGACCGCTTTGCAGAACACCTGCGGTCTGTCCGCAAGAATGACCCAAACCTCCCTGTCGCTTGCCATTTCAACACTCCACCCTGCTCTCTTGCCCACATGTCTGTCCTTGGCTTGCTGCATTGTTCCAGTGAAGCCCGACGCAAACTGGAGGAACAACACCTCATCTTCCGACTAGGCACTTTACAGCCTTCCGGACTGAATACAACAACTTTAGGTCTTGACCTCCCTCCTCCATCCCCACCCCCTTTCTGTTTCTTCCCCCTTCCTTTTGTTTTTTGCCAATAAATTATATAGATTTTTCTTTTCCCACCTCTATCCATTATTTTTAAATATTTTTAAATCTTTTATGCTCCCCCCACCCCCACTAGAGCTGTACCTTGAGCGCCCTACCATCCATTCTTAATTAGCACATTCGCTAGATAATATCACCAACTTTAACACCTATGTGTTCTTTTGTTCTGTTGTCTGTGACATCTTTTGATGATCTGCTTCTATCACTGCTTGTTTGTCCCTACAACCACACCACCCCCCTCCACTTCTCTCCCCCCACCCAAACCCCACCCTCCCCCCCACATACACACCTTAAACCAGCTTACATTTCACCCCTTCCTTGGATTCACCTAGTTCTGTCGAAGGGTCATGAGGACTCGAAACGTCAACTCTTTTCTTCTCCGCCGATGCTGCCAGACCTGCTGAGTTTTTCCAGGTAATTCTGTTTTTGTTTTGGATTTCCAGCATCCGCAGCTTTTTGTTTTTTTTTGTTTTTATCTCCCTTTGCTTGATTTCAGCCATTCAGCGGCGGCCGCGTGGTTTCCCACCCCGCCGCGCGCAGGGCTGCTCCGATTGACAGCTCCCTTGGCCAATGGGACGCGCCGCTGCAAATGCCGCCCTTTGGTCCGGGGGGGGGGGTGGGGCCTGGGGTTTGGATCAATTTCCGCAACCCCCCCTCCCCCTCCCCCTCCCCCAGTCCCTCGCGGGCGGTTGTCATGGGGATTGTGAGCGTCTTTCGTTCGGTCGCAATTTTCGTCGGTACCTGCGTTGCGACAGGAACCCGGACCCTGATCCGGTGTCTGTTCCAGGCCCTGAACCGGTTCAGGAACTGGATCCTTTCCCTGATCCGGTCTCTGCTCCCGATCTTCGTCCAGTTCCACATCTTAGACCGTCTGTCCTTCTCCTGGAGCGGGGCGATTCTTGGCCTGCGTTACAAAGGTAGGAAACTGCGCAGGGAGGGGGAGGGGGAGGTGGAGGAGGAAGGAGGAGGGGGTGGGGGAGGGGGGGAGAGGGGGAGGAGGTGGTGGGGGAGGAGGAGGAGGAGGAGGAGGGGGAGGAGGAGGAGGAGAGGGAGGGGAGGAGGAGGAGGTGAGGGAGGGGAGGAGGAGGAGGGGGAGGAGGAGGAGGGGGAGGAGGAGGAGGGCGAGGAGGAGGAGGAGGGGGGGAGAGGAGGGGGAGGAGGGGGGGGAGAGGAGGGGGAGGAGGGGGGGGGAGAGGAGGAGGGGGAGAGGAGGGGGAGGGGGGAGAGGAGGGGGAGGAGGGGGGGGAGAGGAGGGGGAGGAGGGGGGGAGAGGAGGGGGAGAGGGGGGGGAGGGGAGGGGGAGGAGGGGAGGGGAGGAGGGGGGGAGAGGGGGGGGAGGGGGAGGAGGTGGTGGGGGAGGGGGGAGAGGAGGAGGAGGTGGTGGGGGAGGTGGTGGGGGAGGGGGGAGAGGAGGAGGAGGTGGTGGGGGAGGGGGGAGAGGAGGAGGAGGTGGTGGGGGAGGTGGTGGGGGAGGGGGGAGAGGAGGAGGAGGTGGTGGGGGAGGTGGTGGGGGAGGGGGGAGAGGAGGAGGAGGTGATGGGGGAGGGGGGAGAGGAGGAGGAGGTGATGGGGGAGGGGGGAGAGGAGGAGGAGGTGGTGGGGGAGGTGGGAGAGGAGGAGGAGGTGGTGGGGGAGGTGGGAGAGGAGGAGGAGGTGGTGGGGGAGGTGGGAGAGGAGGAGGAGGTGGTGGGGGAGGTGGGAGAGGAGGAGGAGGTGGTGGGGGAGGTGGGAGAGGAGGAGGAGGTGGTGGGGGAGGTGGTGGGGGAGGGGGGGAGAGGTGGTGGGGGAGGTGGTGGGGGAGGGGGGGAGAGGAGGAGGAGGAGGTGGTGGGGGAGGGGGGGAGAGGAGGAGGAGGAGGTGGTGGGGGAGGGGGGGAGAGGTGGAGGAGGAGGTGGTGGAGGAGGAGGAGGAGGAGTGGTGGAGGAGGAGAAGGAGGTGGTGGGGGAGGGGGGGAGAGGAGGAGGAGGAGGAGGTGGGGGAGGAGGAGGAGGAGGAGGAGGTGGGGGAGGAGGAGGAGGTGGAGGAGGTGGGGGAGGAGGAGGAGGTGGAGGAGGTGGAGGAGGTGGGGGAGGAGGAGGAGGTGGAGGAGGTGGGGGAGGAGGAGGAGGTGGAGGAGGTGGGGGAGGAGGAGGAGGTGGGGGAGGGGGGGGGAGGAGGAGGTGGGGGAGGGGGGGAGGAGGAGGTGGAGGGGGGAGGGGGGAGGAGGAGGTGGAGGGGGAGGGGGGGAGGAGGGGGGGGAGGAGGAGGTGGAGGGGGGGAGGAGGAGGTGGGGGAGGGGGGGAGGAGGAGGTGGGGGAGGGGGGGAGGAGGAGGTGGGGGAGGGGGGGGGAGGAGGAGGTGGGGGAGGGGGTGGAGGAGGAGGTGGGGGAGGGGGGGGGAGGAGGAGGAGGTGGTGGGGGAGGGGGGGAGGAGGAGGAGGTGGTGGGGGAGGAGGTGGTGGGGGAGGGGGGGGAGGAGGAGGAGGTGGTGGGGGAGGGGGGGGAGGAGGAGAAGTGGTGGGGGAGGGGGGGAGGAGGAGGAGGTGGTGGGGGAGGGGGGGGAGGAGGAGGAGGTGGTGGGGGGGGAGGGGGGGGAGGAGGAGGAGGTGGTGGGGGAGGGGGGGAGGAGGAGGAGGTGGTGGGGGGGGAGGGGGGGGGAGGAGGAGGTGGTGGGGGGGGAGGAGGAGGAGGTGGTGGGGGGGGAGGGGGGGAGGAGGAGGAGGTGGTGGGGGGGGAGGGGGGGGGAGGAGGAGGAGGTGGTGGTGGGGGAGGGGGGAGGAGGAGGAGGTGGTGGTGGGGGAGGGGGGGAGGAGGAGGAGGTGGTGGTGGGGGAGGGGGGAGGAGGAGGAGGTGGTGGGGGAGGGGGGGGAGGAGGAGGAGGTGGTGGGGGAGGGGGGGGAGGAGGAGGAGGTGGTGGGGGAGGGGGGGAGGAGGAGGAGGTGGTGGGGGAGGGGGGGAGGAGGAGGAGGTGGTGGGGGAGGGGGGGGAGGAGGAGGAGGGGTGGAGGGGGGGAGAGGAGGAGGAGGAGGAGGGAAGGGGGGGAGAGGAGGAGGAGGAGGGGGGGAGAGGAGGAGGAGGAGGGGGGGAGAGGAGGAGGAGGAGGGGGGGAGAGGAGGAGGAGGAGGGGGGGAGAGGAGGAGGAGGAGGGGGGAGGGGGGAGAGGAGGGGGGAGGGGGGGAGAGGAGGACGGGGGGAGGGGGGGAGAGGAGGAGGGGGGAGGGGTGGAGGGGGGAGAGGGGGAGGGGGGAGAGGAGGAGGGGGGAGGGGGGAGGAGGGGGGGAGGGGGGAGAGGAGGAGGAGGGGGGGAGGGGGGAGAGGAGGAGGAGGTGGTGGGGGAGAGGAGGTGGTGGGGGAGGGGGGGAGAGGAGGTGGTGGGGGAGGGGGGGAGAGGAGGTGGTGGGGGAGGGGGGAGAGGAGGTGGTGGGGGAGGGGGGGAGAGGAAGAGGAGGAGGAGGTGGTGGGGGGGGGAGGAGGAGGTGGTGGGGGGGGGAGGTGGTGGGGGGGGAGGGGGGTTGGGGGGGGAGGAGGAGGTGGGGGGGGAGGGGGGTGAGGAGGAGGTGGTGGAGGAGGAGGAGGAGGAGGAGGAGGGGGAGGTGGAGGGGGAGGTGGAGGGGAGGGGGAGGAGGAGGAGGAGGGGGTGGAGAGGGGGGAGGAGGAGGGGGGTGGAGAGGGAGGAGGAGGAGGAGGGGGGTGGAGAGAGGGGGGTGGAGAGAGGGGGGTGGAGAGAGGGGGGAGGAGGAGAGGAGGGGGTGGAGAGAGGGGGGAGGAGGAGAGCAGGGGGTGGAGAGAGGGGGGAGGAGGAGAGGAGGGGGTGGAGAGAGGGGGGAGGAGGAGAGGAGGGGGTGGAGAGAGGGGGGAGGAGGAGAGGAGGGGGTGGAGAGAGGGGGGAGGAGGAGAGGAGGGGGTGGAGAGAGGGGAGGAGGAGAGGAGGGGGTGGAGAGAGGAGGGGGTGGAGAGAGGGGGGAGGAGGAGAGGAGGGGGTGGAGAGAGGGGGGAGGAGGAGAGGAGGGGGTGGAGAGAGGGGGGAGGAGGAGAGGAGGGGGTGGAGAGAGGGGGGAGGAGGAGAGGAGGGGGTGGAGAGAGGGGGGAGGAGGAGAGGAGGGGGTGGAGAGAGGGGGAGGAGGAGAAGAGAGGGGGGAGGAGGAGAGAGGGGGGAGGAGGAGAGAGAGGGGTCTATATCTTCCTGCAGGCCAAGACACTCAACCTCACTGTTAACCACCTGGCTAATCTTTGTGTCATCCGCAAACTACCCCCCAACATGGTCAGCTATGTCGTTCATGCCCATGATACTGTCATTCTCAGACAAATATCATGATTGCAGAATCAGCTGATGCCCAACCAGGATTGTCAACTGTGATTGGACATGTTGTTGAAATTTTCATTGTATAACCTCCAGCTCAGGGTTTTCAATTCTGGTTTAAGGTTTCATCACTTGATCTCCTGCCATTGATCTCCCAACATGGAGAGGGGGGAGGAGGAGAGGAGGCGGTGGAGGGGGGGGAGGAGGAGAGGAGGGGGTGGAGAGAGGGGGGAGGAGGAGAGGAGGGGGTGGAGAGAGGGGGGAGGAGGAGAGGAGGGGGTGGAGAGAGGAGGGGGTGGAGAGAGGGGGGAGGAGGAGAGGAGGGGGAGGAGGAGAGGAGGGGGTGGAGAGAGGAGGGGGTGGAGAGAGGAGGGGGTGGAGAGAGGAGGGGGTGGAGAGAGGAGGGGGTGGAGAGAGGAGGGGGTGGAGAGAGGAGGGGGTGGAGAGAGGAGGGGGTGGGGAGAGGAGGAGAGGAGGGGGTGGAGAGAGGGGGGAGGAGGAGAGGAGGGGGAGGAGGAGAGGAGGGGGTGGAGAGAGGGGGGAGGAGGAGAGGAGGGGGTGGAGAGAGGGGGGAGGAGGAGAGGAGGGGGTGGAGAGAGGGGGGAGGAGGAGAGGGAGGGGGTGGAGAGAGGGGGGAGGAGGAGAGGAGGGGGTGGAGAGAGGGGGGAGGAGGAGAGGAGGGGGTGGAGAGAGGGGGGAGGAGGAGAGGAGGGGGTGGAGAGAGGGGGGAGGAGGAGAGGAGGGGGTGGAGAGAGGGGGGAGGAGGAGAGGAGGGGGTGGAGAGAGGGGGGAGGAGGAGAGGAGGGGGTGGAGAGAGGGGGGAGGAGGAGAGGAGGGGGTGGAGAGAGGGGGGAGGAGGAGAGGAGGGGGTGGAGAGAGGGGGGAGGAGGAGAGGAGGGGGTGGAGAGAGGGGGGAGGAGGAGAGGAGGGGGTGGAGAGAGGGGGGAGGAGGAGAGGAGGGGGTGGAGAGAGGGGGGAGGAGGAGAGGAGGGGGTGGAGAGAGGGGGGAGGAGGAGAGGAGGGGGAGGAGGAGAGGAGGGGTGGAGAGAGGAGAGGAGGCGGTGGAGGGGGGGAGGAGGAGAGGAGGGGGTGGAGGGGGGAGGAGGAGAGGAGGGGGTGGAGGGGGGAGGAGGAGAGGAGAGGGTGGAGGGGGGAGAGGAGGAGAGGAGGGGGTGGAGGGGGGGAGGAGGAGAGGAGGGGGTGGAGGGGGGAGGAGGAGAGGAGGGGGTGGAGGGGGGAGGAGGGGGTGGAGAGGGGGGGAGGAGGAGAGGAGGGGGTGGAGAGGAGGGGGTGGAGAGGGAGGAGGGGGAGAGGAGGAGGAGGATGAGGGGGAGGAGGGGGAGGGGGAGGGTGTATGGAGGGGGAGGAGGAGGAGGAGAGGGAGGGGGAGGGGAGGGGGAGGGTGTATGGAGGGGGAGGAGGAGAGGGAGGGAGGAGGAGGGGTGGAGGAGGGGGTGGAGAGGGTGGAGGAGGAGGAGGAGAGGTGGAGGAGGGGGTGGAGAGGGTGGAGGAGGAGAGGAGGGGGTGGAGAGGGTGGAGGAGGAGAGGAGGGGGTGGAGAGGGGGGAGGAGGAGAGGGGGGAGGAGGAGAGGGGGGAGGAGGAGAGGAGGGGGTGGAGAGGAGGGGTGGAGAGGGGGGAGGAGGAGAGGAGGGGTGGAGAGGGGGGAGGAGGAGAGGAGGGGTGGAGAGGGGGGAGGAGGAGAGGAGGGGTGGAGAGGGGGGAGGAGGAGAGGAGGGGTGGAGAGGGGGGAGGAGGAGAGGAGGGGGTGGAGAGGGGGGAGGAGGAGAGGAGGGGTGGTGAGGGGGGAGGAGGATAGGAGGGGGTGGAGAGGGGGGAGGAGGAGAGGAGGGGGTGGAGAGGGGGGAGGAGGAGAGGAGGGGGTGGAGAGGGGGGAGGAGGAGAGGAGGGGATGGAGAGGGGGGAGGAGGAGAGGAGGGGATGGAGGGGGTGGAGAGGGGGGGAGGAGGAGAGGAGGGGGTGGAGAGGAGAGGGTGGAGAGGGGGGGAGGAGGAGAGGAGGGGGAGGAGGGGGAGAGGAGGAGGAGGGGGAGAGGAGGAGGAGGGGGGTGAAGGGGAGGGAGGAGGGTGGAGGGGAGGGTGTATGGAGGGAGGAGGAGGGAGTATGGAGGGGAGGAGGAGGGGGAGGGGGAGGGAGAGGAGGAGGAGGGGGTGGAGAGGGGGGAGGAGGAGAGGAGGAGGAGAGGAGGAGGAGGGGGCAGAGGAGGAGGAGGGGGCAGAGGAGGAGGAGGAGGGAGGGGGGGTGGAGGGGAGGGAGGAGGGGGAGGGTGTATGGAGGGAGTATGGAGGGGAGGAGGAGAGGGAGGGGGAGGGGGAGGAGAGGGAGGGGGAGGGGGAGGAGAGGGAGGGGGAGGGGGAGGAGAGGGAGGGGGAGGAGGAGAGAGGAGGAGAGGGAGGGAGGAGGAGGAGAGGGGAGGGAGGAGGAGGGGAGGGGAGGGAGGGGGAGGGGAGGGAGGAGGAGGGGAGGGAGGAGGAGGAGGGGAGGGAGGAGGAGGAGGGGAGGGAGGAGGAGGAGGGGAGGGAGGGGGAGGGAGGAGGAGGGGAGGGAGGAGGAGGATGAGAAGGAGAGGAGGAGAGGGGGAGGAGGAGGAGGAGGAGAGGGAGGGGGAGGGGGAGGGGAGGAGGTGGAGAGGGAGGGGGAGAGGGAGGGGGAGGAGGAGAGGGACAGTGAGGGGAGGAGGAGAGGGAGTGGGAGGGAAGGAGGAGAGGGAGGGAGTATGAAGGGAGGGGGAGGGGAGGTGGAGAGGGAGGAGGAGGAGGGGGCAGTGAGGGAAGAGTGAGGGAGGGGGAGGAGGGGGCAGCGAGGGAGGAGTGAGGGAGGGGGAGTCGGGAGCAGGATGGAATAGGAGGGAGGTAGGTGGGAGGGAATAGGAGAGAGGAGGGGGGTGGGGGAGGGGGAGTATGGGGGTAGGGAGTCTGGAGGGAGGAGCGGGAGGTGGAGGAGGGAATAGGAGGGAGGGAGGATGGAGGGAATAGGAGGAGGAGGGAGGGGGAGGGGAGGAGGGAATAGGAGGGAGGGAGGGGGGAGGGAGGAGAGGGAGAGAGGAGGGAGGGAAGAGGAGGAGGGAGGGAGGAGGGGGGTAGGGGAGGAGGAGGGAGGGGAGGAGGAGGGGTTTAGGGGAGGAGGAGGGAGGGGGAGGAGGAGGGAGGGGAGGAAGATGGGGAGGGGAGGAAGGGGGAGGGAGGGGAGGGGGTGGAAGGAGAGGGAGGGAGAGAGAGAGTGGGGTGAGGAGGGAGAGAGGGGAGGGGGAAGAGAGGGAGTAGGAGGAGGGTGTATGGATTGGGAGGGGGAGGGGGGGGAGGGAGTATGGAGGGGGAGGGAGTATGGAGGGGGAGGGGGAGGAGGAGGGGGAGGGAGTATGGAGGGGGGAGCAGGAGGGGGAGGGAGTATGGAGGGGGAGTGGGAGGAGGGAGTATGGAGGAGAGGGGGGGAGGGAGTATGGAAGAGGGAGGGGGAGGGAGTATGGAGGGAGGAGGGGAGGTGGAGGAGGGATCAGGAGGGAATAGGAGGGAGGTGGGAGGAGGAGGAGGGAGGGAGGGGAAGGAATGGGAGGTTGGGGAGGGGAGGAGGAGGGACGGGAGGTGGAGGGAGGGAGGGATGAGGAGGGAGGGAGGGGGTAGGAGGGAGGGGGAGGAGGAGGGTGGGAGGAGGGAGGGAGGGGAGAAAGATGGGGGGGAGGACGAGGGAGGGAGGGGAGGAGGAGGAGGGAGGGCGGAGAGAGAGAGTGGGGTGAGGATGGGAGGGGGGAAGGGAGGGGAGGGGGAGAGAGAGAGAGGCAGACAGATGGAGGGGCGGGAGAAAGAGAGACGGAGGGGCGGGGGGCGAGACGGAAGGGAGAGAGGGAGAGAGACGGAGGGGTGGGAGGGAGGGAGAGTCGGAGGAGCGCGAGGGAGGGAGAGTCGGAGGGGCGGGAGGGAGAGAGAGAGTCGGAGGGGCGGGAGGGAGAGAGAGAGACGGAGTGGCGGGAGGGAGAGAGAGACGGAGTGGCGGGAGGGAGAGAGAGACGGAGGGGCGGGAGGGAGAGAGAGAGACGGAGTGGCGGGAGGGAGAGAGAGACGGAGTGGCGGGAGGGAGAGAGAGACGGAGTGGCGGGAGGGAGAGAGAGACGGAGTGGCGGGAGGGAGAGAGAGACGGAGTGGCGGGAGGGAGAGAGAGACGGAGTGGCGGGAGGGAGAGAGAGACGGAGTGGCGGGAGGGAGAGAGAGACGGAGTGGCGGGAGGGAGAGAGAGACGGAGTGGCGGGAGGGAGAGAGAGACGGAGTGGCGGGAGGGAGAGAGAGACGGAGTGGCGGGAGGGAGAGAGAGACGGAGTGGCGGGAGAGAGAGAGCGAGATGGAGGGGCTGGATGGAGAGATAGAGAGAGAGAGAGACGGAGGGGCGGGAGGGGGTGATGGATAGAGAGCGAGAGAGAGAGACGGAGGGACAGGAGGGAGAGTTAGAGAGAGAGAGAAACGGAGGGGCGGGATGGAGAGTTAGAGAAAGGGGGAGAGAGAGAGAGAGAGACGGAGGGGCGGGAGGGAGAGTTAGAGAGAGAGAGAGAGAGACGGAGCGGCGGGATGGAGAGTTAGAGAGAGAGAGAGAGAGAGACGGAGGGGCGGGAGGGAGAGTTAGAGAGAGAGAGAGAGACGGAGGGGCGGGATGGAGAGTTAGAGAGAGAGAGACGGAGGGGCGGGAGGGAGAGATAGAGAGAGACAGAGTGGTGGGCGGGAGGGAGAGATAGAGAGAGAGAGACGGAGAGGTGGGAGGGAGAGATAGAGAGAGAGAGATGAAGTGGCGGGGCGGGAGAGAGAGTTAGAGAGAGAGAGAGATGGAGGGGCGGGAGGGAGAGAGAAAGACGGGCGGGAAGGGGAGATAGAATGAGAATGAGACGGACGGAGGGACGGGAGGGAGAGATAAATAGAGAGAGAGAGAGATGGAGGGGCAATAGGGAGAGATAGAGAGAGAGAGAGAGACGGAGAGGTGGGGAATCATAGAGGTCAACTGCACAGAAAGAGCCCCTTTCGCCCATCGCGTCTGTGCAGGTCAATCATGCCTCACTCTCCTAATCCCATTTTCCAGCACTAGGCCCATAGCCTTTTATGCCATGGCATTGCAAGTGCACATCCAAATACTTTTTAAATTTTACGAGGGTTTTTGCCTCAACCACCCTTTCAGGCAGAGAGTTCCAGATTCCCACCACCCTCTGGGTGAAACAATTTTTCCTCATATCTCCTCTAAACCTCCTGCCCCTTACCTTAAATCAATGCCCCCTGGTTATTGATCCCTCCACCAAGGGGAAAGTTCCTTCCTGTCTACCCTACTATGCCCCTTGTAATTTTATACACGTCAATCATGTTCCCTCTCAATCTCCTCTGCTCCAGGGAAAATAACTCCTTTAGTCTATACATTCTCTCCTTGTAGCTAAAACTCTCCAGCCCAGATAACATCCTGGTAAACCTCCTCTGCACTGCCTCTAGTGCAATCACATCCTTCCTATAATGCGGATTCCAGAACTGCACACAGTACTCTAGCTGTGGCCTAACCAGTGTTCTCTACAGTTCCAGCATAACCTCCCTGCTCTTAAATTCTATACCTCGGCTATTAAAGGCAAGTATCCCATATACCTTCTAAACCACCTTACCTACCTGTCCCCCTGTCCCGCTACCTTAAGGGACGGGTGGACATGCACTCTGATCCTCGGTACTTCCTAGGGACCTACCACTCATTGTGTATTCCCGTGCCTTGTTTGTCCTGCCCAAGTGCATCACCTCACACTTATCCGGATTAAATTCCATTTGCCACTGATCAGTCCATCTGACCAGCCCATCTATATTCTTCTGTAATCTAAGGCTATCCTCCTCACTGTTTACCACGCAACCAATTTTTATGTCATCCGCAAACTTACTGATCAGCCCTCCTACATTCAAGTCTAAATCATTTATATATTCCACAAACAGCAAAGGACCCAACACCAATCCCTGTGGAACCCCATTGGACACAGGCATCCAGTCACAAAAACACCCGTCTACTCAAACCTTCTGCTTCCTGCCACTCAGCCAATTCTGGGTCCAATTTGCCTTGGATCCCAAGGGCTCTTAACTTCGTTATCAGTCTCCCATGCAGGACCTTATCAAAAGCCTTGCTGAAATCCAAGTAGACTGCATCAAATGCATTGCCCTCATCTACAAACTTGTTCACCTCTTCAAAAAATTCAATCAAATTGGTCAGACGTGACCTCCCTTTAACAAAACCATACTGACTATCCTTGATTAATCCTTGCCTCTCCAAGTGTAGATTAATTCTGTCCCTCAGAATTGCTTCCAATAGTTTCCCCATCACTGAGGTTAGACTGACTGGCCTGTAGTTCCCTAGTTTGTCCCTTCCTCCCTTCTTGAATAACAGTACTACATTGGCTTTCCTCCAATCCTCTGGCACCTCTCCTGTAGCCAGAGAGGCATTGAAAATTATTGCCAGTGCCCCTGCTATCTCCTCCCTTGCCTCACTCAACAGCTTGGGATACATTTCATGCAGGCCTGGAGATTTATCTACTTTTAAGCCCGCCAGACCACTTAGAACCTAAGAGTTGGTATTGTCAGGAAGAATTCTGATGGATTGGGAAGGAGGAAGAAAGTTGGGAAACTTAGGCAAAGAGGAGAGGTGAGGAGGAGGAAGGAATTTGAGGGGAGTGGGAAGGTGTGGAGTTTAGTTGGGGCTGCTGTTTCGATAGGGAAGAAACTAACTCACGGGCTTGAGGGAGTAAATGGCCTGTGGCTGTTCTGTTGCTCGAACTTTATTGTTGCCGTCAATGTAATTCTGTCTCCGAGAATCATATTGCAGTTGGAATTGAATAAAACACCCCTTGTGTGTAATGATGATTGATTCAGCACAAGTTCTGTTTTATACTAGTGGAATGTTATGGACAAGGAAAAATACACGAAGATATTCTCAAACAAATGGACATTACTATATGTGGGGAAGATCCTGGGATTCCTTGTATTCTGTTTGTTTACAAAATTTCTCGTGATATTGAGGATCTCCGCAACGCTCTACGATGGGTTGAAAGTAATATTTTTTTCATTGCAAATTTGCCTTTCTTGTAGTTTTTCACTCTATATTTTCTCTGCAATAGGTAGCCAGCATATTCCAGGCTGATACTCTCACTACAGTACTGAGGGAGTGCTGCACTGTTGGATCTGAGATGTTTAGTACCCAACTCATGCCCTTTTTTGAGCTGGGTCTCCATTACCATCACAGCATCATATTTCCATGTGGTTATCTGCATCAGCAGCTCACCAACCTTAATTGCTACACTCCGTGGAGATTTATATATATATATACACTTTGGTCCTCCTTGTATTTCCTCTCATTATTACCCCATCTTACTCAATTTCGTACTATCTGTCTCTCCCAATTCATGTGCCTTGTTACACCTCCTTAATGTTACCTCTTGGCTCCTATTCTATCCTCTGATTGTACTAGCAAACTGCCCCATAATGATATTGGTCCCCGTTCTGTTCAGGTATAACTCATTCAGCCTGTAGAGGTCCCGTCCCCCACCACCCGCCCGTATTCAGAACTGACTATCGGTTGGAAAGTGAGAAAATCCAGTTCTGCACGTTTTTAATATCTTCCTTAGTGCTGAATTTCCATGTCTGTAAAATACCAAATCTCAATCTCTCTCTCTCTCTTTGTTTTGTTTGCTTTTCCTCACCTTCACCTTGGGAGGAGCCTCGCATTCTAACGTAGTTTATGTCTCAATTTCAAATTGCACAATTTTCAGCCGGTTGAAACTTTTTGAAAAGCATATTTCAAAAATGCAGAGGTATAGCTTCATGACATCTCCATACCATGAAGAATGAACTGATTCACTCTCATTTCATTACAAGGTATATATTTTTTAAAAATGTAAACCAGCAAAAAACACATTCACTCTCTTAGCCTCGGTCTGGATTATCCCATCGGTTCCAACTGGGTCTCTAAGTTCTGGACTGGGTGTATGCATCTGCAATAAAATTCAATCTGCAATATGGATGATTTTAGATGATATGATTGGAGAAACAAACTCGAACGGAATAACCACAAAGGTTACAGGGTTACGGTTGGTATAGACTGTGGTGCCCAATTCCATTTTGGATGTATATCTCAAAATGTTTGAGAGGCAGTAATAAATCTGGGTTTCCTTTTCTACCTTTAGAATACTGTTTCTGATGTTTGTTCAGTTTTTTGGAGAAATACCTGATTGATGTCTCTATTCCAGATCTTTCCTTCTGGAGGTGGGCAGCCTTGATGTCACTCGTATTGATGGCTATTTTAAATGCTTGGTTAAAGTCTGGAGCAGCCAGCAGTGGTTCATTTATAAATTGGCTTTCAGCTTTTTGAAAGTTGTCTGGCGTTTCTTGATCCATACTACTTTTTTCTATAGTAAGCTTGTCAGTGGAGCAGCTCCTGTGCTGAAGTTTGGGACGATCTTGTGGTAGAGTCCACACATCCCTAAGAATCTCATGATTTCCCATTTTGTTGTAGCAGTGGGAACTGTGCCATTGCTTGTATCTTTGCAGCTCAGGGCAGTACTTGTCCTTGACCCACCACGTGTCCCAGATAGGTCACCTGAGCCTTGGTGAACTCACTTCCTTGGACTCGAACTCAAGTTCTGTCGAAGGGTCATGAGGACTCGAAACGTCAACTCTTTTCTTCTCCGCCGATGCTGCCAGACCTGCTGAGTTTTTCCAGGTAATTCTGTTTTTGTTTTTGTTTTGGATTTCCAGCATCCGCAGTTTTTTTGTTTTCATCACTCTTTGAGAGATTGACCAAAAGGTCAGCTGACTGTAATTTCTGGAAGAGGGCTTTCAGTTGCGCTAAGTGAGTTTCCCTGCTGTCACTGTACAGCAGGAGGTCATCTAGGTACACCTCGCAATTGGATAAACTCAACATTACCTGGTTCTTCCATCTCTGGACGGTTGCTGGGGAATTTCTGAGTCCAAATGGCATCACTTGACACTGGTATAACCCATCTGGAGTTATGAAGGCAGAAATTTCCTTCATGCGGGCGGTCAAGGGAACCTGCCAGTATTCTTTGAGTAAATCTATCTTTATAATGTAGGTGTGTTACCTACGCTATCTATGTGGTCTTCCAGGCAGGTTATCAGGAATGAGTTGGCTCTGGTCACTAACTACCACAAGGTGAATGCAATGCAAAGCCTTGTGGAGCTGTCCAGCTTGGGCACAAGCACAACTGGGGAGCTCCAGCTACTGCTGCCGGGCTCAATTAGTTGGTGATCCAGAATTTAATTAGTTTCCTCTCTAAATTGGACCAGCTTTTCTGGACCTAAATGATAGGGGATGTTGCATAATGGGAAGGAGGCCCTGTCTCACAGCCACATTATGGGGAGAATTTTGTCCCCGCCGTTAGGGGGGGGGGGTTGGACGGGAGCAGGTGCGCAGCCAATCGGCTGCACCCAGCATGACGCGCACCCGGAAGCGCTTGCTCTTGCATGAAAGAGTGCAGAAATCTCCGAGGCACAGAGCTGCTTCAGGGAGATTAGTTTGATTTTGAGCTGCCACATGTCAATGGACTTCAATAAAAACTTTCATTCAATTTAAAAACACTTCATGAAACCTCATCCCGCCCGTGGATGAGGTTTCATGATAAATGTGAAGGCTGCCTGGGCTCTTTGCCTGTCCACTAACCTTAAGGTTGGACGGGCAGCTTTGTTAATTAGTTTAATTGATATTTAAATGGCCTTTGTAAGCCTTTGACTGTTTGACGGGCGCACAGCCGACACTGTTGCGTGCCCGCCAAACTGAAAATCTGAATGATGCACGATGATGTCGGGACGCCTGCCTGATGTCATCACGAGTCATTTTACGTGTTGTCGAGCGGCCCTGCCCACGCTCGCCGACCTGAAAATTCAGGCTATGGTGGTGCAGCCTGGCTTGTCTTTACAGATATTATTAGATGCAGTGAGCACCCCTGTCGAGTCTCCTTGTTGTTTTGCACTTAGGTGGGTAAATATGGAGCCCAATTTCACTAGAATTTCTGTGTTTGTTAGCCGGATACTGGGGAGTTCAAAACAAAAACAAAATTACCTGGAAAAACTCAGCAGGTCTTGCAGCATCAGCGGAGAAGAAAAGAGTTGACGTTTCGAGTCCTCATGACCCTTCGACAGAGCTAGGTGAATCCCAGGAAGGGTTGAAATATAAGGTGGTGGTGGTGGTGTGGGGGGGAGAGGGAGAGAAGTGGAGGGGGGTGGTTTGGTTGTAGGCAAAAGCAGTGATAGAAGCAGATCATCAAAAGATGTCACAGACGGCAGAACAAAAGAACACATAGGTGTCGAAGTTGCTGATATTATCTAAACGAATGTGCTAATTAGTTCAATGTGGGCCTCACCCACATCTCCCTCTAATTCATCCTCACCGTTCCCCTTGTCCTTGAAGTCTGTGGCTATGGGACAGACTGTTACCTGCTTGTCCCCTTCTCGGCTGTGATATTGTTTTATCATATTGACATGACACAGCCTTTGCTTTTTCCTGTGGATTGGGGTGCCAGTTAGGTAGTTTACCTCCTCAAGCTTCTTTGCTACTCTGAGCTGGGCTTTTAGATGATCAATTAGTATTGGTAGGAGTATGAGCATGTAGTCTCCTGGCTGAAAGGTTCAGGCACTGGTGTGTTTGTCTGCCTGCTTATTCATAGCTGTTTAGCAGATATTTAGGTGTTCTCAAGCCATTTCACAGGCTCTTGTGCATCGCTTGTAGAACACAGTAACATGGAGATTTCCTCCTCCTGTTCTTAAAAAAAACTGTCTGCTTGGTTAGTTTCTGAGGCCCTTTTACTCAGTGTCCATAAACCAGTTCAAATGGAGTAAAACCAGTGGACTAATAATGGAGTCTCTGGTCGCAAACAGAAGAAAACTTAGCCCTTTATCCCAGTCTTCTGCCCTGATCACTGTTTTTAGGGTCTAGTGGTACCATTCTAGCATTCCCTGTGACTGCAGGTGATAAGCTGAGGTCTTTAGCTGGGTCACAACCAGGTTACTCAGGACCTCTTGGAGTATTCGGAGCATGGAATTGAGCACTGATCTGACTGGATCTGGGAGGGCATTCCATATTGGGTAAAGAATTGTGTTAATTCCACCACTATATTGGCGGATATGCTTCTCAGAGGAATGGCCTCTGGGAAGGGGATAACCACTTTCATGATAGTAAGAATAGACTAGTAGTCCCCTTTTATTTTGGGCAGGATTCCCACACAGTTCACCTCGCTGAATGGCTCCCCAAAAGCTGGCATGAGAATCATAGGTGCAGTTTTATTGTGGTTTGGGGTTTCCCCACACCTGGCAAGTTCTGCAAAACCTTGCTACATCCTTGTGACAGTGTGGGCAGTAAAAGTGCTGGCTGATGGGGCCTTGTGTTTTTCATATACCGACATGCCCAGCCGTCGGAATTTCATTGCTAGCCTTAATATTTCCCCATTGGATCTCAACGGCGCCATTACTTGGTGGATCGCTGTCCCCTCCTTGTTTGAAGGCCTGTGAGGTGGAGCCTCAGCTTCAGTTTGGGCAGTCTGAGCTAACTTTTTAACAATGGATTAGCTTGTTGAGCAATCTATTTATTACCTACTTAAGGCCCCCTAGACTCCTGAAAGAGATCTCTCATGACCAGACAGTAGGGTCATCTATCTGCAGTGCCATTTCAGTCTCCTCTGACGGAGTTTGTCTGGCCAGAGACCAGGTTATCTCAGTCAGGGAAAATGCCAGGCATTTTCTCCTGCAACTGTCTGCCTTGCTGACCTCCAGCATCTTCTCTGAGACTACTGGGGATGCTATTACTTTTGATCCTGCTAGGTCATTGCAGAGGAGCAGGTCGATCCTGTCCACAGGCAAACTGTGGACAACTCTCATGGTCACTGGTCCTGACATAAGGTTGCACTCCAGATGCACCCAATATAAGGGGAGGGGCATGTATTCTTCATCAATCCCCTTTACCCACACCTTGGCACTTACTATACCGTCTGGTGGAAAGGTCATGCTTTTCCCAGCAGTGGAGTTTGGCTGGCCCTTGTATCCCTCGGACTCAATATAGGCTTATTTGCATTGTTCTGGGGAATTAGGGCCACTCTTCTTTTTGATACAAAATCTTTTCAGCTCTCGGGAATAATTTTTAAACTTACCTGCATTCACGGTAATGTATATACAGGGTTTTGCTGCCACAGTCAGAGCCATAACCTGGTCTGCTATGCTCCCTGTCTGATTCCCATTTTTTGCATGGGGTTTGTGTGCCCAAACATATCCCATAACATCCAGCAATCAGCACAGGTATATTGCCTTGTGGCGGTTAAAACACACAGGTTTCTTGGCCTCATTCTTCTTTTCAGTACCATCCTTTGTGGGCTGAAGAGGGCCCCCTGTGTTTCCAGCTGTCCCTTCTCTCCCATAGTTGCTCAGTTCCGTATCAGTCACCCACCTTCTATTCTTTTCAGTTGGTTGGGGGTGACTAGGGAAGGGTTTCCTTTGGGATAAGTGTTTGTGGATCAGTTCATAATTATAGGCCAGAGTTTCTGCCTGCCTGGAGCCCTGTTACTGTCTATTCCTCTGTGTTCTTATTCGGAAAGGTGTGGAGTTTTTGAACTCCTCGAGGAGAATTATTTCACAAAGGTTTCGTAGATGGCCTCAGTTTTAAGTGCCCATACACACTGGTCAGAAGCGAGCTGCTTAAGCCTTTCAAATTCCAGATACGTCTGGTTTGCTACACTGTTTCCTGAAGGTATGGTAGACCTCAGGCACTAACTGGCACACACTTAAAATAGCCCTTTTTGCTGCCTCATATCCTGTGGCACTTTCCCTGTGCACGTTTCTGTCAGCAGCAGGGATCAGTGTTGGGCTGGCCACTTAACTGCTGCATTACCCGTTCAAAAGATAAAAAGAAGGCGTCCACCTTTGCTTCATCAAACTTAGAGATTATATGGGCAAACCTGATGCACTGTAGGAGAAACAGCATGGAGAGGCAGCCTAATCTTAATGGTATAATATTGAGGGGGTACAAGAGCAGAAGTTCAGTGGGGTGCATATTCATAAATTCATGAAGGTGGCAGAGCAAGTGGATAAACAGTTGAACTGTTTGGGATACTTGGCTTTGCATAAAAGGGCTTGGAATACATTTGCAAATCTCTGGTTAAACCCCAGCTGGAGTATTGTGTCCAATTCTGGGCACAGCACTTCAGGAAAGATTGCAGGATGTTGGAGAGGATGCAGATGGTTCACTCAGATGATATCAAGGATAATAGACGTCAGTTCTTCAGGTGCCATGTTATACAATGTCTGTGATCACGGCTCTCTAACTTTCACTTGAGAGCAGTCACCGTCTTGGTGTATTTCTCAAATCTTGTGTCTTCTCTGTTCTTAAACTGTTGATGTATCTCCTCCTTTGTCTCCCTCTTGTTCTACTAGCTCAGTTTTACCAGTCACTATCAAATGTCCTAGTTTTTTTTCCCCCAAGTACATGCCCAAGGAATTATAGTTGTCTCTTGGTCGTCATCAAAAGTCCTTCTTGTATGTCTGCTTTCCTCAAAACTTCCTCGTGAATTGTGTGTGTTATCCAACTAATCTTCATCGTATGTCTCAGAAACCTTTTATCTTCCATTGGCTTGTTTACATTACAACCTTCAGACCCATATAATAGTACTGAACATATGTAGCATTTTAATAATCGCATTCTGCTTTCGATAGAGATGTTATTTCTAAAGAGGTCTGACATTTTTGTGACAGTTGTTTCGCTAGTGTTAATCACTTCCTGATGTGTTGATCACTTTTCCCATCAAATGTTATTGGGCTACCCAGATGAAAAAATGATCCTACTAGTTTTATTTCTTTCAATTTCACTATTATTTTGCATCTAAGTGTAATCCTTTTCTTTGATATTTCCATACATACTGTTTTGCTGCTGTTTAATGATGATCCATATCTGTAACTGTTTGTTATGATTGTGTCTAAGAATCTTTGTAGACTTTGCTCTATCTGTCATAAATACTGTGTCATTTGCATATGTCAGATTATTCATGTAATTATTTGGAGAAGACAGGATTGTTCTCCTTAGAGCAGAGAATGTAATGCAAAGGTTTAGTAGAGGTGTTCAAATTACTTCATGATTTTTGGATACAGCAAGCTGGGAGAAAGTTTCTTCTGGGTCAGTGGGCCTGTAACTAGGGGCCATAGATTTAAGATAATTGATAAAGGAACAAGAAAGAAACTGAGAAGAAATTTCTCCACACAGTAGGTTGTTAAAATCTGGAATGTGACAGGCTGGTGGAATGGACTCCTGTAGGAATTTTTGAAAGGCAACTGGCCTTGTATTTGAAGAGGACTAATTTATAAAGTTTTGGGAGAAAAAGCTAGGGTGTAAGTTTAAATTGGAATACTCTTTCAAAGAGCCGGTACAGGCACAACAGGTGGAATGGCTTCCTTGTGCTTTGGATTCCATGAGAATTTCATGGCTCAGTGAGTTGCCCTGAAGTCACTGCCCGCCAGCGTAGGGCTAAGTTTGCATGGCTGTGGGGAATGAGCAGGTAGCGAAGTGGAGTTAATTGCCAGCATTGGCACAATAGTTCAAATAACCTCCTGCATTGTATCATTCTATGATTTTTCAACATTGTATTTTGACACAGGAATAATTGCAATTAAAAGACATAAATGGGAAAGCAACTAAAATAAATCTGTTAATTCCACAATAGTGATTCGGGGAATACAAAGGGAAGACATATGCACCATGATCCTGCTGGAAAAGGATTCGAATAAACAAGAAAAGCCAATAGAAGTAGATCACCAAGGTGTGTTCGATGAAAAAACTGTGGTTGTGCGAATTCTCTGGGAAGAGCAGTGGTTCAGGGCCAAAGTTCAGAAGGGACCCAGATACCAGAACGCAATGGAGAAAGTCATTCGGAGCATCAGGGTGAGAGAACACAATTGAAGGTAAGTATCATGAAATCTAAGGCAAGTGACTACAGGCGTGCACAGGAACCATTGATACAGCGTTTTATGTGATGTGTAACATTTCTGATGGAGCTGAAAATCATATGAATGTACAGAATTGTAGAAAGGGACTGCTAAGTCAGCCAGGTGCCATAAGATTTATTTTGCTTATTAAACACTACTTAAATCCAGTAGGCATTCATCATATTTATGGTCTGTGTTTCTGGTTTCATCCATTAATGGAAACATCTCTGTCGACTCCATCAAAACCTTTCATAATCTTAAAGACCCTAATTGGGCCCTGTCTTAGTTTTCTTCCTAAAGGAAACCATCCCAAGCAGTTTCCTGCAGATATAATGTCTCAGTTTTGATTTCATTCCAATAAAGTATTATTGCACCTTCTCCAATGCCTCTATATCCTATTCATAATATTGAGATCTCTCTGTTCACAATACAAGTGTGGTCTAACTAAGGTTCTACACAATATTAAGATAATTTCTCTGCTTTTCAATTCCATCCCTCTAGAAATGAATCCAGAGCTTTGTTTGCCTTTTAATGGCCTTATTAACCTGCATCACTATTTTTAATAATGTGATGGCCATACCAAGCCTGAGTTTTATTCTCCTAATCACTTCTCAACTAGGAATTTCATACCATTTAGTTTCTCCTACAGTGCTTCAAGTTAGCCCACATTTGCAGCTTCCTCTGCTTTTACACGGCTGCATACATGCATACGAACATATGAATCAATTCTCTGAGTAAAAATTTCTCCTCGCTTTTGTCTTAAATGGTGACCCCTTATTTTTAAACAGTGACTCCTAGTTCTAGATTCTCCCATAGGAGGAAAATATCCTCTCCACATCCATCCCTCTGGATCTTATATGTTATCTGCAACGTTGTTACACTTGGCCATCACTTCTTCAAGGGCAAATGTCTCCACGTGCACAGCTTAATGAGCTCTTCTGTGTTTCACATTGTAGGGGAGGCCTGGCAGGAAGAGGCCAATCATAATATGGACCAGTCACCCACTGGGAATCTGCCTGTGCAACAGCTTGAAATGCTGCTTCTTGCTCATCAATTCTGTCCTATCATGTTGTAATTAACAAGAATTCAACACAACTGCTCCAGTTCTGAGGAAATGCTTGTACTCTAAGGCAAGACCTATTGAACTGCAAACTACTTCCAAGTAAGATGCCCATTGGGAACCAAGAGCATTACCAATTTAGCTGGTTGCTTAACAGAATTATTGCACTGAAGATATCTTGCATTCTATTTTCACCTGTGCCACCTTTTGAAGCATCATGTATTCCAAAGAACTGCCATAGGCACCATTGGACTGAGTGATTCTTTTTAATATTCATCTGTTGTGATGTTGGAATTATTTCAATAAAAACACATAAAAGGGAAAGTGACTAAAATGAGTCTCTTAATTCCAGAAGCGTGATTTCTATCCTGTTGTCCTTGGATTGCTAACCAACAGGACCCAGTTCTGCAGCATAGACATTTGGTCTTGACTCTTAAGACAATAGATAAAGCATCTGTATTTCTGATGAACCAGGTAAACTTAAAAGATCTCATGGCCTGCATTTCGAAGAGCAGAGGAGTTTTCCCAGTGTTTTATTCATTCATGGGATGTGGGTGTTGCTGGGCATTTATTGCCCATCACTAATTGCCCTTATTCATTGAAGAGCCAACCACAGGTATGGACAGCAGATTTCCTTTCCTAAAGGGCATTAGGTGGGTTTTTATGACAATCAGAAATGGTCATCATCAGACTTTTAATTCTAGTTTTTTATTGAATTCAAATCTCACCATCTGCTGTGGTGGGATTCGAACCCTAGTCCCCAGAGCATTACCCTGGGTCTCTGGAATACTAGTCCAATGACAATACCACTATGCCACCACATAGTGACCAATACCTATCCCCAGCCAGCACCACTTAACAGAATTATTGGGTGATTTAGCTCATTGCTGTTTATCGAAGCCTGTTGTGCACAAATTGACTGCCACATTTCCTACATTACAAACAGTGACTACACTGAAGAAGTACTACCATGTGGCTGTATAGTCTTTACATTTAATCTGATCAATGCTTCCTGCTTCTTGACTCCATAACTACTGGAAACAGTTTGTTTCTACCTTCCCTCATCTTTTATGTCTTTGGATTTCTTCATTCGTGTACTTGGATCTGAGCAAAGTCTAAAGCCTCAGCCACCTCCCTATAATGTAGAGCCCATTATTGTACACTGTACTAAAATGGAGGTTGCAACATTTGCTATTGGTTTAACATTATCTCTTGGCTTTAGATTTCATATTACTGGGATACACAATGAGAAATTAAATGTGAACATACCATGCAATCCACCCAAGGATGCGGAGGAAAGCACACATGGAAATATTAGAGGTGTTGGTCACGATCTTCCTCTCCTTCTTAGTGTTATTAGAGGACTGGAGGATGGCAAATGTTACACTTTTGTTCATAAAAGAAAATAAGAAATATGGGCAGGAGTAGACCACATGGTTTATTGAGCCTGCTCTACCATTCAATGTGATCATGGCTGATCTGATTTTAACCTCAACTCCACATTCCCACCTACCCCCAGTAACCTTTTCATCCCCTAGCTTATCAAGAATCTATCTACCTCTGCCTTAAAAATATTCAAAGACTCTGCTCCCACTGCCTTTTGAGGAAGAGAGTTCCAAAGACTCATGACCCTCTGAGAGAAAAAAAATTCTCCTCATTTCTATCATAAGTGGGTGACACCTTATTTTTAAACAGTGACCCCGAGCTCTAGATTCTCCCACAGAGGAACCATCCTTTCCACATCCCCCTTTCAAGACCTCTCAGAATCTTATATTCTTCTAAGACTTCCTCTATAAAAGATTACAGCATTTTACCAACAACTGATGTTAGTCTAACTGACCTGTAGTTCACTACTTTCTCTCTTCCTCCTTTCCTGAAAGTGTTGTAACATTTGCCAACTTCCAATCTAGTGGGACCATTCCTGAATGTGAGGAATTTTGGAAAATCATAGCTCACACATCCACTAGCTCTGCAGCTATCCGTTTTAGAACCCATGGGTGAATACCATCAGGTCCTGGGGATTTGTTGGATTCTAGTTCCTTAAGTTTCTCTCCACTGAGATTAATTTTCCCAATTTCCTCACCCTCTTTTAGCACCTAGGTTATCATTTATTTCTGGTATGGAACTTGTGTCTTCTCCTGTGAAGACAGACACAAGATATTTGTTCAATGCCTCCGCCATTTCCTTGTTCCCCATGATAATTTATCTTGTCTCTGCTTCTGAGTGACCAATGTGTACTTTAGCTACTCTCTTCCCTTTTATGTACTTTAAAAGCTCTTACAATCTGTTTTTATATTCCTGGCTATTTTACTCTCATATTCTATATTTTCCCTTTTTATAAACGTTTTGGTAGCCCTTTGCTGATTTCTAAAACAACCCCAATCCCCAGGCTTGCTACTGATTTTTGCAACATTGTAAACATCATCTTTTCATCTAACCATATCCTTCACACCCTGAGTGAGCCACGAAAGGGTCGTCCTTATTGGGTTTCCGTTCGTCAATACAATGGGCAGAATTTTACAGCAACGGGATTTTATGTTCCCACTGAACTCAATGGGGTTTATAATGTCTCGCTGCATTTTATGGCCCCGTTCCCCCAAACGGGGCCCTAAAATTCTGCCCAATGTATTTTTGTTGAAGGTTTTGAATTGTTTTTTTAAATGTTTCCCGTGGTTCATTTACCCCCGTATCTTTTAATCTATTCACACAATTAACCTTAGCCAGTTCTCCCCTCATACCTATGTAATTTGCTTTAAGCTTGATTTTTATTTGCTATTGGAATATGTCGCTTTCGAACTTTATGGTTATGGCATTACTAATTATCCCTGCTTCATTACACAATACTATCCCGAATCGTTTCAACTACATACTGCTCCAATGAAAGGTCAGGAAAACATTCTACAACTCATCTTCTAGACCACTATTGCCTACTTGATTGTCCCAGCGTATATAAGATTAAAGTTCCCCACAATTATTACATTTCCTTTGTGACAAACTCTGATTTCTTGTTAAATGCTCTGCCCAACAGGATAACTACTGTTAGGAGGCCTATAAACTACTCCAACCACTATTTTCTCTTGTTACTTTTAATTTCTACCCACATTGATTGTACTTCATGATCTTCAAAGACCAGGTTCTTTTTCACTAATGTCCATATGTCATACTCTACTATGAGGGCTACCCCATCTCCCCTGCCTTTTTGCCTGTCTTTCTGAAATATTGTGTACCCTGGAATATATATTTCCCACCCTTGATCACCTTGAAACCATGTCTCTGGAATGGCAATTTAACCTAAATTATTTACCTTTATTTGTGCCACTAATTCATCTATCTTCTTGCAAATGCTTCATGCAATCAGGTAAGCTTTAATTTCATTTTTTACTTCTATTCCCTGTAATGACCTTATTCACTGATGTACAATTTTTGTTAAACTTTGTCCTTTCCTGTCGCACTCTGCTTGTCTTTACCCACATCATTATACTGTTTCAATACCTCAACCTTTTCTTTGGATTTCTAATCTCCCTTTAGCCAAACCCTCCCCCCTCACCCCCACCCCTTTTAGGGCCGTGGACAGAGTTTTAAACTAAGAGGAGAAAGCAACTCTAACGGTGTAAAGATTTTAGGAACAATAATCTGGAAGAAAATTAATATCCACATGGACAAGCATGGACTAGTATAGGAAAGCCTATGTGGATTTAATTAGAGCAAATCGTATTTGATTGAGATTTTCACGAGGTAAGATAGAGAATGCATGTGGTCTGTACAGTTGAAGTTGTGCACGTGGACTTTCAAAAGCATTTGATAAAGTGTCAAATATTTGGCTTGTTAGCAGAATTGAAGTCTATAATATTAAAGGGCAATAACAACATTGATACAAAATGTTGAACTGAAATTGTGTTTTAGACTGGAAAGATATTTATTGTGGTACTTCCCTAAGGTTCAGTACTATGGCGGCTGCGGTTCTTTAAACACTTGGAATTAGAGCTACACAGCACAATTTTGAAACTTGCATATGAAGTAAAACTTGGAAGCGCGGTAAACGGTGAGGAAACTAGCACTTTTGTGTCTTGTACATGGCCAGTAGGCTTTGGGGAGACAGGAGATGAGTTTCTTGCTGTGAAATTCCCAGCTTCGAGCCACAGTATTTATGTTTTTGGTCCAATTCAGTTTCTGGTCAATTGTAACCCCCAGGATTTTGATGGTGGGGGAAATTAGACAATGGGAATGCATTGAATGTGAAAGGGAGATGGTTAGATTCTCTCTTGTTGGATATGGTCATTGTGTGGCACTTGTGTGACACAAATATTACAAGACACTTATCAGTCCAAGCATAGATATTGTCCAAATTTTGCTTGATTTGGACATGGACCCCTTCAATATTTGAGGATTCGTGAATGTACTGAATACTGTGTAATCATCAGCAAACATCCCCGCTTCAGAGGATTCATTTTTATTTCACATTCAAAAACCCAAGGGAGGAGTGTCAGCAATGTCCCACTCCACAGACACAATCGGTGGGTGGGAAAAGGACTTTTACAGTACAAGAACTACAGAAATGAATATTAGTTCAAGTATTTTCCAGAGTATCAAGTTAGAGTCCAATGAGGAATCCTTTCATGTAGGAGTTCGAGTGTAGTTGGCTGAAGAGCAGGATTGTAGTATTCGCTTTTCAGTTAGTGCTGACTGCAAAATTAAATAGGTATGCAGAGACAGGGTCAGTTCAAGACAGGTGTTGGGGGGTGGTTGTTTATCTGTGTCTGGAACTGGCTCTGATTTCAAGACTGATAATGTCATATGTTGCTGAAAGGGTTACCATCCATATTGAGGGTCTGGTGTTGGGAAGCTATTGTCTAGGCAGACCCACTGACTTTGTTAGCAAGCTAAGCTTATCAGATGCAAATGACGTTCCTTTGGTTCGCTTTTGAAATCAGCCTAGTCAGTCCCAGGCCTATGAGTCTATTAGCAGTTCCGTATGGGTCTGTACAATGAGGTGTAAAATGAGATTCCAGAAGATGAGAAAATAATTGTTTTGTTCTTGTAACTCCTGCGGGGTGCTCCCAGACAAAGAACTAATCCTGTGGTCATGTGACTTGTAGCAGCCGTTACTTTTGAGTTCAGCATAAAGTCCATTTTTAAAAAATAGCAATCAGGATAAAATTTTGAACATACCATGCTGGAGTTCTTCTCATGTCGTAGGAAGCCAACAAGCTTTTGAGCCATGTATTCATCTCTTTTTTTTTAATTATATTATTTTATGGGATGTTTGCATCACTGGCAAGGCCAACATTTGCTGCCCATCCATAATTGCCCTCGGACTGAGTGACTTGCTAGTCCTGGGAGCTGAACAGAGGCAGTCGGGAACAGCATGTATAGAGCCTGAAATCAGAGTGTGGCCTTTCCTACCTGGGAGCTGAACAGAGGCAGTCGGGAACAGCATGTAGAGAGCCTGAAATCAGAGTGTGGCCTTTCCTACCTGGGAGCTGAACAGAGGCAGTCGGGAGCAACATCTCAGCTGCTGAAGAAACTGAGCAAAACAAACCAACTGTGACATCACAGGAAACTAGTAAACTGATTGGCTGGTAAGTGTTTGGCGTAAAGATAGTGTGTTAATTGCCAGCTTAGGACACATGAGCTAAGGTGGACCTATAAAAAAAATCTTAAAATAAAATTTAAAAACCCATAAAATATAAAAGTTAAATTAAGTATTAAAAGAAAATAATTAAAATATATACCCAAAACACATACCAGTGCCATTAATCATATAACCTTTAGTTTTATTTGTGGGTGGTACTAGTATTTAGTAAGCACAGTAAATTGCAGTATAGATAGGAATTATTCTAAAGTAACAAAATTAACTAAATGACACACACAACAATATGGGATCTTTTGGATACCATAGCGATCCATTTCAGCTGCAGAAAAGTGTAAGCAGCTAGAGGAATTCCAGATCACAATTATTGATCGGGAAGCTGAACTGCAGACACTGCGTAACATGAAGGAGGGGGGAAAAACACCTGGTCACTTTGTTCCAGAAGACTATCACACCTCTTAGAATGGGGCATGTGTTTTGGTCAGCAGTCAAGGACAGGAGGATGTGATCGTGAGTGAGGCAGATAAAGGGACTGAGCAGACAGGAGCGGAGGCGCCTCAGACTTTGCTATTTGAAATGTTCAAAACTTGTATGGAAGAAGGCGAGATCTGTAAGATGGATGAGCAGGCTGGCTGTGGCAGCATGGTACAGGAAGCCGTTCAAGCGGGGGGAGCAAATAAGAATAGTAGGGGACAGTATAGTGGGGGGATTGACACTGTTCTCTGCGGGAAAGAGTGAGAGTCCAGACGGCTTTGTTGCCTGCCCAGTCCCTGGGTTTAGGACATCTGCTCAGGGCTGGAGAGGAACTTGGAGTGGGAGGGTGACAAATCAGTCATCGTGGTCCATGCAGGTACCAATGACAGAGGTAGATATAGGAAAGAGGTTCTGCATAGCCAGTATGAGGAGCTAGGCATCAAATTGAAGCAGAACCTCAATGGAATAATCTTTGGATTATTACCTGAGCCATGTACAAATTGACATAGGGCAAATAATATTGGAGAGATGAATGTGTGGCTCAAAGACTGGTGTGGGAGATGTGGGATCCAGTTCATGGAGCACTGGCATCAGCACTGGGGAAAGTGGGGGCTGTACCTTTGGGATTGCCTACATCTGAACCGTGCAGGGACCTGTGTTCTAGTGAGCTGCGAAACTAGAGAGGCAGGGGGGAGGAGGCGGCGGGGGGTGGGGGGGAGAGGGCAGCGGTGAGGGATCAAGCTTGGATAGATATTGCAAATCATGGGATACAGTCAAAACAAGAGAGAGAAATAATATGGGAAATTTGGGTCAAAGAATGATAGAAAGGGAAAGGGAGCAAAAAAACCAAAAAATGCACCAGTCAAGACTAGATGTTACAAAGATGACAAAAAGGCAAAACTAAAGGCTCTGTATGATACCGTAATATGACAGGAGCTTCGTCCCAGATCGTAAGTGCTGAGTGTAAGGTTGGAACGCCAACACGTGGCGTTTACTGGGTCTTGCGGAGGTCTGATTCTAATCCCATGTTCTGTGTAGTTCCACCCATTGGCAGGTGGAGAGCGATGGAACCAACCCCTAAACGTATTGCGCTGTGGTGTTACAATATTAAAAGTTCAAACGTCAGCGTACTCAGTGTCATTTAGAGGAACAGCATGCCAATGACCCGTCTCACCCCCATGTTGGGGAGTCTGGGCGCATATCCAACAGGTACCCTGTCCTACCTGTCTAGCGTAGGTGCGGCATAGAGATAAAAAGGTGTTTGGATGAGGGTCCCTTGGGTATACCCCACGGAATATAACAAGGAGCAGTATCCAATACATAATACAAGTTAGATCACTTGGTAACAGCTGGTATATTATCGCCGGACAATATTTTTTACAGTGGGTGGCGTGGACCCAGTCTTCCTTCCCTTTAACCTTCAAGGCCGTCTGAGTTGTTAGCAGCACTAGGTAGGGTCCTTTCCACCTAGGAGAAAGAGAGTCTTTATTTAGATTTTTTACGTACACTTGATCACCTGGCTGGAAGGCGTGTATAGGAGTATCTCCTACGGTCATCTAAGCCTGCCTTACCCTCTCATGCAATTTAGCTGCAGTTTTGCATAGTGCTTGGGCGTAAGCCAAGGTCTGCTCATCATTCCATATTAAGGCCAATTTTTCGGCACATACAGGAGGCTGGGCTCTGGTAGTCATAGGACGTCCTATAAGAGCTTCATGGGGTGTTATTCCAGTGGCTCTATTTTTTCTATTTCACATAGCATAAAGCACTACTGGGAGTGCTTCTGGCCACGAGAGGTTATTAAAGACAAACGTTAGATAGGGCGTTTTTTAATTCCCCATTTACCCTTTCTACCATCCCTGAGGACTGTGGCTGGTAGGGAAAATGCAATTTCCACTGAAATCCCATAACCTGCACTAAGTCTTTTACTATCCTTCTGGTAAATTGAGTCCCTTGGTCACTATTTATTCCTATAGGTATTCCGTATCTAAGTATTATTTCTTTCCACAATATTTTCACTACCGTTCGAGCATCATCTTTTCATGTGGGGTAAGCTTCTACCCATCGGGTGAACATGTCTACTATCACTAACATATACTTATATCCCAAGGCCGGGGGCATATGTACAAAATCAATTTGTAAATTTTCGAAGGGCATCTTGGGCATCGGGAGGTGATCATACTTGGCTGCTGGCCCTTTGTTATTCTGCTGGCAAATCGGACAAGAGCGAGTGATTTTTTTGTATGGTTGGGGTTATGCTCGGTGCAAACCATTGTTGGTTAATCGCATGTTGCATCCCTTCTTTGCCCATATGTGCCTTGTGCATGCACTAGGCGGCACAGGGGCAAAAACAGACTTTGGGGACAGACCACTCACCCATCCGGATGAAACCAAAAACCTTCCTTAAAACTGCATTGCGCCCGCTCCCATGTCCACTTCTCCTGTAGGGTAGAATTTTGTTGCGCTGCCTGTAATTCAAAAGACCCTAAAGTAGGGATGGGAGAGTAACCTGAGGTGTGAAGAGCTTGCAGGAAAGGCATTTGTGCAGCAGCTACTTCTTTGGCTGCCTGATCTGCCCGGGCATTCCCTTGGGAAACATTATCAGTCAAATTAGTATGTCCTTCGCATTTAACAATTGCCAGGTGCTTGGGCAACTGAATTGCTGCAAGGAGGTTTAATACAAGTTGGGAATGTTTGATGGACTTTCCTGCTGATGTAATGAAACCCCGATTTTTCCATATTTGGCCGAAATCATGGACGACGCCAAAGGCAGAGCGGGAATCGGTATAAATGTTGGCCGCCCGATTCTCAGCCAGGATAAGGCAAAGAGTTCTGCTGCCGGTGCCGAAGTGCCAGGAGGTAGTGCATAGGCTTCCACAGTGCAGTGCGGATCCACTTTGGCATAACCGGCGAGGAGTAAATAGTCTCTTGGTCAATGAGAAGAGCCGTCGGTGAAAAAGATGACATCCGGATCAAGCAGGGGGTCTGTCCGCAGATCCTCCCTGGGGGAAGTGGTTCATTCGACCACTGTGAGGCAGTCATGCTCCGCATCAGTTGTGGGCTCCGGCACAAAGGTGGCAGGATTAATCGCAGGCGATCGGTGGTAAGTGTAATTGGGGTGTGATAGCAAAATTACTTCGTATCCCGTGCGTCGTGAGGCGGTAAAATGTTGTGTAGCAGCGGAGTTTAAATGTAGCATAACAGCGTGGGGTACTCGCACTTCACAAGGGTGGTCGAGGGCCAATGGCAAAGACTTTTCGACCCTGGCAGCGGTGGCTGCTGCGGCATGGAGACAAGCAGGCATTCCCGGTACTACAGCAGGGAGAGCTGTAGAGTAGTAAGCAACTGGTCTTCTTCCTCCTCCATGGTCCTGGGTAACACTCCTGTGGCGATCTCTTCCTTTTCACAGATGTGCAACTGAAAAGGGCGCTCATAGTTGGGTAGCCCCAAAGCCGGGGCCGTTGTTACAGCTGTCTTGAGGGCTCGGAATGCCGACTCCTGTTCCGGAGTCCATTGAATGAGTGCGGGTGCTTCTTTCAGAGTAGCAGCACAGAGGACAGCATCATGCAGGCGATAATCGGGTATCCATTGTCGACAATAGCCAACCATGCCTAAAAAAGAAAGGACCTCCTTCTTTGTCTTAGGAGGGGGTATTCGTAGGATAGCCTGTACTCGATCAGGTCCTATTTGCCGAGTTCCGGCCTTCAAGTTGAATCCCAGGTACTGGACTTGCGACTGGCAGAACTGTAGTTTAGATCTCGATACCCTATGGCCTCTTGTAGCTAAGAATTGGAGCAAAGTCACTGAGTCCTTTACACAGTCCACCAGGGTAGGTGAGGCCACTAAAAGGTCATCGGCATACTGTATTAATGTAGAGTTTCCGTTCGGACAGCATTCGTCCAGATCATGTTTCACAGCGGCTGCATATGTATCACCTGTAACAGGCTCTTCAGAGTTCGAACAGGAGCCAAAAACAGCAGCTTATCGATTTCCCGCCACAAGCGGCCCATCTTTGCCACATAAGGGTTACCCTCAAGTTGCCAGCAGTATAAGGTTGGTTCGGGCTTAGCTTCGGGGGTAAGGAGTAGGGACGCTAACTGGGGCGAGGGTACCTCCATATACATGCCCAGTAGATAATGGCTCCTAATTTGCACAGGGTCTGGCGTCCTAGCAGAGGTAAGGGAGTGGTTGCTGATACTCTCAGTGTCTCCTCGATACGGTTGTCTTTCAATGACAGAGCAACCCGTTTCGATAGGGGCTCTGATAAGGGAACACCAGCCACTCCCACGGTTACTACCCTGTTCTGGCTAAGGGGTAATCCCAGGGAGGGGGGTACAGAGGACAGGGTAGCGCCAGTATCCACCAAGGCTCGTAAATGAGTATCTCCTATTCTAAGGGTTACCATAGGTAGTGCTTCCGAGTCTTGGGAAAGTGATATAACTGCTCCCTGTACCATAACCTCCCCCGGGCCCCGCTAACCCTGTGATAAAGGAGGGAACTTATTTACTATTATAAGTGAAGGAGGGAACCGCAGCTATCTGCTGCCCGTGTGACATAGCAGGCTCCTTGTGGGGAGTAGATTGGCAGTCCCTGGCCCAGTGCCCTTTCTTCCTGCATTTACCGGCAAATGTCTTGGGATTTGTCCCGTCTCGGACCCTTAGCCTGTCCCTTATGTTTGCCCTGTTCCTGATGATAGAATTGGGTCTTTGTTATTTGGGGCCCTCCCGGGGGCTGACGAACAGTCCCTCACGGTCCATATTGGCCAAAGTAGTGGTAATTTCGGACCAGCGCATAGTTTGCCAATTCAGATTTCGCATCTTAAAAGCCTGGGCTTGTTGGGGCAGCATACAGTTCAGCATCGTCTGAATGGCCAAGGGCCGGTTGCCCTCCAAGGGGACACCTGCATACTCTTCCCAGGTATTGCAGAATCTGGCAATAAAATCAGGGCCGCCCTCATCTTTCCTCTGCAAACACTGAGTTACTTCCCTCAGGTCCCCATGTCTCTGTGCTGCCCCCATAATGGCAATCCGGCCTCTTCCTTGTAACCAATGTCCTAAACTTTCATTGCCAGTTTCCGCTTGTTCATCATCTTTTCGCCAATTCCCCCATTTTCCCCAGGCAGCACCGGGATGGTTTCCTTCAGTCTGGCCCAGGAGCTACCATAACAAATTTTAACAAGGCTTGCAAGTCTCCCAGAAGGGGTCGATAAATTGCACACATTTGCTCCAACTAATTGAGGAAGGCTGCGGGACGCTTAATGGGGTTGGGCGCCATGGCGCCAGCCTCAGATGGGGTCCATGGTTTAAGTATGGCCATGTCTCCGATCGTTATTTCAGGGGCCTGAAGTGCATGAGAGGTGGAGTCAGCTGCTACCTTTTTAGACTGACTTCGCGTGGTGGCTCCACTTTGCCACGTCGCTTCCTTACTTCCACTATCAGATTCCCTGGATCGGGAAGGGTGATCGCGCTGTCCGTCAGTCGGGACGGGATTTGATGGTCCCAGACCCGCTTCCGCCTCTGCTCCAGCTCCCGCACCCGGTCTCGCCACTCTATTAGACTATCTCCAAGCCGCTACCATCTCTTTTAGTTCAACTGTCAGGGCATCAGGGAGGGGAGGCCGACAAGGGCTGCCAGAAGCAGGCGACATGAGTCTAGGGAACTGGGAATAAGGCCCCATTAGACCGAAGTTAATGGGATAAGGCGGAGGGGCAGAGGGTTTTTCATTATCAGGAACCAAACCCTCCCGTTTATTCTTTTGTTTGGGGGGTTGTTGGTGCCTGGCCACCTCCATCCATTTTTCAAAACAACCCATCATGTAATCAAAATCCCAAGTAGGATCTCCGGCCCCATTAGCCACTCCATCCCACCAGGCCTGGATGAGGGGTATTTTAAAACTACCACCATACAGCCATTCCCCTTGCGTCCTGCCATATAAGTCACTGCTAAAAGGCGCTGCATACCGGTCATCACCCGTCTCTTTTACAACAATGTCGGCTGGCAACCCCGGAGGGACCAGCGGGTTTCCTACCTTTTGTCAAGCCCTGGTTACCATTTTCATACGTTTTTCCGTTTTCTTGCCCAGCTTCAAAGCTCCTGAGTCGGTTTGTATTTGGAACCCCAGATGCCGCTCTGCTGCTAAGACTTCCCATTATATTTAGAAAGGAAACACAATTAAACAGCGCAGCGTGTTTCCTACCCTATGCGCTCACCGGTGTTTAAGAGTTCCTTAACAAGTCCTCCGATTCTTTGGGTCTCTTAAGTCTCTTTGGTAGGTAGCTACCCTTTTACTCGCCGTCCCCCTTTCAGCTGGGACGCTAATTCACTGCAATCCCCCTCTCAGCTAGGATGCAGTTCGTACTCTCCCTAACTTAGGAGAGTTATTCCTCCCTTTCTCCGCGAGGGTTCTTTTTCGGAGATCCGATGGTCCAGGTTTTCAATTACCTCTCCAACTTAAGAGGCTACTGGACTTCAGTCGGATCCCACCTTCGTCGCCAATTTGTCATGGAAAACAGAGTGAACACTCAGACCCAGGAGGGTTGTCTTGGAAGTCTTTTATTAAATCGTGATATCAAGGAGAGCCCAGTCGCATACAATGGAGCGATCCGGCACTCTGAGAAGCATTAGAGTACACACATAGTTATAGCAAAAAGTACATGACAGAGATTAGACAGTTTCAATGGTTAGAGATTAGGCAGTTTCAATGGTTAGAGATTAGGCAGTTTCAATGGTTAGAGATGACGCACTTTCAATGGTTAGAGATTAGGCAGTTTCAATGGTTGCTTAACTCTATCCCCATTATTAACATGGTATGGTGACATATCTTGGGCATGCACACAATAGTTCCTTCCTGGTTTACAACCATATCTGACATCTGGCACCCATTAGTCTGGGAAGGTAGCTGATAGCACGACGTAGTCTATTAGTTTATGTGCTGGTTGCATGACTGTTCAAGGACACACTGTAGTAATTTCATTATACATGTATTTTATTCTTCCACAATATTTTTTGATTTCCAGCTCTACACACTAGAACTGCTTGTTGGGATCTTTTATTTCTCCTTTGAAATCTTCTGGTTGAAATGCTGTATTTCTAATTTCCTGGTCTTTAAAATTATTGGAAGATTGTTCCAGCTTTCTTCCTTTAAACTGTGCTTTAGATCCACAGAACTGTTTAATATGTCCAGTCTTGCCATTGAGAAAGCATTCAGCTTCCCCTGCTAGGCATTCTTTGCGGTGATGCTGCTTTTTGAATGTTCCTCACCTGGAACATTTTAGAATAGTTGAAAGGGTTCATCCTGCCCCTTCAGCTGTTTTGATTGGTTTTTGGGTGTGTGGGTCTCCCAACTTTGGGCCTACATAGTGGATCAACCCCTCCTGAGCCTTTATGGGGCCCCAATGTACACCCCAATTCTGCTTTTGAAGCTCCAGCAGCCTTACAAATTGTTCAGCCTTCTCTGATGTTCAATGCTCCTTGATTTGCAAGAAGCCTGATACCAACTCATCAAGCATGCCGACTACAATGCATTCACGAATTCACTTGCATTTTAAAGCTCTGTTGCCGCAACAACTGGCCAATATATACAAGTCATTAATAAATGAATTGATGGATTTACCTGGCCTCTGGCTCCTTTGGTTGATTCTCGCCCATTCGATTAACATATTTTCTTGATGCTATAATAATTATTAAATGCTTTCTGAACCTCTGCGTAGGCTATTGAGGTCTCCTCGACTCCTTGTCTTTCCAGGACATCATCAGCTATGTCCCCAACCGCATGCCAAATGGTACTGACCTAGTGTTTTTGGGCCTTCTCTTGCAAGCCTGAAGCTGTTTGGCACCTTTCAAACTGGCGCTTCCAGAACTGCCACCATTGTCCTTCCTACAGACTCCCAATGCATTTCAAGGGCTGTGGAAGGCATAGTGGCTAATCAATTGTTGCAGAGAGATGTTCATGTACTGTCCCCTACCAAGATACATCTTGGGTACAGACTGTACCCAACTAGCCCGTGCTTGCAAAACTCAAAACTGTGTCCAACATTAGACATGACTCTGCGATTGGACAGCATTTGCTAAATCCTCAGTGTGATGAGAATTATGCTAATGACCAATTAAAGATTTTCAGTTGGGCTGGCAGTGTGGTGCGTTTGCATGTACTGGAACATATATTAATACAAAGGGCCCTGTTCTTTGCAGATAGAAGGAACATGTACACACATTGCACCTGTTTCAGCTAAACAGAATAAGTGACAGCCATTCACTGACTCATTCCTCAGGGCAATGCCTTGACCAGTGTCAAGCTGCCTGGTTTAAATTTCAAACAATGCTTGACAGTTACCTGTCAGTCACCATCACTGATGCATTCTCCATGGAAACACCTCTACCAATCAGCAGTCTTTTCACATGCAGTATAAATTGTTGTTTTCCCTTATATTGGTATTCTTGTGAAGTGTCCTGGTGAGTGCAAGACAAAAAGCTTAGACATGTCTCACTTTTCAGCAACACTCAAGTTACGTCTCATTTTTGTTCTTCTACTTTGCAAAGTTGAGCTGTTCCTAGGTCTTCACCGATGGATTACCAATCTGGTCAGTTGTCTTAAACTGCAGTCTCCAGCAGTGCCGCAATTGTTTGGCTTGTTGTCCTTTACTTTGTGTTGTCTTATAGCTGGATGTGATGCCCCTTACTCTACAGCTTGAATATAGTATTTATTAAGTTTTTCTTAAAACTATTTATCTACAGTTTTTTATAACCAATGCCTCATGGCAAGTACATTTATTCTCTTTACAGAGACTGTTCTGTGCCTCACTCTCGGTCATCTGGCCCTGATGTCATGCTTACATCATCATTAATGTCATTGTCTAATTAACATAACCATTAACCCCTTTACACTACAGTATATAATTGACAAATTAATTTCAACATAGATAAGTGGGAGATAAGTGAAGTGATTGTAATTTTCAAAATATTAAGAGAAAAAGATTTCTGATGGTTGGAAAGTCCAAGTCTAAGGGATCTCTTCAGGAGGGAATTGGTTTACACCCAAACACGACACACACAGGGTGGTAGAAGTTTGGAGCTCTTTTATAAATTGCAATTGATGCTACATTAGTTCATTTTAAGTTTGTGATTGATAGATTTTTGTTATCCAAAAGTATTCAGACATATGGACAAATGCAGGTACATAGGTCAGAGACCAGTCATGATCTCATTGAACGGCAGAGCAGGACCGAGGCACTGAAATGACCTGTTTCTATGTCAGGATACGATGAGAAGGAAAAGAGAGGCTTTTAGCAGGTACAAGGGGAGCAAATCAGTGGAGGCATTAGTGGAGGACAGAAAGTGCAGGGTGGAGCTTAAGAAAGCAATTAGGAGGGCAAAGCGGGTATATGAGAAAGATTTGGCTGGTAAAAGTAGGGAAAATCCCAAGATATTCTATAAGTATATCAATGGGAAGAGGATAACCAGGGAAAGAGTAGGGCCCATTAGGAACCAAAGGGGTAATCTATGGGTGGAGCCAGAGGACATCGGTAAAGTGTTGAATGAATACTTCGCATCCATTCATCCAAGAGAATGAGGATGAAGGTAGAGAGACTTGAGAAAATTGATATATGGAGTGATAAGGTATTGGAGGTGTTGGCAGGCTTAAAAGTGGACAAATCTCCAGGTCCTTATTATTTGTGTCCCAGACTGCTGAGGGAGGCAAAGGAGGAGATCACAGGGGCTCTGACCCAGATTTCTAATTCCCTTCTGACCACGGGGGAGCTGCCAGAGGACTGGAGAACAGCTAATGTGGTTCCGCTATTTAAGAAGGGTTGTAGAGATAAGCCAGGGAACTACAGACCAGTGAGTCTCACGTCAGTGGTAGGGAAACTATTGGAGAAAATTATGAAGGAGAGAATCTATCTCCACTTGGAGAGGCAAGGTTAGATCAGGGATAGTCAGCATGGCTTTGTCAGAGGGAGGTCATGCTTAACAAATTTGATTGAATTTTTTGAGGAGCTGACCAGGTGTGTAGATGAGGATGTTGCAGTTTATTTCATTTATGTGGATTTCAGCAAAGTCTTTGACAAGGTCCCACATGGGAGACTTATAAAGAAGGCAAATGCACATGGGATACAGTGTAATTTGATAAGATGGATTCAGAATTGGCTCAGTTGAATAGACAGAGGGTGATGACAGAAGGATGCTTTAGTGACTGGAAGCCAGTGTCCAGTGGCGTACCACAGGGATCTGTGCTGGGTCCCCTATTATTTGTCATTTATATAAACGACATAGATGACTATATGGGGGGTAGGATTAATAAGTTTGCAGATGACTCAAAGATTGGCTGGGTGATTAACAGTGAGGTTGAGTGTCTTGGACTGCAGGATGATATAGACGGGATGGTCAAATGGGCAGATAAGTGGTAGATAGAATTTAACCCTGAAAAGTGTGAGGTGATACACTTTGGAAGGAGTAATTTGACAAGGAAGTATTCAATGAACGGCATGACACTAGGAAGTTCTGAGGAACAAAGGGACCTTGGCGTGTGTGTCCATAGATCTCTGAAGGCGGAGGGGCAAGTTAGTGGGGTGGTGAAAAAGGCATATGGGACACTTGCCTTTATCAATCGAGGCATAGATTACAAAAGTAGGCAGATCATGTTGGAGTTATATAGAACCTTGGTGAGGCCACAGCTGGAGTACTGTGTGCAGTTCTGGTCACTACATTATAGGAAGGATATGATTGCACTGGAGGAGGTGCAGAGGAGATTGACCAGGATGTTGCCTGGGATGAAACTTTTAAGTTATGAAGAGAGGTTGGATAGACTTGGGTTGTTTGCGTTGGAGCAGAGAAGACTGAGGGGTTACCTGATCGAGGTGTACAAGATTATGAGGGGCATGGACAGGGTGGATAGGGAGCAGCTGTTCCCCTTAGTTGAAGGGTCAGTCACGAGGGGACACAAGTTCAAGGTGAGGGTAGGAGGTTTAGGGGGGATGTGAGGAAAAGCTTTTTTACCCAGAGGTTGGTGATGGTCTGGAATGCACTGCCTGGGAGGATGGTGGAGGCGGGTTGCCTCACATCCTTTAAAAAGTACCTGGATGAGCACTTGGCACGTCATAACATTCAAGGCTATGGGCCAAGTGCTGGTAAATGGGATTAGGTAGGTAGGTCTGGTGTTTCTCAAGTATCAATGCAGACTCGATGGGCCGAAGGGCCTCTTCTGCACTCTGTGATTCTGTGAATTACCAACTTCTGTCTATCCTGTGAATTCCTTTCATATTCTTAAATATCTGAGGTCACACCTCAGAATTTCCTCTAGAAATAAAAAATCCCAGACTGTTCAGTCTTTCCTGAGGTATAACCTCTGCTTTGTTATCCTTGTAAATCTTATTGCACCCTCTGTAATGCTGCTATCATTTTTATAAAATGGCGATCAGACAGGTCGCAGTGTATGGAATCTTGGTTAGATCACATGTATGAGGTTAAGATGTACTAACTGTACTCCGACCAGTGAGCTGTTAGCGCGGGCAATCTGGCAGCGGGGTGGGGGAGTGGAACTTTTTGACAAGAGATTGAGTCAAGCGTTCAAACACTTGTAAATGTCTCTGTAATAAAGTTTTACTGTTTCTACACGAAACCTATCTGCTCTGTTGGGTTATCACATTTGGCGATGAGGATGACATCAGCTTCGTCTCTGCACCTCACTCTGTTACTGTGAGTAAATCAATTTAAAGAAAGAAAACTACTCACCAGTCATGCCACTGGTTGCCAGAATCTTGATGCGAATGAGGATGATTAGAGCCAGTACGTTGAGTGCCTCGGATTTTATTTCGTAGCAAACGAGATAACTGCAGAAGAAAAGCAGAAAGCGATCCTCTCCAGTGTACATGGCAGTAAAATGTTAAACCTGATCCGTAACCTGATGGCCCCGAGCACGCTCAGTTCCAAGTCATGTAGTGAATTAGTGAAAACACACTTCCAGCTGAAGCCATCCATTTTAATGCAGTGTTTTAAATTTGATTCAAAAATTCAGCCCCTGGAAGAGTCCATTGCAACCTATATAGCGAACTTCAAGCAGTTCACAATACAGCAACTTCAGGGACACATTAAATGATGTGTTGTGGGACCAATTGGTTTGTGGACTCGAGGATAACGGCATTCAGTGCAGCTTGCTTGCCGAAGTCGACAATGACTTTAAGCATGCCCTAGAAATCTCCCTCACCATGGAAACTGCTGCGAAAAGCTCGCAGGCTTTGCAGCACATGGGTGATGGTGCTTTACTTCATGTTGGATGGGAACCCACCACTGAGATGGCACAAATGCCAGACCTTCAGAATTAAAACACAATTTAATATCCACTGTGAGAACCATTAAGAAGCCTACCAGAAACGCTTCACCAGCTAGTTCATGACAAAATTGCTATAGATATAAGGGTGACCACGAAGCAGATACTTGTAAGTTCAGGGAAGTAGAATGTCATTACTGTTAAAAGAAGGGACACGTGATTAGGTAATGCCAGACCAAGTTGCAGCAGCCTGCAAAACAGCAAACAAACATGATCGAATTAGCAAGTAGAACAGAGGCTGAAGCTGCTACTACTGATGTTTACTCCTTGTATAATGTAACTGCTGTGAACACTGAGCCTATCACGGTGATAAGTTAATGAGAAGTGTTATGATCCCAGCTGAGGTTACCCCTGGACAAGCCTGATCCCAGAGTGGAGCCCAGCTTGGTAGATCCTAACTTTTATTTGTTTGTTTAGATAGGTGGAGAGTGGCTGCTAAACAGAGTCACAGGAGTCAACTAATGAACTTTTAACAAAAGAATAAGATATTTATTGAACAAGAAAAGATGAACTGTATTACAATACTCTTTCAGCCGCAACTATACCTTTACAGATATATATAGATTTGTAAGGATAGCACAAATTACAAAAGCTATCTTATACTCTAATGTCCACAGCAAGTAAACAGTCCATGTACAAATAGGCACCATGTGGTCAGGCACAACACACTCTGAAACCAAGTGACAGATGCCACCTCAGCCAGATGCTATGGATCCCTCCTCAACTCTCCCCAGACGCTTGACACACCGTGAGCCAACCAGTCTCACTGAATTCTGTCCTTCACCTGAGCGTCTTCAATCTCCACTCTCCAAGAACTCACCTTGGAATCTTCTCCCAAACTGATGCTTTCCCTCAGACATCTTTAGCAAAGGTTCACCTCCAGGGTATTGAACTCTCCTTCTGATGTTCCTCTTCCCTAGGTCACCACATGCATTCAAGCTGTCTTCCACGCATTCCCTCTCACCAACTCAGCCGCCAACAGTACCACCGCTTCACATGCCCATAGCAAAGATTTACAGACCTTCAGCTGTCTCTTTGGACCTTCTTGCCTCTTGCAAGCTGTTCTCACTTTAACTCTGCTTTCTGTAGCTTGAAACTTTATACTTGAAGCTTGGAGCATTTCTCTGCCCCTCACTCTTAACTTCACTTAACAGGACCTTTACCAGGTTCCTGTCCTTCCTTTGACTAGAAGGGATTTCTTGGGACTTATCCCTGTTTCCGTCTCACTCCTTTGGCTTTGGGACCTTTTGGTTCTTGTGGGAAATCTGCAGCTTCCTCTCTCAATGCCTAGTCTCTCTGGGGTCCTGGCTTCAAACTGAACTTAAAACTGTTCTTTCTTTAGTTTTTTGGTGTGTGTCTGTGGGAGAGACTTGCCTGTCTGGACCTCTGGTGCTAGGCAACAGCCCAATGTGTCTGCCTTGTTTGTTTACCTTATCTGCAACAATCGTAAAAGCCTCATTAGAAATGCAAGCACCGTTTTAAAGTGAAACTAAAACTCAATTTGACCTTAGCATACAGGTACAGAAATACAAATCAGACTTAAACTTTAAAGCTAAAACTCATTCCTAACACCCACAAATACAAACATAACTTACTTAAACTATCTCTCTTTCCTAAAAGAAACCACTGAGAATGGAAGTGGATACTGGTGCCTCAACTACGGTGCTAGGAGAACACACTTTCAGGTACCTTAATGAAGGAAGACAGCCAATAAACCTGGAGTGGACAACCGCTAAATTAACGTACATGGAGAATCTATTCAAGTAAAGGACATCGACACTGTCCAGGTCTCCTACAAGCAACAGACAGTCCAAATGAAGGCTGAGAGGAGACTTGATAGAGTTATTCAAAATCCTGAGGGGTATGGACAGGGTAAATAGTGAGAAACTGTTCCCACTCAAGAGAGCATGAAGAACTAGAGGACACAGATTCAAAATAATTGGCAAAAGGAGTAAATGTGATGTGAGGAAAGATGTTTTCACCCAGAGGGCGCTTGGAGTCTGAAACTAACTTCCTGAGAGGGTAGTGGAGGCTGGTTCAATTGAGATATTTAAAAGGGAATTGGATTGCTATCTGAAAAGAAAGAATGTACAAGGTTACGGGGATAAGGCAGGTGAGTGGGACAAGGCAGAATGCTGTTTCAGAGAGCCAGTGCAGACTTGATGGGCTGAATGGCCTCCTTCTACACTATAAAGATTCCCTCAGCTCACCAACCTCTCTCACTCTGTTGAGGTCACACTCCAGTGCAAGGTCACAGTGAGAAATATTCAACAGGTTAGACAGCATTGGCAGAGAGAAAAACAGGGTTAATGTTTCAGGTCTGTGACCTTTCATCACCTGGAGAACTGTGCACAGTTTTGGTCTCCTTACTTAAGCAGGAATATACTTGCATTTGAAGCAGTTCAGAGAAGATTCACCAGGTAGATTCCACATTCTTATCAGTGATGGACATGTCCCAACTCATGTGACAGTGTCACATGAGGGGACATGTCAGGGAAATTTTGTTTTTCTGCATTTACCATTTTTAAATTTGGCCACGCGTGTGAAAGAGCACACTCTAGACTGAGGGAACAAGCCCCCGGCCCGCACAAGGAGCACATAGCACTTAATTGATCTGCCCACGTAAAATGGCGGCGTGCCCCTCATTGGGGGCCCGCTCCTGAGCTTCCCCCGCAAGGGGGGGGGAAAATTCTGCCCATCGAGTAATAAAGCAAAGAAACAGGCCCTTTGGCCCATCGTGTCCAGCCATCAAGCACCTATCTATTCTAATCCTACTTTCCAGCACTTGGCCCATAGCCCTGTGCACTATGGCGTTTCAAGTGCTCATCTAAATATTTCTTAAATGTTGTGAGGGTTCCTGCCTCTACCATCTCCTCAGGCAGTGTGTTCCAGATTCCTACCACCCTCTGGGTGAAAAAATTTTTCTTCAAAACCCCTCTAAACCTCCTGCCCCTTACCTTAAATCTATGCCCCCTGGTTATTGACACCTCTGCTAAGAGGGAACGTTTCTTTTATAACCCTGTTAATTTTCTGCACCTCTATCAGGTGCCCAATCAGCCTTCTCTGCGCTAAAGAAAACAACCTGAGCCGATCCAGACTCTCTTCATAGCTGAAACACCCCAGCCCAGGCAACATCCTGGTGAATCTCCTCTGCATCCTATCCAGTGCCATCACATCCTTCCTATAGTGTGGCAACCAGCACTGCACTTAGTACTCCAGCTGTGGCCTGTCTAGTGTTTTACACAGCTCCAACTTAGCCTTCCTGCTCTTATATTCTATGCCTCGGCTAATAAAGGCAAGTATCCCATATGCTTTCTTAACCCCTTATCTACCTGTGCTGCTGCCTCCAGGGATCTATGAACATGTACACCAAGGTTCCTCTGATCCTCTGTACTTCCTAGGGTCCAACCATTCATTGTGTATTCCCTTGCTTTGTTAGTCCTAAAATGCATCACCTCACTTCTCAGGATTAAATTCCATTTGCCACTGCTCTGCCTATCTTACCAGCCCATCTATATTGTCCTGTAATCTAAGGTTTTCCTCCTCACTATTTATGACACCTCTAATTTTCATGTCATCTGCGAATTTACTGATCATACCTATACTATATTCATGCCTAAATCATTAATGTACACTACAAACAGCAAGGGTCCTAGCACCGATCCCTGTGGTGCACCACTTGTCACAGGCTTCCAATTGCAAAAATAACCTTCGACCATTACTCTCTGCCTCCTGCCACTAAGCCAATTTTGGACCCAATTTGTCAAATTGCCCTGGATCCCATGGGCTCTTACCTTCTTGACCATTCTCCCATGTGGGACCTTGTCCAAAGCCTTACTGAAGTCCATGTAGACTACATCAACTGCACTCCCTCATTTATACAACTAGTCACCTCCTTAAAAATTTCAATTCAATTTGTTAGACAGGATCTCCCCGACAAAGCCATCCTAACTATCCCTGAGTAATCCCTGCCTCTCCAAGTGGAGATTAATCCTGTCCCTCAGAATTTTTCCAATAGTCTCCTGACCACTGATGTTAGACTCACTGGCCTATAATTAACTGGTTTATCCCTACTACCCTTCTTGAATAATGGTACCACATTCGCTGTCCTCCAGTCCTCTGGCAGCTCTCCTGTGGCCAGAGAGGATTTGAAAATTAGTGTCAGAACCCCTGGAATCTGCTCCTTTGCCTCACATTGTTACCTGGGAAACATCTCATCTGGGCCTGTGGATTTAACCACTTTTAAACCCGCTAATACCTCCTCCCTTTTAATACTAATTTGTTCAAGTACATCACAGTCCCCCCTCCATGATTTGTACACCTACATCGTCCTTCTCCATAGTGAACACCGATGAAAAGTAATCATTCAAAACCTGACTTATGTTCTCCGGCTCCACGCACAAATTGCCACTTTGGTCCCTAATGGGCCCTACTCTTTCCCTGGTTATCCTCTTGCCGTTAATATATTTATAAAATGCCTTGGGATTTTCCTTTATCTTGCCTGCCAGTGATTTTTCATGCCCCCTCTTCGCTCTCCTAATCACATTTTTAAGTACCCCCCTAAACTTTCTATACTCCTCTAGGGCTTCTGCTGTTTTCAGCCCCCTGTATCTACCATAAGCTTCCTTTTTTCCCCTTATCCAATCCTCTATACCCTTTGACATCCAGGGCTCCCTTGACTTGTTGGTCCTAGCCTTCACCTTTACGGGAACATGTTGGCCCTGAACTGTCACTACTTCCTTTTCAAATGACTCCCACTGGTCTGATGTAGACTTGCCTACAAATAGTTGCTCCCAGATCCTGACTTATCGTATTGAAATCGGCCTTCCCCAATTCGGGACCTTTATTTCCAGTCCATCTTTGTCCTTTTCCATAACTACCTTAAATCTTAGAGTTATGGTCACTATCCCTGAAATGCTCTCCCACTGAAACTTCTAACACTTGCCTGGCTTCATTCCCCAAGATTAGGTCCAGTACTGCCCCTTCTCTTGTAGGACTTTCTACGTGCTAGATTAAAGAGCCCTGCCAGATACACTTTAAGAATTCTGCCCCCTCTAAGCCTTTCACTCTAAGACTGTCCCAGTTCATATTGGGAAAATTGAAATCCCCTACTATTATTCCCCCTGACTGTTTGAAGGCCTATGGTACACTCCCAGCAAAGTGATTGCCCCTTTTTAAGTTCTACCCATATGGCCTCATTTGAGGAACCTTCTAAGATACCATCCCTCCTTACTGCAGTAATTGACTCCTTGATCAATAGGGCAATTCCACCTCCTCTTTTACATCCCCCACCCCCTGTCACACTTGAAGATTCTATACCCTGGAATATTGAGCTGCCAGTCCTGCCCTTCCCTCAACCATGTCTCTGTGATAGCAACAATATCATATTCCCATGTGTTAATCAATGTCCTCGATTCATCTGACTTACTTGTAAGACTCCTTGCATTAAAATAGATGCAATCCAGCCTTGCATTATTTCCCTTGCGCCTTAACAGGTCTATATTTGCTCTGCCTTCCAGAATGACTTCGTTTCTCTTCTATATTTGGCTGTGCATCACCCCTACTGTACTTCCACTCTGTATCCCACCCCCCTGCCAAATTAGTTTAACCCCCCCCAAACAGCACTAGCAAACCTCCCTACAAGGATGTTGGTCCTGTTCTGGTTCGACCTGTACAGGCTCCACCTTTGCCAGAAACCGACCCAGTGATCCAGGAATTAAAGCCCTCCCTCCTGCAACATCTCTTCAGCCATGCATTCATCCTCTCTTTCCTCCTATTCCTATATTCACTAGCATGTGGCACAAGGAAGTAATCCAGAGATAACAATCTTTGAGTTCCTGCTCTTTAATCTGCTACCTAGCTCCCTGGCCTGGATGATTCTTGAGTGTTGTTGGAGCTGCACCCATCCCGGCAAGTGGAGAGTATTCCCTCACATTCCTGACTTGTGCCTTGTAGATGGTGGACAGGCTTTATGGAGTCAGGAGCTGAGTTATTCGCCGCAGGGTTCCTAGCCTCTGACCTGCTCTTGTAGCCACAGTATTTGTATGGCTGGTCTAGTTCAGTTTCCCCCAGGATGTTAGTAATGGGGGATTCAGAGATGATGATGCTATTGAATGTCAAGGAGAGATGTTTAGATTCTCTCTTATTGGAGATGGTCATTGCCTGGCACTTGTGTGGTTTTGATGTTACTTGCCACTTAGCAGCCCAAAGCTGAATGTTGTTCAGGTCTTGCTACATTTGGACATGGACTGCTTCAGACTGGTGTCCACCAGCTCCCACATACTACAGTTGCAACACACCTGCCCTGCTGTCCTTATTGTGTTTTAATGAACTATTTAATGAATTATTTTCTTACTTAAAATTCAATTAGTCTCACGTGTGTATATTCTTACTATTTCAATGAATGTTCTACTTATTGCCAATTGAAATTCCCTGTATAAGAGAAAATAGAGAAATGCTCACCAGCCAATCAATTACCTATTTCCTTGTGATTTCACTCCTCAAACTTTCTTTCTGAATGTGGGCTCTGCTGATGGAGAAACTGTTTTTAAACTCTCCTCTCTCTCTCTTTAAAACACAATAAGGACAGCAGGGCAGGTGTGTTGCAACTGTAGTATGTGGGGGCTGGTGATCCACAGAACCACCTCTGCTGTTAGTGTCAGCAGAGTGAGGAAATTAGGCTCAGTTATTGAGCTGGAGGATGAGCTGCAGCCACTCCAATGCATCAGAGAGGGGGAAAGCTACCTGGACACTTTGTTCCAAGAGGCAGTTACATTCTTTAGGATAGGGTCTCCTAGTTTGGTCAGGGATGGGAGGATGTGACTGTGAGTGAGGCAGATAAGGGGATTGTGAAGGTGGATGTGGGGGAGTCTCAGTCCTTGCAATTGTCCAACAGGTTTGAGATTCTTGTAGTTTGTATGAATGACAGAGGGGTGCTGCAGGGTGGATGAGCAAACTGACCATGGCACCAGGGTGCAGGGTGTGGTATTAAGGGTATTAGACATAACAAGGGTCATTGTGGGACCGGAGAACAGTACTGCCCACTGTATGATGTTGAGAATCACATGACAGAGACATGAAGACACAGTTGTATGGGAGAACTTTGGTAGAAATCAGCATGAAGCTAACTCCTAGTTGGGACTATACTGTCTTTGGAGACTACCTCCTCAGCCCTCACCATCTTGAGGCTACTCTCACAGCAACGTGTGCCCCCACCCACACACACAAACACACCCTGGGATACCCCCTTTCCCCAGTACAGTCCTTGCTCTTCAGCCTCTTCCCTCGCCTGAGGCCACTTCCCCCCTTCACCAAGGAAGCTCTTGCCCTGCAGCCATTGAAAAGCCACCCACATATGGCTGATTGGCTGATCTGGTAGGTAGAGAACTGCCCATGAGCGCCCCCCCCCCCCCCCCCCCCCCCCCCCCCCCAAAGTGATGAGCTGCTGTCTGCATAGGGTGGCGCTGAAGACTGAGAGTGCTGACCGAAGCAAGGTAGGCACACAAACCTAAGTCCCATGGGAAGTGCAGCTCGCCAGGTGCATGGTGCTTATGTGCTGTTGTGAAAGGTGCTGGTGTGCAATCAAACTGACGTGCTCGGACGATCCAGCGTGGGGGATGATTCTGGTGAGCTGGGCTTATAATGATATGCAGGTGTATTACAATGAAATTCCCGACAGTCGATGGCGGGAAACACAGCCCGTCATTGATGGGCACAGCAGACGATTGCAAACTGGTTCCACAACGTCGTGAAACTGATTTTTGGCCTTCTTGCCATATTATCCTCTCATGCCGCAAAACATGCCCGATGCCAACGAGCACGGAAAATTCCGCCCTCAGTCTTAAACAGGATTACAGTTAAACAGTTTGTTTGTTTCAAAACTACCACTGTAAGTTACTAAGTAAAATAGTAAAGTTACTAACTAAATACATACAAACATTAAATGCAAATAAGGATAAAAGAAACTTATAAGGATGAAATTCAGTTCAGTCCTTTAAGATATCACTGCAGGTCTACATCCTGTAGGTGAAGTGTTGGTTGTCTGGAGGTAAGAGTTACAGTTAAAGAGTGTTCAGCATCTGTGATGGCTTTTGTAGTTGGATAGTCAGAAGTTGCCTTTAGAAGTGGGCTCAGGATGGTTGAGCAGCTTTTGGAAGTGAATGAAAATTCCTTTTCTTTACTGCTTCTGTTGGTACATCACCTGACGAATGTGTGGATTCCTGTTCGGCAGAACGGTGATGATTTCTGGATAACGTCCTTTGTGACTCCCAGTGGTAGGGAGACACCTAGCTCTCACATGCTGTTCACAGTTAGTTCAGCTGACAGCTGTTGGCCAGAATTGTCTTCTTTTTTCTCCTCACAAAATGGCTTTTGCCAGCCTGTCTCATCACAATCAAAGTAAAATGGCTGCAACATAAATTTCAAATGATCCATTGCTCACCAAGAAAGGAAGTTAACCATGCTGGAGTCCCTTTAAAGTATCTTCCGGTCTCCTGTCCTCTCAGAAGCCAAGGAGTCTTCACACATCTAGAAGATGCAACGGACTTTTCTGGAGAAGTCTTTTGCATTTTAATGATTCTTCGTAGCCAGGTCTAGAAATAACAGAGTCTGAGAAGCTGTGTGGAAATAGCTGTCTGTTCTGGCTGAACTTTTGTTTTAAGCCTTTGTCTCCCAGGTCAAGTGCTGTTAATTAATACTCAATTCGAATAACTTGAAGCAAAAATATACTTTTCATAGGTTATTTTTTAAAAGCTATAATATCAGAATTATGCGTTTGTGACAATACATTACATTACATACCTACCACCTCTAAAATGAATGTCGATTTCTAAAACATAATTTAGAGGATAATGGATTTTCATGTTGAGTTTTAAACTAGATTGAGTCAGTCACTACGATACAGAAATAGGATTTGTTACACGGTTCTGTATAAAATTAAGTTTGCTCATCACTACTTTGCTTCGATGAACAGATCTATGTTTCTGACCATATTTTTCAATATGTACAAAGCAAGAATACATTTTGTCTGCTCCATCTTTTCTGATTTCCACTGATTTGAAATGGCAACATGCTGCGCTTCTCCATTCTGATTTTTTCTGACAACTTTGCAAACGAAGAGAAAAAGGAGAGAGGCAGGATTTAATATAGTGATTATAAACTAGTCAAGGTCATTATATGTTCTATCTCATAAATATGAACCAACATTCACTAAAAAGAACAGATTTTGTGGCCATTTATCGCATTCTGATTTGTGGGAGTTGCTGTGCATAAATTGGCTTCCAACTTTCTTTTGCAGTGATCTCCAGCTGTGTGTTTGGTTCAGGTGCACTTCAGTCAGGTCAGGACGTTGTTCCTTTAGTGTTTCAAATTCTGGGATCCTTCATCAGCTGCTTCGGTTCTGGGTTTGTTCATTAGCTGCCACCACATTGTAAGGGATTGGTCAGTAGGTCTCATGAAAATGCTCTGAGGCTGTAAAGTTGAACATTAACTGTTTATTGGTAACACACAACCATAGATATATAAATATATATAATACATATGTTCAAGGTATGGCCCAGACTTGGAGCTAAGTCCTACTTGAGTCTCTCCAAACAACTCTGTCCCCTGTCCACTGTCAAGTGTCTCTCTACATAATACTGTGAGCAGTACTGTTCGCAAGTCCCACAATTTAACCCTTGCTATGCTGAACATCCTGATGCCACAAATCCCACCACATTCGGGTGGAAAATTAGGATTCAGTTTTAAAAATTTATAAATAAAAATATTGTTTCAGTAAAAGTGACCATAAAGAGTCTGTCCAACCCAGCTGATTCACTCATGTCCTTTACTGAAGGAAATCTATCCGATCTGGGCCTATACGTGACTTCAATCCCAGACCAACTTTGAACTGCCCTCTGAGGTAGCCTAGTAAATCCTTGAGTTGAATCAGGGTGACAAAAGATGGACCATAAATTCAGGCCTTGCCAACAATGCCCACGTTCTGAGAATTTTTTTAAATTAGAAACCTCATGGCGGAGACACCTCAGCTGTGAGCGAGTTCTCATAGACTCCAGCTGGAGCACTGTTTGCCCATTTTCTAACTGCATCCAGAGCTGAGAGGAATGTATTAATGGCGGTTGATGTGCCAGCTTCCACCAAGCCGAACAGTAAGATGTTTATACCATCCACACATCCTCTGGGAAGGTTTTACCCGCACAAGTGGTTCCTCAGAGATTGCAGGTTACTGGCTGCCGAGGAACAGGAAGGGAGGAAAGAATTTAGATCTCATAGTGAAATTGTTTAAATAAAGTAAACATTTATATATCATTGTGTCTGGTCTAGAAACACTGATCAAGACGACATATCTTTATATGAAATTTGGACGGTGAAAAAGATGCAAGAAAATTGATTGCGTTAAATTATACTTTTAAATACAAGAGTGGAATTGCAGTAACAGTGCAAAGTTACAAATTTACAGCCTCCCATGTCTGAATTCCCAACGCAGTAACAAGCCCAAAGAGAAACTAACTAGATTTGGAAATCCCCGAGTCTGTTTCTTGCTTCCACCTTCAGGGTTGGTTGCGGAAGTTGAACAAAAACAACATGTTAAGCAGAGATGGAAGCAGGCATGCAGTTTGGGGTTAATTCTTGTGTCTGTGTTATCATTTCTCAGGATCTTTATCCCGATCTCAAACGTTAACTCTAAAAATGTCATTCCTTTTTACAACAAACGCTCCCTCCAATGGGAACTAAAAAGGCTAGGATTTTCCCCTGGATTTGAACATAAGTGCAGGCAGAGAATGAAAATTATTGAGCAGAGCTCCTCAGCTCCCCCCACTCTCCCCTATCACTCCCAGGACCCCTGACTCAGAGGTGATAGAGAGCATTACTAACTGACCCATATGCAAACATATTCAGAAGGACATGGGAATGATAGCAATAGGTTATCCAGTCTATATCAATTACACCCTAGAATCATAGAATCTTACAGCACTGAAGGAGACTATTCAGCCCATATCTGTGCTGGCTTTTTGAAAGAGCTGTCCAATTAATCCCACACACCAGCCAGTAATCCTGTAAATTAGTCCTCTTTAAGTACATGTCCTGATCAATATCCTTGCAGGAAGGTTTGCTAGTGTTGTTGGGGAGGATTTAAACTAATTTGAGGGTGGGAGTCTGACTGGAGTTTCAGAAGGGAGAGAAGCAAAGCTGGGAATGGAAGGCAGAAAATTAAAGAATATGGGAAGCAGAGGAATTAAAGGCTAGAAAATAGGCAATAAAAATGCTGTTCAGTGACAACTGGTAGGTATATACTTACAGTAAAAGGAGTTGAGTGAATAAGGCAGATGAACTAAGGGCACAGATGACATTTGGATTTATGAGATCATAGCCATTACTGAAATTTGGCTTAAAGAAAGGAATGAATGGTAACTCAACATTCCTGGTTAAAGGAATAAAAACAGAAAATGCTGGAAATACAGGACCTATAACATTTCTCACTTTGCCCGGTTCTGATGAAAGGCCATTGACCTGAAACGCTAAGATTATTCCCAGCATTTTATAATCGGATAAATTCAATAGAAAAGGTGGCAAAGGACACAGAATTCTTAAACTGCATTCAGGGCAACTCTTTTAGCCAGTATGTAGAAAGATCACAACAGAAGGGGTAGTTGTGTACTTTGTTTTGGGAATAAATCTGATCAGGTAGAAGGTATATAGGTGTAGTAGTGATCATAGTTTGGTTGGATTCAGAATGAAAAGGATGAAGATGGACCAAGGGTAAACGTTCTCAACTGAGAAAAGGACAAATTTCCTAAGCTTAAAACAATCAGTCTTGGGATGTCATTGTCGTTGGCTAGGCCAGCATTTATTGCCCATCCCTACTTGCCCCTTGAGAAGGTGGTGGTTAGCTGCCTTCTTGAACCGCTGCAGTCCATATGGGGTAGGTACACCCACAGTGCTGTTAGGGAAGGAGATCCAGTGACAGTGAAGGAATGGCGATCTATTCCCAAGTCAGGATGGAGTGTGGCTTGAAGGGGAAATTACAGGTCATGGTGTTCCCATCAATCTGCTGCTCTTGTCCTTCTAGATGGTAGTGGTTTGGAAGGTGTTGTCAAAGGAGCCTTGGTGAGTTGCTGTAGTGCACCTCGTAGATGGTACACACTGCTACCACTGTGCTTGGGATGTGGAGGGACTGAATGGTTAAAGTGGTAGATCAAATACCAATCAAACAGGCTGCTTTGTCCTGGATCGTGTGGAGTTTCTTGAGTGTGTTGGAGCTGCACTTAACCAGACATAAGAACATACGAATTAGGAGCAGGAATAGGCCACTTGGCCCCTTCAGCCTGCTCCACCATTCAATAAGATCTTGGCTGATCTGATTGTAATGCCAACCCCACATTCCTGCCTACCCCTGATAACCTTTCATCCCCTTGTTAATCAAGAATCTATCTAGCTCTGCCTTAAAAATATTCAAAGACTCCGCTTCCATCGCCTTTTGAGGAAGAAAGTTCCAAAGACTCATGACCCTCAGAGAAAAAATTTCTCTTCATTCCTGTCTTAAATGAGCAACCCTTTATTTTTAAACAGTGACCCCTAGTTCTAGATTCTGCCATAAGAGGAAACATCCTCTTCACTCTGTCAGGACCTCTCAGGATCTTAAAGGTTTCAATCAGGTCGCCTCTTACTCTTCTAAACTCCAGTGGATACAGGCCTAACCTGTCCAGCGTTTCCTCATAAGATAACATTCTACTAGCTTTCCTAATTACTTGCTATACCTGCATGCTAGACTTTTGTGATTCATGCACTAGGACACCCAGGTCCCTCTGAATCTCAGAGCTCTGCAATCTCTCACCATTTAGATAATAAGCTTCTTTTTTATTCTTCCTGCCAAAATGGACAATTTCACATTTTCCCACATTATAAACCATTTGTCAGGTCTTTCCCCATTCATTAATCTGTCTACGTCACTTTGTAGCCTCCTTATGTCCTCTTTACAATTTACCTTCCTATCTATTTTTGTGCCATCAGCAAGGTTAGCAACCATTATTCGGTCCCTTCATCCAAGTCATTGATATAAATTCTAAGAAGTGGTGGCCCCAGCACTGATCCATGTGACACACCACTCATCACATCCTGCCAACCAGGAAAAAGCCCTTTATTCCAGCTGTCTGCTTCCTGTCTTCTATCCATGCCAACATGTTACACCCTATACCATGAGTTTTTATCTTCCACAATAACCTTTGATGTGGCATTTTATCAAATGCCTTCTGGCAATCTAAGTACAGTACATCCACAGGTTCTCCTTTATCCACAGCACATGTGACTCCTTCAAAGAACTCCAATAAATTGGTTAAACGTGGTTTCCCTTTCACAAAACCATGTTGACTCTGCCCAATTGCCTTGAATTTTTCTAAGTGCCCTGCTATAACATCTTTAAAAATAGTTTCCAATATTTTCCCTATGGCAGATGTTAGGCTAACTGGGCTGTAGATTCCCGCTTCCTCCCTTTTTGAACAATGGAGTTAGATTTGCTATTTTCCAATCTAATGGAACCTTCCCTGAGTCTAGGGAATTTTGGAAAATTAAACCAATGCATCAACTATCTCACTAGCCACTTCTTTCAAGACTTTAGGGTGAAGTCCATCTAGACCTGGGCATTTGTCAGCCTACAACCCCAACGATTTGCTCAATACCACTTCCTTGGTGACTGTAATTTCCCCTGACTTCCTCCCCTTCCTGATTTACATCTATTTCCGACGTGTTACTTGTGTCCTCTGTATTAAAGACCAAAGCAAAAAAACCTGCTTAATTCATCCATTGTCTCCCTACTTTCTAGTATCAATTCCTCAGATGCACTTTCTATAGGACCAACACTTATTTTGTTGACTCTTCTTTTATTTAAATTTCCATAGAAACTCTTCCTATCCATGTTTATATTACTAGCTAGCTTTCTCTTGTACTCAATTTTTTCCACTTTTATTAATCTTGTCATTCTTTGCTATTTTTTTATATTCTTTTCAATCTTCTGACCTGCCACCTGTAATTGAGTAATTATATGCTTTTTCTTTAAGTTTGATACTATCTTTAACTTTTTTAGTTAACCACGGATGTTGGGCCCTCCCCTTGGAATTTTCTTTCTCCTTGGAATGTACATGTTCTGTGTATTCTGAAACGTCCCTTTAAATGTCTGCTGATGAGCCCCTATTGACCTAGCCCTTAACCTCATTTGCCAGTTCACTTTGGCTAATTCTGCTTTCATGTCCTCATAAATGCCCTTATTTAAGTTTGAAATACTAGTCTTAAATGCACTCATTGCTCCTTCAAAATGAATCCAAAATTCAAACATATTATCATCACTGCTACCTAGGGGTGTCTTCACTATGAGGTTATCAATTAATCCTATCTCGTTGCTCAATACCAGATCTACCACAGCCTGCTCTCTGGTTGGCTCCAGAATGTGCTGTTCAAAGAAATTATCCCAAAAACATTCTACGAATTCCTTGTCTAGGCAACCTTTCACCTATCTGATTTTTCCAGTCTATATGTAGAGTAAAATCACCCATGATTATCACCGTACCTTTCTGACAAGCTCCCATTATTTCTTCCTTTATACTGTGTCCTACCATGTGCTTACTGTTAGGGGGCCTGTACACCACTCCCACAAGTGACTTCTTGCCTTATCGTTTCTCATCTCTACCCAAACCACTTCTACATCCTGGTTTCCTGAACTTTGGTCAACCCTCTCTATTGTGTTAATACCATCATTAATTAACAGAGCCACCCCTCCACCTTCTCCTAACTTCCTGTCCTTCCTAAATGTCACATATCCTTCAATATTCATGTCCCAATCTATGGCATCCTGTAGTCATGTCTCTGCGATGGCTATCAGATCCTACTTATTTATTTCTATTTGTGCTATCAGTTCATCTGTTATATTACGAATGCTACGTGTGTTTAGATACAGAGCCTTTAGTTTTGTCCTTTTATCATTTTTGTAGCACCTAGCCTTATCTGCTGATTCATTCTTAGATTTGTACTGTCTGTCCTTTCCTGTCATGGTCTGTTTATCATTTCCCATATTAATATCTACCTCTCTTGGCTTGTCTCTGCTCTTTGGTTTACCACATCATCCCAGATTTGATCCCTTGCCCTCACTCTTCAGTTTAAAACCCTCTCTACTTCCCTAGTTACGCGGCTCATGATGGCACCAGCCCCAGCACAGTTGAGATGTAGACCACCCCAATGGTACAGATCCCACTTTCCCCAATACTGGTACGAGGGCCCCATCAACTGGAACCCATTTCTCCCACACCAGTCTTTGAGCCACTCGTTAACTTCTCTAATCTTATTTGTCCTATGGCTAATTTGTACATGGTTCAAGTAATAATCCAGAAATTATTACCTTTGTGGTTCTGCTTCTTGGTTTGGTGCCGAGCTCCTCACACTGACTATGCAGGGCCACCTTTCTCATCCTGCCTATGATGTTGGTATCTACATGGACCATGACCATTGGATCCTCCCCTCTCACTGCAAATTCCTCTCCAATCTTGAACAAATTTCCAGAACCCTGGCACCGGGCAGACAACTTAGCCATCTGAACTCTCATTCCTTGCTACAGAGAACAGTGTCGATCCCCTCACTATTACTGTCCCCTACTACCACTACATTTCTTTGTGCTCCCACGACTTTAATGGCTTTCCGTACCACAGTGCCATGGTCAGTCAACTCAGCCACCCTGCAGCCCCCACTCTCATCCAAGCAAGCTGAAAGAACCCCAAACCTGTTGGACAATTGCAGAGACTGACACTCCTGCCCTCTGTATCCCCTTACCTGCCTCAGCTGCAGTCACACCTTCCTGTCCCTGACCACCTTCCAAATCAGAAGATCCTATCCTAATGGTTGTGACCATCTCCTGGTACAAAGTGTCCAGGTAACTATCCCCCTTGTTGATGCGTCACAGTATCTGCAACTCAGCCTCCAGCTTAATGACTCTGAGCCGAAGTTCCTCAAGATGGTGGTTACTGTCTCCACGTCCTCTGATGCACGTACCAGGAACCTCTGCTCCTCTGCCCACTTTAGGATTGTACCCTTTATGTTTTATTGCCTTTCCTTTCTTCCTACCGAAAGTTAACACTTCATACTTCTCTGCATTAAATTGTAACTGCCAAGTGTTCCTCTGGCCTGACTGTATCCCGAGTTTATCGCTATCCTCCTCATATTCCAAGTTATGTGTCATCTGTATATTTTGAAATTGTGCCCTGCACATCCAAGACTAGTTTATTAAAATAGCTCAAGAAAAGCGGTACTAATACTGATCTCTGGGATCCCTGGGCAAACCCACCATATACCTTCCTGAGTCTGGAAAACCAAGGTTCACCACTACTCCCTGTTCCCTGTCACTTGCTACTGTCCCTTTCATTCCATGGGCTTTAACTTTGCTGACAAGTCTGTTATGTGGCACTTTATCAAACACATTTTGGAAGTACATGCACACCACCTCAGCCACGTTACTTTCATCAACTCTCTTTCTCTGTTACCTCATCAAAAAATTCAAATTAATTAAAACAAGATTGCCTTCACAAGCGCTGGCTTTCCTTTATTGATCCACATTTGTCCAAGCGACTGTTAATTTTGTCTTTGATTATTATTTCTAAAAGCGTTTCCACCATGAGATTTGACTGACTGGCTTGTAGTTGCTGGGTTTATCATTACACTCTTTTTTTGAACAAGGGTGCAACATTGCAATTCTCCAGTCATTTGGCATTTATGTATATGTCTTTCAATTTATAGTCGCTGCTCATAATATGGTCTCTTCTAGACTTGGGAGACCAATGCAGATTGGATGACTGCTTTGTGGAACACCTCCACTCAGTCCCCAATCTTCCAGTCACTTGCTATCTCAATTTTCCACCTTGCTGTCACGCTCACATTTCTGCCTTCAGCTTACTGCAGTGTTCCAGTAAAGCTTAAGGAACAGCACTTCATCTTCTGATCAGGCACTTTACAGCCTTCTGGACTCAACATTGAATTCAACAATTTTAGACCATGAATTCTGTCCCCGTTTTGTCTGTTTTCTTTTTGTGCCAAATGCCGGTGTTACTCCTGTTTTTCATGCTTTTACTTTTGAACAGAGCAATTTGTTATTCTGCTATTGACACCTACTCTGGACCAAGGCTTTGCTTCTTTACCATAACCATTCGCTTTGTCTTTTCTTCCCTATCATCTTTATGGTTTAATCTCTCCCACCCTCTACCCTATCCCAGGAGGGGAGGAGATGGTGGGAGGGGGAGGAGGGGGGAGAAGGAGAGATGGGGGGAGGGAGAAGGAGAGGAGGGGGGAGGGAGAAGGAGAGGAGGGGGGAGGGAGAGGGAGAGGAGGGAGAGAGGGAGAGGACAGGGGGAAACTGAGGGGGAGAGTAGAGAGGAAGAGGGAGAGGAGGGGAAGAGTGAGAGGAGAGGAGAGGGGAAGAAGGAGAGGAGGGGAGAAGATGGAGGGGGAGTGGGAGGGGGAAGAGGGAGGGGGGAAGGGAGAGGGGGAATGGGAGGAGGAGAGGAATTGGGGTGGAGACAGAGGGGGAGGAACCGGTGGCCGAGGACCCTGGGAGTGTCAGGGAAGACTCTCGGGGGAGAGGGGTAGGGAGGAACGTGGTAAGTGAAATTTGGGGAGGAATGCATGGCGGAGGAATTGGGGGGAACGAGGGGAGGGGTGTGGAGGAACGTGGTGGGGTAGAGGACGTGTGGGGGTAGGGTGTGGAGGGCGTGGGGACTTGAGGAATGTTGGGAGTGAGTAGCATGGCGGGAGGAATGTGACAGGGAGGAGCTGGGAGGAACATTGGGTGTGGCCAGAGGGGTGGGGAGGTATGTGGAGGAGGAGGGATGGGGAGGAACACAGGGTGGGCACTTGCACAGATCAAGAGGTTCTTGCATACACACGCACCCACTCCTGGGAGTCCCCACATCCCCTGTACAGCGCATGCCTGAGACCACCCCTTCCCCCTGCCCCCCTTTCCCCTGCCCCCTCCCTCTTTCCCACCACCCAGCCCCGCTTTCCCCCAGCCCAGCCCCCCGTTTCCCTCTGCCAGCCCCTCATTTCCCCCCACCCATCCCCCCTTTCCCCCCGCCCATCCCCCCTTTCCCCCCCGCCCATCCCCCCTTTCCCCCCCGCCCATCCCCTCTTTCCCACCGCCCAGCCCCTCCTTCCCCCCTCTGATGGCCGTTAGTCTGTGGAATTCTCTTCACCAGAGAGCAGAGGCAGCTGGGTCATTGAATATATATAAAGCTGAGTTAGATTCTTGATTGACAAGACAATCAAAGGATACAGACAAAGTAAAGTTGAGACCATAATTCCATCAACCATGATTTTATCAAATGGTGGAAGCAGACTCGAGGGGCTGAATGGCCTACTCCTGCGCCTAATCTGTCTGTACGTATATATCAGAGATGGAGCAGAGGAGCCAGGGTGAAGGGCGGGGAGGTTGGGAGTGTAGCAGGAGAGATGGGTGAAGTGGGACCTGGATGCGTAGAGGATGAGAGGGGCGGGGAACATGATGGGGTAGGGGGGGGAGGTGAGGGGAAGGCTAATGATGAGGGAGGTGAGGTAGAAGGCAGGAGCAGTGGAAGACTAACGGGGGAGGGTGAAGCAGAATGAGAAGGTGAAAGAGGTGAGTGAGAAGTGAACAGGAAGCAGTGGGGGTGTTGGGGAAGGAGGAGAAGGAATTTGGGGGAAGGGGCGGGAAGGCAATAGGGTGTCTGAAGGGACATTGAGAGGGGCAGGAAGGTGTGGAGTGTGGTTGGTGGGGGGGGTGCCAGGGATTTGGACAGGATAAGATTCTAAATCACAGGATTAATGGCCTGTTGCTGTTCCTCTGTTCCTAGAGTTTTCCTGTTGTTGTAAGTTTATTGATCCTTTTCTATGTCTTGGAGAATCAGATTACTGCTGACATGAACTAAAATGATGACTGATTCAGCACGAGTTCTGTTGTCTTCCAGTGGAATGTTATGGACAAGGAAGAGTACAAGAGGATATTCTGATGGACACTCCTGCATGTGGAGCAGATCCCAGGATTCCATGTGTCCTGTTCGTTTACAATGTTTCTCGTGAAACTGAGGATCTCCGCAATGCTCAAAAATGGGTTCAAAGTAATATTTTCTTATTCTGAATCAATTTCCCTCTCTTCTTGTACCTTTTCATTCTGTAAATTTCCTTTTTAATAAATAGTCAACATGTTTGAGGCTGACACTTCCAAAACAGTACTGAGAGAGTGCTGCACTGTTGGATGTGTAGGATGAGATGTTTAGTACCCAGTTCTGCCCAACTTTTTGAGCCAGGTCTCCATTAATACCACAGCATCATTCGCCCATGTGGTTATCTGCATCTGCAGCTCACCGATCTTGGTTAATACACTCTGTGCATTCATATATGTGCTCTGTAAACCTACTTTAGTCCTATTGCCTTTCCTTTCGTTATGAAACAAAAAACAGGAGCAGGAGCGTACCATTCAGCCCATTGAACTTGCTCCCCCATTCAATACGATCATGGTCGTTCATGGGCTTCGACTTCATTTTACTGCCTGGGGGAGAGATGAGCGAGAGAGGCGGCCGGGGGAGCGAGAGAGGGGGCGGAGGAGCGAGAGAGGGGGCGGGGGAGTGAGAGAGGGGGTGGGGGAGCGAGAGAGGGGAAGGGGGAGCGAGAGAGGGGGCGGGGGAGGCGGGAGAGGGGGCGGGGGAGCGTGAGAGGGGGTGGGGGAGCAAGAGAGGGGGCGGGGGAGAGATAGGGGCGGGGGAGTGAGAAAGCAGAGCGGAGAGAGGGAGGGGGGAACGGAGAGAGGGAGGAGGGGAGCAGGGAGAGAGGAGGGAGGGATGGGGGGACAGAGACCGAGCGCGCGCCAAGGGGGCCGGAGGAGTGAGCAAGCGCCGGGTGTGTGGGGGGACAGAGGGAGCCGGCGGGCGTGGAGAGAGCAAGGGGGATGGGGGAACCGAGAGGGACGGGCAGAGGCGGTGCAGAGGCTGAGGGTTACTGGGTGAAAGAGACAAGGGGCAGGGTAAGCGAGGAGGGGAAAGAAAGTGAGAGAGTGAGAGAGACGCTGGCAGGGAAGGGGAGGGGTAGAAAACTGCTGTGGGGGCGTGGTGGTCATGTGAGGTACTGGAATGAAATTGCTCTTGGTGGGGTTGATGTGTGGCTTGTGGAGAGAAAACCGCTCCAGGACTGATCAGGGGGCAATAGCTGGTGGGCTGGTGTGTTGGACAAAACTTCTGTTGGGTGGGGTTGGGGGCAGGGCTGTGCTGCATTTATTATATTTTATGAAGAAATACATAAAACCAGCTTATTGAAATATATGTCAAAACAGAATCTACTTTTTCTAAAGTTAATTCAGTTTTAGGATGTTTCAAGCTACTGAAATTCAGAAACAGTATGGAAAATAATCTGATCGTTTTTGGGGTCTGAATGCAAAGTGATGTTGCTAATCACAAACGTTTAAGCGCTGTGATTTGGGGCAATTGATGGCAATGATCTCAGTTATGATATTTGCAATGTTAAATTATATCTAATTGATTGTTTTTCAGCGTGATTGATGTCAAATGAGTACAAATGAATGCTGGGTGTGTGATTTCATCGAGACCCCATACAATTGTCACAGGATTATACCTGTGCTCTTTGTAATTAAAGCCAACATGTCATTTGCCTTCTTAATTGCTTGCTGCACCTGCATGCTAACTTTCTGCATTCCTCATACAAGCACACCCAAGTCTCTTTGAACATGAACATCTACAGTTCACTTTTGCTAGCTTTGTTTTCATGGCCTCATAATTGCCCTTATTTAAGTTTAAAATACTAGACATAGACCTACTCTTCTCTCCCTCAAACTGAATTTAAGATGCAATCATATTATGATCACTGCTACCTAGGGGGTACCTTCACTATGAGGTTATTAATTAATCATATGTCCTTGGACAATACCAGATCTAGTATAGCTTGCTCTCTGGTTGGTGCCAGAACTTGCTGTTCTGAGAAACTATCACGAAAAAACTCTATGAATTCTCCATGTCGGCTACCTTTACCCATCTGATTTTTCTAGTCTTTATGATAATCGCCATACCTTAATACAAGCTCCCATTATTTCTTCTTTGATATCCTGTCCTACCATGTCTTTACTGTTAGGGAGCCTTGTACACCACTCCCACAAGTGACTTCTTGCTTTTATCATTCCTCATTTCTGCCCAAACCACTTCTATAGCCTGGCTTTCTGAACGTAGGTTATCCCTCTCTCTCATGCTACTATCATATTTAATTAACAGAACCACCTCTCCACCTTTTCTTAGCTTCTTGGCTTTCCTTAATGTCACATACCCTTCAATATTCCGGTCCCATTCTATGTCACCCTCAGCCATAACTCTGCCATGACTATCAGATTGTACTTTGTTTAGTTCTATTTGCGCTATCAGGTCATCTGTCTTGTTTTGAATGCTACATGTGTTCAGATACAGAGCCTTAAATTTTGTCCTTTTAATATTTTTGTAACCTATAACCTTCTTTGCTGATTTACTCTTAGATTTGTACACTCTGCCCCTTCCTGTCATGGTCTGCTTATCATTTCCCACATTAATCCCTCCTCTCTTGCCTTGTCCCTACTCTTTGGTACATGACATCTTCCCAAATTTGATCCCTTGCCACCAGTATTTAATTTAAAAGCCTCTTTAATTCCCAAGTTATGTGGCTCACAAGAACACTGGTCCCAGCACGGTTCAGGTATAGAACGTTCCAGCACGGTTCAGGTGTAGACTGTCCCCGCACGGTTCAGGTGTAGACTGTCCCAGCACGGTTCAGGTGCAGACTGTCCCAGCACGGTTCAGGTGCAGACTGTCCCAGCACGCTTCAGGTGCAGACTGTCCCAGCAAGGTTCAGGTGTAGACTGTCCCGGCACGGTTCAGGTAGGTGTAGACCGTTCCAGCACGGTTCAGGTGTAGACCGTCCCAGCATGGTTCAGGTGTAGACTGTCCCAGCACGGTTCAGGTGTAGACTTTCCCAGTACGGTTCAGGTGTAGACCGTCCCAGCACGGTTCAGGTGTAGACTGTCCCAGCACGGTTCAGGTGTAGACTGTCCCAACATGGTTCAGGTAGGTGTAGACCGTCCCAGCACGGTTCAGGTGTAGACTGTCCCAGCACGCTTCAGGTGTAGACTGTCCCAGCATGGTTCAGGTAGGTGTAGACCGTGCCAGCACGGTTCAGGTGTAGACTGTCCCAGCACGGTTCAGGTGTAGACCGTCCCAGCACGGTTCAGGTAGGTGTAGACTGTCCCAGCATGGTTCAGGCAGGTGTAGACCGTCCCAGCACGGTTCAGGTAGGTGTAGACTGTCCCAGCACGGTTCAGGTGCAGACCATCCCAGCACAGTTCAGGTGTAGACCATCCCAGCACGGTTCAGGTGTAGACCATCCCAGCACAGTTCAGGTGTAGACCATCCCAGCGCGGTTCAGGTGCAGACTGTCCCAGCACGGTTCAGGTGTAGACTGTTCCAGCACGGTTCAGGTATAGACTGTCCCAGCACGGTTCAGGTGCAGACCATCCCAGCACAGTTCAGGTGTAGACTATCCCAGCACGGTTCAGGTGTAGACCATCCCAGCACAGTTCAGGTGTAGACCGTCCCAGCATGGTTCAGGTGTAGACCGTCTCAATGGTGCAGCCACCACTTTCCCCAGTTCTGGCACCAATGCTCCACAACCCGTAACCCACTTCTCCCACATCAATGTTTAAACCACACACTCATCTCTAAATTTGCCCCTTACCAATTTGCATGTGGTTCAGGTAACAATGTAGAAGTTATTACCTTTGAGATTCTGCTTAATTTGGGGCCTAGCTCGTTATACTGACTATGCGGAACCTCCTCCCTCGTCCAGCCTGTCATTGGTACCAACATGGACCATGATGACTGTATCCTCCCCCCTCCCACTGCAAGTTCCTCCCTAGCCCTGAGCAGATGTCCCGAACCCTGGCACCGGGCAGGCAACACAGCCTTCTAGACTCTTGCTCTTTGTTGCAGGGAACAGTGTCAATCTTCCTCACTATACTGTCCCCTAATATTACTACATTGCTATTAATACCCCCTGCTGAACAGCTTCCTGTACAATGGTGCCATGACCAATCTGCTCATCCACATTGCAGACCTTGCTTTTGTCTACATAAGTTTGCAAGAACCTCAAGCTTGTTTGACAGTTGTTGCTCCTCCACTCCTGTCTGCTCGTTCTCTTTACCTGTCTCACTCATGGTCACATCCACATGTCCTTCATTGCTGTCCAAAACAGATGTCCCTATTTTAAGGGGTGTAACCATTTAACCATCTTCTGGAACAAAGTGTCCAGGTATTTCTCCCCTTCCCTTATGTTGCGCAGCGTCTGCAGTTCGGCTTCCAGATCAATAATCCTGATCTGGAATTCCTCTAGATGCTTACATTTTCTGCAGATGTGTTTGTGCTGGATCACCTCGGCATCCAAAAGCTCCCAAAATCCACAGCTGCAACATAACATCTGTCCTGCCAATGTTACTTATGTTATTTAGTTAATTTAATTTAATTGCTTTATTAACTTAGAATAATTCCTATGTATGCTACAATTAACTGTGTTCATTAAATTTTGGTACCACTTACAACTAAAAGTTTAATGTTTCTTAATTACACAGGTATCCATTTTAGGTATTTATTATTTATTCTAAAGTTTTAATCTCTGTAATAGTGACCATGAAACCATTGCCCTTGATGTAAAAACCACCTGGTTCACTAATATCATTACCTGCTGTCCTTACCTGGTCTGGTCTACGTGTGACTTCGGACTTCATGTGTGTCTGCCTTCCCCAAAATATCTCATCAGCTAATCCTCATCATATGTCTCAGAATCTTCCTCTGTCTTGCTTAGAGGGAGTATGGTTATCACAGTTGGCTTGATGGCTAGTGTGTGGTTCAGAATAAGGCCTACAGCACAGATTTGATTCCCATTCCAGCTGAGGTAGACTTGGGACCTGGCTCCTCCCCAGCAAACTACCAGTGCCAGAACTGCCAAGAACAAAGGCTGAGGAAGAAGCACCAACAGGTACTGAGCCAAGAAATGCCTCTGGGCAGAGCAAACAAGGAATGTCTTGCTGAGATTCCAACTTTCACATCCATATAGTTTAATGTTGACAAGATGTAGCACTTTAGCATTCTGCTTTCCAACGAGATGTTTTGTTTATAAAGAGGTCCAAAATTTTTGTGATGGTTGTTTTGCAAGTGTCATGCACTTCCAGATGTCTTGATCACTTTTCCCATCAGATGTTATGAGTATACCCAGATAAGAAAATCATTCTACTTGTTTATCTCTTTTGATTCCACTGTTATTTTGCATCTACGTGTAATCCTTCCAATGCATATTGTTTTGTTGCAGTTTAATGATCTCTATCTGTTACTGTTTACGATTGTGTCTAGGAGTTTGCTCTATCATTCGGGTATCTCAGATTAGTCATTTAGTTATTTGCAGAGACTGGAGAAGCTAGGATTGTTCTCCTTAGAGCAGAGAAGATTAGGTGAAGATTTAGCATAGGTATGCAAAATCATGAAGGATTTTGATGGAGCTAACTGGGAGAAACAGTTTGTTCTGGGTCAGTTGGTCAGTAACTAGGGGCCATAAGTTTAAAATAATTGGTAAAAGAACAAGAAGGAAAATGAGAAGAAATTAGTTTACTTAGTGAGTTGTTAAAATCTGGAATATGCAAGGCTGCTGGAATCAGCTTCCATAGGAACTATGAAAAGGCAGCCGTGGATTTGAAGAGGACTAATTTGCAGGGTTTCTAGGGCTCTGGGACGTGGCATTGGGCTGGCTGTCTGCACCTGGCATTGGGGCTGATGTTGTTCACGAGGTCACTCCAGAGGGCAGTAATGTTGGTGTGGGACCGGTCGTTCATGAAGACCATCTGTTTCAGCCAGTCTTCAGTCACTCAATCTCTGACTGTGGGAAGGGGACAGTGAAGTTTCACTGGGATGACTGTGGGAAGGGGACAGTGAAGTTTCACTGGGATGACTGTGGGAAGGGGACAGTGAAGTTTCACTGGGACGACTGTGGGAAGTGGACAGTGAAGTTTCACTGGGATGACTGTGGGACATAAAGGCAAAAGACTGCGGATGCTGGAAATCTGAAACAAAAACAAAAAATGCTGGAAAAACTCAGCAGGTCTGACAGCATCTGTGGAGAGAAAGACAGAGTTAACGTTTCGAGTGCATATGACTCTTCTTCAGTGTTAGAGAAGAGTCTGCTCCTTCCGCTCCCATTCTTCAGCTCTGAAGAGGTCATGTGAACTCAAAACGTTAACTCTGTCTTTTTCTCCACAGATGCTGTCAGACCTGCTGAGTTTTTCCAGCATTTTTTGTTTTTGTTTCCGATTTCCAGCATCCACAGTATATTTTGCCTTTATATTTGAAAGAATTGGGGTTTATTTCACTGGAACATGATTGATCTAAAGGAGGTTTTGAAGATGATGAACAGTCCTGAGAGGGTAGGAAGTGACAGGCTGGTCCTTCTGGTTGGCAGATTGAAGCAAGAGGGCAGAATCTGAAGATTCAAAATGAGGACACAAATGAGAACATTTCTCTCCACTTCTGGAACAATGAATTACACAGAATGTAGAGCAGAAACAGCCCATACGGCACAACAAATCAATGCTGGTGTTTATGCTCCACACGAGCCACCTCCATTTTCTCACCCCATGATCCTGTCCTTCTATCCTTTTCTCAATGTGTTTCTCTAACTTGCCCTGAAATACATCTATACTATTCACCTCAACCTCTTTCTGTGGTGATGTGATGCACATTCTAATCATTGTTTGGGTGAAGAGGTTTCTTCTGAATTCCCAAAAATATTTATTGGTGAGTGTCTTGTTTATAATTTACCAGATGTGGCAACTGAGGTAGAGAATATAACCTAATTGAAAAGGGATTTTGTATATAACATTCAACAGCTCTTAGAAGGATGTGGGATGGGGTAGGTGGGATTGAGCTTGATTGGACATGGGCTTGATGGCTGAAGTTCTTCCTCGTGCTATGATCTGCAGACCCCCCCACCCCCCCCCCCCCCACTGCCCCCCGCCCCCCACCATACCTTTTGCTTCTGCAGTCAGTACTAGGTCTGTATTGTTGATCAACACTGGTGGCTGCCAGTCTCTTGGCTCAGTCTGTCTCTCTCCACCCCACCCCCTTTTTCTCCCCCCACCTCTTAACCTTCCCCCCACCCCCTTTTACTCTCTCCACCCCACCACCATCCCCTTTTTCTCTCTTCCACGCCCACCCTCTTTTTCTCCCTCCCCATCCCCTATTTCTTCCCTCCCCCACTCCCTTTTTCTTTCTCCACCCCACCCCCACCTCCTCTTTCTCTCTCCATCCCACCCCACCCACATTTTCTCTCTCCATCCCACCCCCACCGCACCCGCTTTTTCTTCCACTCACCCCTATCCCCCTTTACCTTCCCCACCCTCTTTTTCTCTCTCCCCCACCTCTTTTCTTCCCCCCTCCCCATCCGCTTTTCTTCCCCACCCCACTTTTCTCCCCTCCACCACATTCGCCCCACTCCCTTTTCTCTGCCCCTGCCCCCAACCACACCCCTCCCTTTTCTCTGTCCCCACCCCCAACCACACCCCTCCATTTTCTCTGTCCCCGCCCCCAACCACCCCCTCCCTTTTCTCTGTCCCCACCCCCACCCACCCCCTCCCTTTTCTCTGTCCCCGCCCCCACCCACCCCCTCCCTTTTCTCTGTCCCCGCCCCCACCCACCCCCTCCCTTTTCTCTGTCCCCGCCCCCACCCACCCCCTCCCTTTTCTCTGTCCCCGCCCCCACCCACCCCCTCCCTTTTCTCTGTCCCCGCCCCCACCCACCCCCTCCCTTTTCTCTGTCCCCGCCCCCACCCACAAACACCCCTCCCTTTTCTCTGCCCCCGCCCCCAGCCACCCACACCCCTCTCTTTTCTCTGCCCCCGCCCCCACCCACACCCCTCCATTTTCTCTGTCCCCGCCCCCACCCACCCCCTCCCTTTTCTCTGCCCCCGCCCCCACCCACACCCCTCCATTTTCACTGCCCCCGACCCCACCCACACCCCTCCATTTTCTCTGTCCCCACCCCCACCCACCCCCTCCCTTTTCTCTGCCCCCGCCCCCAGCCACCCACACCCCTCTCTTTTCTCTGTCCCCACCCCCACCCACCCCCTCCCTTTTCTCTGTCCCCACCCCCTCCCTTTTCTCTGTCCCCAGCCCCACCCACAAACACCCCTCCCTTTTCTCTGTCCCTGCCCCCAACCACCCCCTCCCTTTTCTCTGCCCCCGCCCCCACCCACACCCCCTCCCTTTTCTCTGTCCCCGCCCCCAACCACCCCCTCCCTTTTCTCTGCCCCGCCCCCAACCACGCCCCTCCCTTTTCTCTGTCCCTGCCCCCACCCACCCCTCTCCCTTTTCTCTGCCCCTGCCCCCACCCACCCCCACTCCCTTTTCTCTGTCCCTGCCCCCACCCACCCCTCTCCCTTTTCTCTGCCCCTGCCCCCACCCACCCCCACTCCCTTTTCTCTTCCCTCACTCCCCCTCCACCACCCACCCATCAGGAAGGGGACGACCTGGTGCTGAAAACCCCTATTGCGGCCGGGGGAGAAAATGACATTTTTCACACCCACTAACGCACTCAGTGCAATTCAGGGACTATTCCACCCAGTATCTTTGAAAAAACACAAATTCTTCCAGAAGGTTTGTACTCCTTGAAGATGAACTATTTTTCATGACTAAAGCTTACTGACAGTAATGACTTCTTAGGACCTTGGTTCTGAACAAATCTTTGTCACCTTGGCTGGTTGGCACCCATCATCTGTGGGATCCTGGTTGAAAAACTTACTGTCCCCACACTAAACTTGGTAATTCTGTACCATTTTTTTTAGCATGTTAGTCATTGTCTCTTCCACTAAGAGAGTGGAATGGGTAAGAGTAGATAAATTGGTATGCACTGGTCTGCCAAACTTGAGCCCTGCCAGTGATTAAATAGTTGCACTTAAAGGAAACGCTCTCAGATGTAACATTGCGATGTGTAGATCTTGCTTTGTCTGTTTACATTTCAGAATGAGGGATCTCACTCTATAAATCATTTGTTCAGCTAGACTGTTAGATTGAAATGAATGAGAAGAAGTAGTGTGATCGATATTCCACTTCTTACACATATCCTGAAATAGCTTGCCAATAAATTGTGGACCATTATCCATAATGATCTCTCGAGGTCTACCAAATAAACTGAAAATACCACTAAGTGTGTGCCATAACTATATTTGAAATATTGTACAATTATTGAATAATGGGGTACTTGGTAAAGTGGTCGATGAGGCTATTGAAGTCAATGCCATGAACATGAAAGAGGTTAAATGTGATTTTGGACGATGGATGGATAGGAACTTCATCTGGAATCAATGGTTCTTTGTACTGACTTGACATGTGCTTGTGACATGCTTTGTACTTCTTGATGATGATTTCAGTGTCATTGTTCATACCCAGCCAATAGACTGTTTCTCTTGGGAATCTTCTCCCCCAATCTATGTCCATGGTTGAGTGATGAAGTTGATGAATAATATCAGGTTGCAAGGATTCCAGTATGATGACCTGTCTGTCTTTAAAAATGACTCCGCAGGAAATGCCTAGCTCATCCCAGTAAGGCCAAAATGATCTCATGTCTTCATGGACATGCTGAATCGATTCAGGCCATCCTTCAGTGATGGTTTTCCATGTTTCTGTAGTGTTAAATCTTTCGCCTTTTCTTCTTGTTGCTGCTGGCATTTGAGTAGTAGAAAATGTATCCGATCAATCGACAGACTTGCATTCTCCTGCAAGTGTGATGTTGCAGCTCCCTTGAAACTGCCAATTTTGTCAAAACATTCGGGACATTTTGATCTTAGGTCATGAACTGAGGCAAAAGAAGTAGTTTATTAAGTTGATCTGCCATATGACGTCTGACTGATTCCATGAATTGTAACGAATGCGAGGTCACAGCATGCTGGCAGACCTGCAATTGCTGGCTCTTTAGTCTCCGTGATGTACAATGTCTATGATACCTAGGAGGATTGATTATGTTTGCACTCCAGGACTATGGATCTTGTACATGGAATTATTGAAATACTGTATGCTGAAAGTTGCACAGCAGTAGATTTCACCATGGTCTTCCATGGCTGTGGATACATGTCTTTTATAATCCGCATAGGTAGCATCTTGGCACTTGCCCCTGTGTCAATCTTGGCCAATAACAATTAGTTACCAACTTTCTCAGGGCAGATAATTTGAATCTTGTCAAACATTTCAGACGGTCTGATAGCATCTATGTTTACCATGAGATTGACGGCCTGAAACATGTGTTCACCACTCTTCCTCTCATCATGCACAGCATCCTCATTTTCTAGTTTGTCAATCACCTCATACATATGTATCTGACGGGATACTGGGTGGTCATTCTCATTGCTTGAAGGTCTGTTTGGATCAGTGCATGGCTCTTAGTAGCTGCATCAGCCTTTGCTCTGGCGTACTGCCTCTGCCAACGGCCCTTTCTGTCCCATGCCTTGCAGAATTCCTTGGTGCATGCAGAAGGCCACACCTTCCACATGTCTTGCTAGGTTTGGGTGTTCTAGAGAGTGCATCGACAACTGGGGTTGTAATTAGGACCTGTAAGCTTCGTTGACCTGTGAGGATCACTTTGTACTGATGTTCATCCTTGAGCAGATCTTCAATGCTATACATTTTGGATTTGAATATCAGATGTTTCTGGAACGTTTCCATGGGAGTACATGCGATCACCAACTCAACAATTCCATCTGTTACTTCTGTGTTTGAAAAATCACAGTACGTATCCTTTCCTCTGCATGTGCTGATGAAATGCTCTATGGATTCTGTAGGCTGTTGTCAAAATGACGTGAACTCCAGTCAATGAATACGAAAGTTTAACTTGAATCTGAACCGATGAAGTCCATATCCTTTGGGGATCCTATAGCTCTTCTGCTGTTAATCCTGATGTGTTCAGCCTGTGCAGACCTCCATTCCCAATTGTTAGGTGAGTTTTTATGGCTTGCTTGCCTGGTTAAGACACACCTGAATCAAGAAACCGTAGCTCTGTGCACTGTTTTGAATTTGAATGGTAGTTCAGTGCATCCCAATTCACACTTGAATTTTGTGGACAATCTAATAATATCCCTTTGATCTTCATTCTCCCATAATACTTGGGATGAGTGTCGCTGTAGCTGCTTTTTCACGCTTTTCTGAAGCTCTGACCATTATATTCACAATGTTCTCCAGCCCGATTTTTAATGTGTTTTTTTCTGTTAGTCTCTCCCTCACTCACTCTCGCTCCGCCCCACACCCTGGTCACTCGCCTTTCCCTGCTGAGCTAACCTGGTGCTGGTCCTCTTCACATGCTTTCCCACTCACTGAACAGACAGGCAGTGTGCTGCAATCACACCACGAGAGATCCGTCTGCTTACCAGCTCTTTAATTGAGCACTATCTCTCTGTGTCTTATAAGCTTTTCTACACAGTCACCACACTGAGTTTGCAACACGCTCCAGCGCTGGGACTTCGTAGCAGTCTGACCAAAACCTCAGGGGTGTCTCATGCCAGATAGCACAATCTAAGTCTGTTCACCATGTTGTACCTGTGCTGAATCTTGTTTCCAGGCTGTTTCACTACTGCTGAACACCATGTTGTGTTCTTATAATAACACAAAGGCACCAATCACTCATAAGGGATTGGGGAAACACATTGTGGGTTCATTTCTCAAGAATAGGCACAAGAGAACAGATATACATGGGTAGGAAGCTTGAAGACATCTAAGCTGTGCTGTCTTCTGCTCACAGGCAAAACTGGATTGCATGGCACACTTCCCTTCTAGTGCTGCCATGTTGCTATTACTTAAAGGCATATTACAACACTGACTACCAAGAGAGTGGTTGAAGGGAATAGTGCTGATGTATTCAAGGGAGAGCAATAAAAGCTGAAGAGGGAGAAATGAACAGAAGGTTATAATGGTAGATTTCAATGAGGAAAGATGGAAGGAGGCTCAAGTGAAGCATAAACACCACCAATGGAGTGGTTGGGCTGAATGGCCTGTTTCAGTATTACATTTCCTATGTAATCCTATGTAATGAGAGAAACATAAGAGAAGAAATGTCCTGAGTAGATGCAATAAAATATAAACAACCAAAGTGGTGAGGGAGACAACTGAGTGAAGCATCACATGAGCTTTCTTTTTGTACCCCATCAAATTCTTGCTGGAAGAGGTTCCTATATTTCTCAGGACAGTATTCTATGGGACAGAAAGACTTGCTAAGGATTCAGTCCATGTCCAGGACCCTGCACACATGCAAAGATACACAGGGGAATTCCATTCATGATCTGAAGAAGTGGGAAGTCTTAAGGACATCAGCTGATAAAGAAGGGGCAAAGGTTAAACTGTTGGATTGGTCTTGTGGGAGAAACATGACAAAATTGTTCTGTCCAGGACTCAAAATCAACCCAATTTTCCCAAAGGGACAAACAGAAGGTCCAGAAAATGAATTTATGCCAGGGAATTTTGAGATGAATATAAGTAGTTGAATCATAACTGGAGAAGAAACAGTGGAAGATAGAACGTTGGAAGTAATGTCAGAGCCTTTGAGAGGGTCAGAAGAGGTTGAGCAGGACATTATCAGAGGTGGGCGACTTTAGTTACACAGAGAAACTGGAGAAGCTGGGGTGTAATGAGGGGTTTTGATAGAGCAGGGAGGGTGACATTGGGCAGAATCTTCCCTTCCTGCCATTAGTTCCATGGCAGGGTGCGAAAGTGAGAGTAATTCCTGCTGCAGAGCATAAGAACATAAGAAATAGGAACAGGAGTAGACCATTCGGCCCCTCGATCATGCTGCACCTTTCATTGAGATCTTGGCTGATCTTCTAGTGTTTTGATTTCCACATTCCCATCTAACCCTGATAACCTTTGATTTCCTTGCCTAACAAGAATCTGTCTATATCCACCTTAAAAATATTCCATGACCCCGCCTCCACCACCTCCTGAAGCAGAGAGTTCCAAAGTCACATAACCGCCTGAGAGAAAAAAATTCTCCTCATCTCTGTCCTAAAAGGATGATCTCTAATTTTAAAACAGTGCCCCCTAGTTCTGGACTCAACCACAAGGGGAAACATCCTTTTGACATCCACCTTGTTAAGACCGTTCAGGATCTTGTATATTTCAATCAAATCACCCCTCACTCTTCTAAACTCCAGTTGAAACAAGCCCAGTCTGGTCCAACCTTTCCTCATAAGACAACCCACTCATTGCAGGTATCAATCTAGCAAACCTCCTTTGAACCGTGTCCAATGCATTTACTTTCTTCCTTAATTAGGAGACCAAAACTGCTCACAGTATTCGAGATGCGGTCTCACCAATGTCCTGTATAACTGAAGCATAACATCCTTACTTTTATGTTCAATCCCTCTCGTAATGAAGGATAACATTCCACTTAATTACTTGCTGTACCTGCATACTAGCTATTTGTGACTCATGTACTAGAACACGTAGATCCCTCTGCACCTCAGAATTCTGCTGCCTTCTCCATTTAAGTAATACTCTGCTTTTTTGTTCTTCCTGCCAAAGTGAACAACTTCACATTTTCCCACATTAAACTCCATTTGCCAGACCTTTGCCCACTCACTCAACCTATCTATATCCATCTGTGACCTCCTCATGTTCTCATCATGACTTTGAGAGGGTCAGAAGAGGTTCAGCTGACTTCTTCACACAGTTGCACACTGCCTGCCTCATTAGTTAACCATTCGGCGGGATGGGCAGGAAGTTGGGCCCCCTGCTGTCATTTCCGGGTGTCATATTTAAAAGGCACCTGGGCAGGACTTCATTAATGGCCAGAAGGAAAGGGTGAGCAGGAGAAGGCAGTAAGTCCACTCCAGCGATGCATCCCTGGACCATCTCTTGGACACAATGTGGGTCAGGCACTCCTCTTCCCTGGGGATAGCCACAGGAGGTCATTCGAGCTGAGCGCTGTGGCCTGGGAGGAGGTCACCAGGGTGATCAGCGCTCACAGAGTATAACCCAGCAGTGCTAGAGGTCAACGATTTAATCTGTGCTGCTAGAGTAAGTGAACCTTCTACCCTTCCAACCCAACCCACCACTTATTGTCCCATGGGATCTGGGCATCACTGGCACAGCCAGCATTTCTCTTGCCCATCCCTAAATGCCTTTGAGAAGGCTGCTGCCTGACTGAACTCCTGCAGTCCATGTGCTGTTTTATTCATGAGGGAACTGCAAGGTTCACCCAGACACAGTGAAGGTACACCTGCGGGGTGCCATGCAAGGCAAATTACAGGTGCTGCTATTCTCATGTATCTGCTGCCCTTGTCCTCTAGCTGGTAGAGCTCATAGGGTTGGAGGGTGCTGTTCAAGGAGCCTTGGTGACTTGCTGCAGTGCCTCTTGCACATGGTACACACTGCTGTCACTGTGTAAAGGTGGTGCAGGGACTGAACGTTGAGGCTGCTGGATGGGGTGCCAGTCAAGTGGCCTGCTTTGTCCCGGATAGTTTCCAGCTTCCTGAGTGTTCTTGGAGCCACACATATCCAGGCAAGAGGGGACAATTCCATCTCATTCCTCACATGTGCCGTGCACATGGTGGTCAGGTTTTGGGGAGTCACGAGATCAGTTATCAGCTACAGAATTACCAGCCTGCAACGTGCTCTTTCATCGTACGTGCTCACAATCCATCTATATGCAGGAGAAGACAGCCCACAACAGGGGAAGAGAGAGAAGACAGGAGGGAGGATTCCTGAGCTCAGGGCCCCTCACACAACTTGAACAGTAGGCTGCTGAGCTGCCAGGAAAGGACCATGACTGTGCCTGTGCCGTTAGCAAGGTCAGTGTCCCCCAACCATCTCGTGGGGAAGCATGCATAATCCAGACAACCTCAGAAAATCAAAGCGATTGATGAGTACCGAGTTTGAAACAGCTAAGCAGTCACTCTCTCTCCTCCATTCTAGGTGCCAGCGGAAGAGGGTGAGGCCAGACCTGGCACCTGAAGTCCGTCCCAGCCTGCAGGAGATCTAGGAAGAGAATGAGAATGACTTCTCACCTGTACAACTGTCATACCATTCGCCTGCACCCCTACCAGCCCAGAGACACACATCTCGGTGGGTCATATATCCAGTTTAGGCTCTGGCTCACACTCTGGTAATCACCTTAGAGACACATGTCCATAGCAGGAGGGGGCAGTGACAGCCAAGGCCTCTGGCACTCGGAGGACTGCTGGGGAAAAGGCCCCTGCTAAGTCTGAGACAGATGATGAGCCTCTGGAAGGGGCCATGGAGAGGAAGCTGGAGTATCAGCGAGATGCAGGGGAAACATCAGGAAGAGCTGCTCGACACCCTTAATAGAGTGGCACAAGAGATGGAGGAGTCCATGTACATGCTCTCTGATGTAGTGGCTCTGACCTGTGAGCACATCTAAGTCTCTATGGGGAAGATGGCAGATGCCATGGAAAACCTGGTCCAGCAGAATGCCCAGTTTTTGCCAAAGACGCACACAGACCTGCACTCTGTCCCTGTAGCCATAGGTGATCTTTTGCAGAGGCTACATGAGAGGAGGCGGAGGGGGCGGGGCACCTGGATCTCTCTCCAGGTGCCCCTTCTCCTCAAGGAGTCAGGGTGGGACCCTTGGGCACCCAAAGGGAGGTAGAGCATCAGGCAGACAGACAGGGGCATCCACCTAGAGATCTCCAAGGGTGTCCAGCCATTCCCAATCCCCCCTCCTGTGACCCCATCAGCTCCAGCTGCTCAGGCCGAGCAAGGTGCCCCTGTCCCTGAGCAGGAGACCCAAATCAGGCCTGAGCTCTCCTCACCTTGGCCCTCCAGAGGACGCCCACCAAGGTCATCACAGACAACAGGGCACAGTAGTCAGCAGGTTGCCTCCACCTCTGCTGTGGATGTCAGGGCTGCATTTAGACGTAGCGGTCGAGTAAGGAAAATTAAAAAGTATTGAATGAGCACAGGCAGCATGGCTGTTCAATGATTGTAAAGAGTTTTTACACTTTCAATTATGTTATTTTGCACCAATTGGTAGTCTGGTGGATTCATTCTTGCTGCTAGTTTTAATGGTTGTGTACACTGCACCCCTTCCAGGGCTGGACCAAGGATGGGTCTTCCTCCTCCTAATGCATGGCTGCTCATGGAGACATTGCTCTTTGACAAGAGTGATGGCTGCCATATGCGAGCCACTCACAAAATAATCAGCTGGTGTCCACAATCCTCAAGGCTCTGGGAATAGACCTTGTCACAATGGAAAGACTAACCACATGAGCCTGTGTCAGGCAGGTCCATACCCCTTGCACCCATCACCTCCCCACTTTGTCTCCTCTGGACCTCCCCTCTTGAGTCTTCTGCGCACACCAAGCCCGCAGCCAGCTCTAGTGGTGCAGACAGCATGGAGACTGAGGTAAGTGCTTTAACATTCTCCCTCGCCACGAGGGTCCAGTTGGGTTATTGAATGGCGCAGTTTCCCCCTGGCGGGGTGGAAGATGTGGTGGGGGTGCACAATTCAGGTCTGTTGGGTTTTAATGAGCATGCATGAGATGCAAAGTGGGTTCCTGCCGAGCTTCAGTGGGAGACTCGACCCACCATCAGCCGGCCATGAACGTCAGGGGAGGGCGATCCCGACCTGGTTTCCTGATGTCGGGAAACCAAGTTTTCATTCCCCACCATATTTTCCACCCTCGTCTGCCACGAATCTCACTGATGTCGGGAAGGGAAGATTCCATCCATTGTTCCCTGACAACTGGATCCTTAACCAGAGATCATAGATTTACAATAATCAGGAAACAAACTTTCTGGGAAATGAGGAGCCATTCTTAACATGGTTGTGGGAGGTGGGTGGTTAGGGTCTGGAATACACTTCCTGAAATAATGGTGGAACCAGAATTCATTGGTACTTTCAAAAGGCAAACAGACATGTACTTGAAGAGAACTAATTTGCCAGGTTATAAGGGAGTGTGTCCAAATTAGTCCACTCATTCAAAGAGCCAGCACAGACATGATGGGCTGAATGGTCTCCTTCTGTGTTCTAAGATTCAATAATTGCCCTGGTGAAAATGAAAAGGCATATTGAATGACCTATTCCAAAGATTTCCTAATAAATATAATTGCTATGAAATCACCTTTAAGGTTGGGATCCTGGGAGTGGTAGGACAGAGTGGGGAGTTGAAGAGCCCATTCCCACCTCTGCCCACTCTGTGCCCAACTCCAGTGAAAAATCCCACCCTTTGAGCAGGGGAGGAAGGATTTGTTATAAAAGAGAACGACATGTTTTAGCAGTTGCTTCTCTGTTCAAAGCGTTTGTGCAGTGACCAATCCTAACATTGGAAAAAAGAAAGTGAAACTAAGAAATCGGCTTGAAATGTCACAACTGGACACAGTCGCACTTTAGAATTGCGCTGTGAATTCAGACATGGGAGGCTGTAAGTTAGCAACTTTACAGTGTTACTGTGACTCCATTTTCATATTTAAAGGTATTTAATACATTCAATTCTCATTTCAGTATTTTCTCCTTTCTCCTCTGACTCCGCTTCCTCGGTTAACCCCGCTTACTCGGAGGAGGGTGACGTTCATCGTCTCACTATCGATGCAAGGTAAGTTGCTTTGATCACGAAACATTTCCAGGCCGGTCACAACCTCACGTAAATTATTATTTTTTTGAAAACAATTTCATCTCTTTGCTCCCGTCCTGTTTTTTTCTCTGCAAGGTCCCTGGTATTTCTTCGGAGCAAGTTGCGGCACTACAACCCTCCCAACGGGTGTGGGGACTCTATAAACATCTTACTCTTCGGCTTGGTGGGGGCTGGTAAATCAGCCACCATTAATACAATCCTCTCAGCTCTGGATCCAGAGTATGAAACGATAACCACTGTCCCAACTGGACGGAATCCCAGCTCTCTCACGGCCGAGGTAATCAATCTCTCGTTCGGTTTTTTTCCCACAATCAAGTGTATCGCTATTAACATCACTGACAAGGCTGCTATTAATTGACCATCTCTTCCGATAGTTGCCTCGATAAGATAGGGGTTGACCTTCTTGATCCATTGGCAGCAGGCGTGATACGGTTAAGTGGCGTGCTAGACCATTTCAGAAGGCAGTTAAGGATTAACAACGTCAGTGTGGGACCAGAATCACATAGACTCAGAGTGAGGACAAGAGATTCCTTTCTCTAAAGGGCATTTGTGAATCGGTTGTGTTTTAATGACAGTTTCACATAATGTCATCTTATTATTTCCAGTTTGCATTTAAGCTTAATTGGCCATGGTGGGATTTGAACTGGAGTGTTCTGAATTATTAATCCAGTAATATAACCACTAAACTACCATATCCCTAAATCTACTTATGTTTTTTAACTCCTGAACAGCTCAGATCCTACACGCCACCTTTTGCTAAGTCACTAAAGCTTTGGGACACAGCCGGTTGGAACACAGTGAATGATGCAGTTAAGGCAAAGAAAATTTTAGAGATGATCCTGGAAGGAAGGGTGCCAGAAAAAACCAATGTGAGTTTCCTCAACTATTTTACACATTTAAGGTGCATCATTTTTCAGGTTCTCATTAAACTCACAAAACCACTTGGAGTGTAAAAGGAACAATATTTGCATGAAATTTATTTTCCTATACTTCAGCCGTGAGCCCAGGGGTAGTACTCTCACCTCTTAGAGTCCCTACTCTACGGACTTGAGCACATCATCTAGGCTGATGTTCCCAGTGCAGTACTGAGGGATTGCTGCCTTGTAGGGAGGCTGTCTTTCAGATGAGACACCAGTGACTCTGTCTGTCCTCTCAGGTAGTTGTAAAGTAAACCACAGGGGCAAAAGATGGACAGAGTCCACAGGTGTGGAGCAGCATAAATAAAAACACAGGAATAATGCTCAAGAGCAGAGTAACAAGGAAACACAGAGAAAAGTCCTAGTTATACCCAGCGGCAGAGTAACTGAGAAAAAGCCAAAAGAAACACAGGGACAGAGTAACTGAGAAATAGAAGAATGTTCAAGAGTAACACATGAGAGCAGAGGGACTAGGAACATATAGAAATGGTTGCAGCAGTAGCATACAGGTATAGGGTGAAATGTTGATGACCAACACAGAGCAATAGAAAGATGAAGAAAAATCCAGTAGTAACACAGAAACAGAGTAATCAAAACACTGAGAAAAACCCAACATGAGAACAGAGTAAATGGGAATCATAGAGAAACATCAAGTGTAACACAAAATAACAGAGTCATCAAGAAACAAAGTGAAAAATCCAAGAGCAACCTACAGGGCGCAGAGTAATAAAGAAACAATGAAAAGTCCAAGAATTGCACACAAACAGAGTAATAAAGAAACAGAGAAAAAAGTCCAAGGCTACAAAATTGGGCTTTCTAATGCCACTGGTTCAGCACAACGGGGTTGCAGAAAATGGCAGATGATCCACCTCTGGTCACTTACGGCGTGGCACACCAAGCTTGGAAAGGCACTAGTGTGAGTGTATCATACCAGAAGTATGTAGGGTGGGGAGGTTGTGACATCAGTCAGCACCTAATGCTGACCTGCCCTGCCATTTGGGGCCTCACAGTTGCTGTCAATGTTTTGTGTTGAACACTTTCAAATGAACACGCACCCAACTTCACAAGGGACTCACTCACCAACCACCATCTACCCACCACACACACCCTCCCCGCCCACCCGCCAACCTTCTCCGCCACCGCCCCCCTCCACCTGCCCGGCCCCGGCGCGAACCAGTGCTATTTAAAGGAATCAGTATGGGACTTACAGGTGATTTTTTTTGACTTGCTTTTGCTGCTGTAGAGTTAGTGTGTTCAGTATTGTTAGAGCAGCTCTCAGAAGAGAACGGTACTGGAGATTTCCATGGAGTTCAGTGCTGTTTGATGGCCTGTGAGCAGAATGCCTCGTATCACACATGGGGGTTACAGATAGTCTTGCTTAGGCTCCAGCACAACAGGGACAAGGAGCACAGGTAGCAGAGAGGGGAAGATTGTGCAGAGTGAGGAGGAAGGGGAGCTCTCAATCGAATGTCTCATCCACCCAAGGTATTCAGGGAACATTTCTCTTACCTTCACTTTAACCTGGTGCAGTGTCTGAGGTGGTTACAATTCACTGACCAGGTGATCATTGCACTATGTCACCTCCTCTACCTGAACCTGGTTCCAGTGGATGGCTCTGCCAGTGCCCAGGAAGGTCACCATCGCCCTCAATTTCTACACCTCATGATCCTTCCAGGCTGGAGCCAGTGCCATCACCAATATCTCACCCTTTGCAGTGCATCGCCATGTGAAGTAGGGCACAGAGGCTCAGGACACCGGGAGAAGAGATTTCATTGTCTTGAAGCAGGAGGAGCAAGCATGTGACCTTTCCAGGGTAGCAGGGTTCCCATTGGTGCAGGGAGCCATCAAGTACACACTCATGGCTCTACAGCTTTTGCATTTCAATGAATTGATGTACTGAAGTGGCAAAGAGTACTGGTCCCTTAATTTGAGCTGCTGTGTGACCATGCACAGAGCATTATATTGGTGAATTGCTGCTCTCCTGGCAGCAGCCATGAAGCTTTTATCCTGCATTAGTCAGCCATTTCCTCTATCGTCAAAGCACCATGATCAGCCAGAAGGTGATGAGGGTTACTCACTCGACACAGGCCTCATGACTTCCCTCCACCACCCAAACATAGATGGACAACATGTTTACAATGACAGCCATGTTGTCACCAGGAACATTGTGGGCAAAAGCTCATCAACGCTCTGAACAAATGTTCCACTCCCTGGACTGCTTGAGTGGAGCCCGACAATAGTCACCAGAGTGTGTCACTAAATTTGTGATGATTTGCAGTACATGACACAACTTGATTTTTATGAGGGAGCAGTCTATGCCACCAGACTTTTGACTAGCACCTCAGGAGGAGGAAGAGGAGGAGTAAGGGAGGAGGGATCTGGGTTACCATCGCTCTGGAATGGCTAACCTTGAGTGGCTAATCAGACTCCAGTTCTCCAAGAAGCATCCCTACATCACCATTACTTCATAATTCCCATCTTTCCATCCATCTGCTATGGATCATCAGAGGGTCCTTGTGACTAAAATCCTGAAATAAAACACACCACGAAAAACCCATTCCATACCAACTTTATTCAACAACACTTCCATTGATACATACAGTGCTCAACTAGTTATCCTTATGTTTTCTCTTAATATCTATCTTGTGCATTTATACTTTCAGATAACCATGAACTATCACGGGCCAGCAGTTAAACCTCACTATGCAGGTGCCTTTGCCTGGTCTAGTGTCCCTGTGCAGTGCTAACTAGTAGCTGCAGTATGTCTGATGGAAGGTGGCTGACTTTCAATGTGGTAGTTTGCAGATGGTCTTGCAGGATGTCCTTGAACAACTCTGGGCCTTGAGGGCTTGGCTTAGGACTGCACCATCTCGACATAGGCGGCAACAGTCTAGACTTGATGGGTGACAGGCAGCAGCAAGGACAGTGGTAGCATGGCAGTGGTGGGAGGATGAATGCTGCCATCTTTTGAGAGGACAGCAGGCGTGTGTACCACGGAGCTACTGCCACTCTCAAGGGGTGATGCCACATCAATAGCAGTGATCAGCTGGAGCACAGTTTGTCGGATTGCTGTGAGACCTTGCAACCCCCTTTGAGCACTGGGATCTACAGCCATGACGGCAGCAGGCTGGGTTTACCTGGCAAGAAGTAAAGATCTCATCACTTCAGTCTGAGCTTCCAGTGCAATACTGAGATGATGGATGAATTCTGTTTGTGCTGCCATGGAAACTGAGACATTGGCCACCAGACGCTACAGCATGGCTAAATCCACAAGTTCTCCTGGATTGGCCACCAGTTCCACCCTTGGAAAAGATGGGCTGTGAACTCTGCTGGAAGGCCTGTGCCAAGGTTCGAGATAGACTCTTCTAAGCACCATGTCAGTATTAAAAGGCAGGGCTGCCAATGCACCAAGCATTTTGGAGTGCATGTCCCTCAGCCTTTTCCTGAACGTCATCCATTGAAATCCTCACCTGAGTCCTGTGCAGCAGAACTAATCCGCAACGTGACTTTCCAGAGAGCTGGCACATTCCATCCTCTCTCCTGGCCTGGCTGCAGCCTCCTCATGCCCAGTGACTCAATACATGTAGATCTCGCCTCTATACTATGCTTTAAAGTATCTACGGTGCCAGTATGTAAACCGTTGGTTGTGAATGTCACATCAAATGACCATGTATCTTCATCAGAGATATCTTGCTTATCCCCTGCAAAGTGAGGTTGAACTGGCTGGTCAGGTGGCAGTTCGTGGCTATCTGAAAGTATAAATGCAGAAGGGGAGGGTTGGGGTGAGCGGAAAGGAGGGTGAATAGAAAAGCAAGAGGTCCATGATCACACCATCTACAGCTTTCACTTTATAGTTGGATGAGGGTGAAATGGAGTTTGAGAAGGTGCATAAGGCAGGAACATATTGTCATCCTAGATGTTCTTGACAAGATCAGTTGCAATAACCTCAGGCACTGCGGCCCAATAACTCTCAGTATCATCTCCTACAAGGAGCTCAGGAGATACATGGAGCCCTGTCCCTTGCTGCTTTTGTTGCTGCCTCCTTTAATGTGGGACCGTGTCCTGCAAGAGAGCACAAAGTGTGTCAAGAGTGTGAAGGCGGTATGTTCGTCATAGCTGAACAGTAGGAAGTAGTTGGAAGCTGTAAGATGTGGGTGTAAAGCTTACTGCTGTGTTGCGCTGTGAGTGTGAGGAGCAGATGGATGTTAGGACACGTGCAGAATCACAGAATTACACAGTGCAGAAAAGGCCCTTCGGCCCATCGAGTCTGTGCCGACAGTTGAGAAACACCCAACCTACTTACCTAGTCCCATTTACCAGCACTTGGCCCATAGCCTTGAATGTTATGACGCACCAAGTGCTCATCCAGCTACTTTTTAAAGGATGTGAGGCAACCTGCCTCCACCACCCTCCCAGGCAGTGCATTCCAGACCATCACCACCCTCTGGGTAAAAAAGATTTTCCTCACATCCCCCCTAAACCTCCTGCCCCTCACCTTGAACTTGTCTCCCCTCGTGCCTAACCCTTCAGCTAAAGGGAACAGCTGCTCCCTATCCACCCTGACCATGCCCCTCATAATCTTGTACACCTCGATCAGGTCGCCCCACAGTCTTCTCTTTTTCAACGAAAACAACCCAAGTCTATTCAACCTCTCTTCATAGCTTAAATGTTTCATCCCAGGTAACATCCTTGTGTATCTCCTCTGCACCCCCTCCAGTGCAAAAACATCCTTCCTATAATGTGGTGACCAGAACTGCACACAGTGCTCCAGCTGTGTCCTCACCAAGGTTCTATACAACCTCAACATGACCTCCCTACTTTTGTAATTTATGCCTCGATTGATAAAGGCAAGTGTCCCATATGCCTTTTTCACCACCCCACCAACATGCCCCTCTGCCTTCAGAGATCTATGGACACACACGCCAAGGTCTCTTTGTTCCTCAGAACTTCCTAGTGCCATGCCGTTCATTGAATACTTCCTTGTCAAATTACTCCTTCCAAAGTGTATCACCTCCCACTTTTCAGGGTTAAATTCCATCTGCCACTTATCTGCCCATTTGACCATCCTGTCCATATCTTCCTGCAGCCTCAGACACTCATCCTCACTATCAACCGACCGGCCAATCTTTGTGTCATCCACAAACTTACTAATCCTGGCCCCACACATAGTCATCTATGTTGTTTATATAAATGACAAATAATAGGGGACGCAGCACAGATCCCTGTGCACAGCACAGACCACTGGACACTGGCTTCCAGTCACTCAAGCATCCTTCTGTCATCACCCTCTGTTTCCTACATCTAAGGCAATTTTGAATCCACCTTATCAAATTACCCTGTATCCCATGTGCATTTGCCGCCTTTATAAGTCTTCCATGTGGGACCTTGTCAAATGCTTTGCTGAAATCCATAAAAACTACATCAACTGCACTACCCTCATCTACACACCTGGTCATACCTCAAAAAATTCAATCAAATTTGTTAGGCATGACCTCCCTCTGACAAAGCCATGCTGCCTATCCCTGATCAAACCTTGCCTCTCCAAGTGGACATGGATTCTCTCCTTCAGAATGTTCTCCAATAGTTTCCCTACCACTGAAGTGAGAATCACTGGCCTGAAGATCCCTGGCTTATCTCTACAACACTTCTTAAATAGCGGAACCACATTAGCTGTGCTGCAGTCCTCTGGCACCTCCCCCGTGGCAAGAGAGGAATTAGAAATTTGGGTCAGAGCCCCTGCGATCTCCTCCCTTGCCTCCCTCAGCACAAATCATCCGGACCTGGAGATTTGTCCACTTTTAAGCCTGCCAGCACCTCCAATACCTTGTCACTCCCTATATCAACTTGCTTGAGAACCATATTGTGGTCGCTATCACTAAAATGTTCACCACCACCTCAGCCACCTGTCCGGCTTCATTCCCCAGAATTAGGTCCAGCACTGCACCGTCCCTTATTGGACCCTCTATATAATTGACCTAAAAAGTTCTCCTGTACACATTTCAAGAAATCCCTTCCATCCAAGCCCTTAACACTATGTCTATTCCAATTAATGTTAGGAAAGTTGAAAGCACCTAATATAATTAACCTATTGATAAAAACAAAAAACTGCGGATGCTGGAAACCCAAAACAAAGACAGAATTACCTGGAAAAACTCAGCAGGTCTGGCAGCATCGGCGGAGAAGAAAAGATTTGACGTTTCGAGTCCTCATGACCCTTCAACAGAATTCAATATAATTAACCTATTGTTGCTGTTTTTACACATCTCCACAAATTGTGCACATATTTGCTCCTCAATTTCCCACTATCTGGGGGTCTATAATAAACACCTAACAATGTGGCTGCCCCTTTTTTATTCCTAAACTCTACCCACAAAGCTTCATTCGATGCCCCCTCCAAGATATCATCTCTCCTTACTGCAGTAACTGACTCCTTAAATAATAATGCAATGCCTCCTCCTCTTTTACCCCCTCCCCTGCCTCACCGGACGATTCTATATCCCGGAATGTTGAGTTGCCAATCCTGCCCCTCCCGCAACCACGTCTCTGTGATTGCTAATATATCACAATTCCACGTGTCAATCCTCACCCTTAACTCATCCGTTTTACCTATAATACTCCTGGCATTAAAGTAGAGGCCATCCAGCCTTGCCTTACTCCCTTGAAGCTTAATGCAGCTGTACTCCCTCTGACTTGATTGTTTTACTGTATTATGATGTGTCCCTATTCTGTTAACATTCCCTGTCCTCTCCCCCTGCTGAATTAGTTTAAACTCCTCCCAACAGCACTAGTAAACCCGCCCACAAGGATGTTTATCTCGCTCTGGTTCAGATGTAGACCGTCCCGCTTGTACAGGTCCCACCTTCACCAGAAATGGTCCCAGTGATCCAGGAATCTAAAACCCTCCCTCCTGCACCAATTCTTAAGCTACATATTCATCTGCGGTATTCTCCTATTTCTGAGGTCGCTGGCAAGTGGCACTGGGAGTAATCCAGAGATTACAACCTGAGAGTTCTTGCTTTTTAGTCTACTGCCAAACTCCCTGAATTCTTGATGCAAGACCTCTTCCCTCTTTCTACCTATGTCATTGGTACCAACATGTACTATGACCTTTGCCTTATCACCCTCCCCTTCAGGTTGCCCTGCAGCCATTCAGTGACATCCCGGACCCTGGCACCAGGGAGGCAACATACCATCCTGGAGTCACGTTGACAACCACAGTAGCGCCTGTCTGTCCCCCTGACTATAGAATCCCCTCCCCTTCCTCCCCTCCTGTACAGACAGGCTGCTTGTGGTGCCAGAAACTTGGCTCTGTCCACATTCCCTCGAGGAACCAGCGCCCTCATCAGCCTCCAAAATGGAATACTGATTTGCAAGCGGGACCCCAGGGGACTCCTGAACTACCTGCCTGTTTCTCTTGGACTGCCCACGCTCAGTTCAATTCCCACTGTGCACCAAATTGCCAATATCCACTCTGGCTGTGTCTCACTCAGGATGAGCTCTCTCCTGTTCGTGTGCAAGCACGTGAATGTTGGAGATTGCTGACACATGGACGATGGGGCTGTGTATGGGTGTGGTGTATTGAGCAGCTTGCAGGGTTAGTGTGGTGGATCGGAGATGATATTTGATATAGCATTTGAAGGTGTATTACATGACCTTGACCGTTTGTGTAAGATCACTGAACTTTATTTGTGGCACTGCAGCCAGGTCCTCGGGATCATAGTCCTGAATTGACCTGTTATTCCCTTCACAATGTGTGCTTTGAGGGTCTCCTGGCCCCTTACAGAAACATCATGCCTCTCCTCCTTTCTGCCTACTGCACCAAGGCCTCCAGTGCACCATCAGTGAACCTGGGAGTCCTCTCTCTGACCAGCTGTTCCATAGTTACACTTTGTTCCTTGTGAAAATCACATTTGGACACCACCAGCGGCTGCAGCCAGAATGTAATTCCCTTTTAAGATCTCCAGGCTGCCTCTAAGCAGTGCAAGCTAACTTCAACTTTTGCTAGCCACGTATGCACCCAACAGCCTCTTGATGAGTGTGCAACCAATCAACAGCAAATTTAGTGCTGGGCTGCATGCCAGAATGATAAGAAGGCCATTCGAAGTTTGATGCTGTCTGCATTTCCTCAAATGGGTGTGGCGTTATCCAGCATTATCCAATTTTTGGGTCTTGGAGTAACAGAGGGACCAGGTAAAATAGGGAGAAATCCAAGATTTACAAGCAGGGTCAGAGAAAGGTAGAGAAAAGTGCAGAGTAACATGTAGAGACAGAGTAACCTAGAAACAGAAATCGTCCAAGAGGAACAGAGTAATCGAGAAACTCTTAGAAACGTGCAAGACTAACACAGTGGGACAATGTAACAAAGAGAAAGGTTGAAAAGTAAGAAAGCCAAAGAGTAACACATGGCGACAAACTGATTGACATCATGGGGAAAAGATGCAAAGTAACACAAATAGACAGTAACATATGGAATAATCCAACAATAAAACAGAGAAAAGAAACATTGAGATAAGCCTGAGACAGAGACAGAGTAAATAAGAAACAGGGTATAGTCCAAGAGTAACAAACAGGGACAGTGTAATACATGGAAAGGTTGAAGAATAACACACAGGGACAGAAACATAGAGAAAGCCCAAGAGTAACAGAAAGGACAGAGTAATTGACAAACATTGAAAAAAGCCCCATAGCAAATATTAGCTATTTTTCCTGTGCTACAGTCACAATGAAATGTTGTTATTCTGGAACAAACAATCTTCACGTGACTCAGGCTTAAGTGATTTTGAACAACCATTGACTCTTAACTGTGTTGTCCTAATATAACTTTCTTCAGTATTACATAAGAAGGCAAGTGATTAATACAACCCGTTTCCAACATAAAATTCCAGCAGATTAGATTTGCCGTTTTGTGGCTATTGCTCCAGCCAAAGGACATCGGACTATCCATGAGTACTTTAAAATTTGGAGGAAACAGATTACTGTGTGCTGAATTCTGAAGAAGTCATATTTGACTTGGAATATTAACTCTGAGGGAATTTTTGTGGAGCCTGATAGAGCAGGGAAGATGGCGTATGGGGTGACTTCATTAGAAGGGATGTGAAATTTCAATTTCCCAATGGTGGGTTGAGATGCAGAGATAAAGTCACAGCGTGTTTGTGGTGTTTCGTGCATTACACTGGCCTGTGGCTGGTTCATATCTGTAATATATTTGTGTTCCATGAATGCTCATTATCACAAAACTGTTTTATTAATTAATTACATCCTACCTTCAAGACAGAGTCAGCAGTGCATGAGAAGTTCAGGGCACGCAGTTCACATTTGTTTGAAGGTTGCAAGCACCAGTGGGCTTTGTGCAGTTGTGTGTAAGGTCAGTGATTTTCCTTGTTTAATTCTACAGCACAAGGGAGCGGAGCAGGAGGATGGCAGTTTGCATTGAGGCTCAGCACCAGGCTGAATCAGGGGTGAGGCGGGTGGAGGTTATGGAGTGGGATTGGGGTCACGGAAGAGAGATCAAAGGGAGGACAGAGAGAGGGGTCAGTGTGATGGAGGACTGAAGTGGGAAGGGTCTGGCGTCATGGGTGTAGTTGGGGGTTGAGGGGTTGGGGGAATAGCCAGTCAAGTTAAGAAAATGAAAGGTCTAAATGGGAGTGACATAACTGTCCAAATGTGTGTTTATCTCAGGGTGTTGGCTGGCAGAGTTCTTACAGGGCTGTGAGTTCACCTGTGACAATTCAATTAGTCCCGCTGAGAGTGATCTCAGACAAAATTCTTTACAATGCATAGAAGGGAGGGCCAGCTGAGCCTGCAAGTTCAGCCATCCCTATCCAAAAATTCTGCCTATGTTCCATTCAAATGCACTCAAAAACGATAAGCAATCATTTGACATCAAATGTCCTAATTTGGAATAAGTTTTTCACATAGTCAGCAGCATTTTGCCATCATTGACACCAAATGCAATCAGAGACAAGGCACTGAAAGGGACCAAGTGTTTTCAAAGGCATTGAGTGTGCTTAAAGTTATCCAATGCACTCAAAACTATCAAATGTGCTCAAAGGCATCAAATGTGCTCAGCAACCTGCATTGAAAAATATAAGGAAATTAATTGCTTAAATAATAAGTAATTATTTATATAATAATAAAATAGATATATTATTATATAATATTATTTATTCAGTTTTTTCATTTAGTCCAAGAACCTTTCCACTACGCAGGGTAGAGAGCACCACAAGATCTCCATCAGTTCTAAATGAATTTTATTCACTCATTAATTGTCATCCCTGGAAAAAAAACTTGCATGAAATGAGACGATCGGCATGAGTCTCGTTGTCCCGAATGCTCTGGTGCCTCCTTCCCCTTCACCCACCTCAATCCCCACTCAGCGTTCCCTAGTGGTTCCCTTCCCCCTTTCTTGGGACCAATATCCCACCCCGTCCCCAGAGTCATGGGGCTCCACAGTCTCGGAGCCTGTACCCCACTCCCACACACAGTCTTGGGGACTACACACCTCCTCTCCACCCCACCCTCCCAAACACACTCAGGGCCCATACACCACCCACTATTTTGGGGCCGACTACCCACCCCCATCCCCCAAAAACCGTCTTGGAGCCTCAGGCCTTGGCATTGAACTCTGGGGTGCTGCCTCACTGCTGAACTCTGAGCCCCTTCCCTCCCCCTGACGATTTCCTCCATTCAACGCCCAGGCCCAACTTCCTGTAAGCTGAACTCTTTGGGAGTGGTCGGGAGAGGAGGGTGGAGAGAGAGGGGGATGTGAGGGATGGTCGAGAGGGGCTGGAGAGAGGGGGAAAGAAATGGATGTAGAGAGGGAGTAGAGAGGTGGGGGGGAGGAGAGGGGAAGGCTAAAGAGAGGGGTAAAAGGGAGGGGGAGAGAGGGAAGTAATCTGCTGCAATCTGGCATGGTAGAATGGAGGGAGCTTTGGCAGGGAGGGTGGGAGGTGGTGAAAGAAAATTGCTCTGGAGGGGGGAGTGGGGAATAAAACTGCTGCAACCTGAGAGGTGGGTGTTGCAGGGGCAGGGGGTGTGGAGGTGGTGAGGGAGAGGAGGGGAGGGGCCGGGGTGCTGCGCTAGTTGTAGGTTATGAAAAAAGACAGAACACTAGCTTATCAAAATATATGTTAAAATAGAGCGTGCTTTTTCTGAAGTTAGCTCAGTTTTAGGAGGTTTGAAGATACAGAAATCCAGAAATATGAAGAACAAACTCTGATTATTTCTGGTGTCAGAATGTTTAAGGTAAGTAATTTTACTTATCACAATTATTTGAACACTGTGGTTTTGGGCAATATTTTTAACTCAGTCATGGGATGTGGGCGTCACTGGCCAGGCCAGCATTTATTGCCCTTGAGAAAGTGATGGTGAGCTGCCTTCTTGAACGCTGCATTCCCTGAGGTGTAGGTACACCCACAGTGCTGTTAGGGAGGGAATTCCAGGATTTTGACCCAGCGACAGTGAAGGAATGACAATATATTTCCAAGTCAGGATGGTAAGTGGCTTGGAGGGGAACTTCCAGGTGGTGGGGTTCCCATGTATCTGCTACCCTTGTTGTTCTAGTTGGCAGTGGTCGTGGGTTTGGAAAGTGTTGTCTAAGGAGCCTGGTAGAGTTCCTCCAGTGCATCTTGTAGTTGGTACACATTGCTGCCACTGTGCATCGGTGATAGAGAGAGAGAATGTTTGTGGATGGGTTGCCAATCAAGCGGGCTGCTTTGTCCTGGATATTGTCAAGCTTCTTGAATGTTGGAGCTGCACTCATCCAGGCAAATGGAGAGTGTTCAATCACACTCCTGACTTGTGCCTCATGGATGGTGGACTGGCTTTGGGGAGTCAGGAGTTGAGTTACTTGCTAGGATTCCTAGCCTCTGTCCTGCTCTTGAAGCAGCAGTATTTATGTGGCTAGTCCAGTTCAGCTTCTGGTCAATGGGAACCCCCAGGATGTTGATAGCGAGGGGAATTCAGCAATGGTAATGCCATTGAATGTCGAGGGATGATGGTCAGATTCTGTCCTGTTGGAGATAATCATTGCCTAGCACTTATGCGTTGCGAGTGTTACTTGCCCAAGCCTTGCTGCATTTGAACATGGACTGCTTCAGGATCTGAGGAGCTGCTGATGATGCTGAACATTGTTCGCTAATGACTGCACATCCCCACTTCTGACCTTACGATGTAAGGAAGGTAATTGATGAAGCAGCTGAGGATGGTTGGGCCTAGGACACTATCTTGAGCAACTCCTGCAGTGAGGTCCTGGAGCTGAGTTGACTGACCTCCAACAATTGCCACCATCTTCCTTTGTGCTAGGAATGACTCCAACGAGCAGAGAGTTTCCCCCCTGATTCCCATTGACTCCAGTTTTGCTAGGGCTCCTTGATGCCACACTCGGTCAAATGCTGCCTCGATGTCAAGGGTAATCATTCTCACCTCCCTTCTGGAGTTCAGCTCTTTTGTCCATGTTTGAATCAAGACTGTAATGAGGTCAGGAGCTGAGTAGCCCTGGCGGAACCCAAATTGAGTGTCAGTGAGCAGGTTATTGCGAAGCCAATGCTGTTTGATAGCACTGTTGCTGACCCCTTCCATCACTCTACTGATGATCAACGTAGACGGATGAGGCAGTAATTGACCGGGTTGGGTTTGTCCAGCTTTTTGTGGACAGGACATATCTGGGCAACTTTCCACATAGCTGGATAGATACCTGTGTTGTAGCTGCACTGGAACAGTTTGGCTAGGGATGTGGCAAGTTCAGGAGCACAAGTATTCAGTGCTATTGCAGGAATATTGTCCCCGCCCATAGCCTTTGAACTATCCATTGCCTTCAGCCGTATCTTGATATCACGTGGAGTGAATCGAATTGGCTGAAGACTGGCATCAATGATGCTGGGTACCTCCGGAGGTCAAGATAGTTCACATTTGATGACAATGATGTCACTTACGCTACTTGCAATGTTAAATGACAGGTAAATGATTGGTTTTGAGCACAATTGATGTCAAATGAGTGCAAAGAAATGTTGTTGAGTGCAAATGATGTCAAAATTTTCAGGTAAGGAAGTCTCACAGAGTGGTGAGTGCAATGCTGGACACTAGCATGAACATTCGATAAAGATTGAACAAAAAAACACAACATTGTTTCTTCCAGAATAAAGGAAATGCCCCTGACTCCCCTGTGACATCAATGCATGTCAACAATGAGGTGCGCCAGTACATTTAGTTCTCTGACTAAGCTAATCTCAACAAATAATGATGGTGTACACACGAATAAAGTGAAAGCCAATGTAAAGTAAAATATTTGTTCATCATCTTCAGTTCGCTATCCAAGGGCAGGTCTGACCCACAGCAAAATCCTGGAACTCACTCTCTAACAGCACTGTGGACTGCAGTGGTTCACGAAGGCAGCTCACCACCACCTTCTCAACAGCTTTTAGGGATGAGCAATAAATGCTGTCCTAGCCAGTGACATCCACATCCCATGAACGAATAAAACAAATAACATTGGTAAAGAAACACAGGTTCCGAATCCACCAGCCAGAAAAGGGATGAAACCCTCGTGCTGTTTGCACCAATCTGATCCACACCAGCCATCCAGCCAACTGGCCCCACCCAAGGAGTCCAAGTTGTTCTGGCAACATACACTTTTACATGCATGTTGTAGCCTGGAGTTATGAACAGTAATGGTTGAGGCTCCAATGTTCTTTCCATCACATGGCTGACCAGGAATCTCTCCCACTCTTACCACATGCTATTGGCATGTGTTGGAAGGATTTACAAGTTGATATTCAAACTGTTTGGCTGCATTATGAACATACCCTTCCTTGAGCATCAAATCCTGGAGTGGGTCTCAAACCCGGAGCTTCTGACTCAGAAGCAGGACACTACCCACTTCATCACAAGGCTTCCAGAATGTGAAATATTTACAAGTGAATATTAATTTGAAAAACATGCATACCACCTTTGTGCTCTCAATAAGCCTTATGTTAATGACAATGGAATTGGTCAGGAAAGTTTTGACAGTGATGCAGAACCTCTCTATGTCCAGGAGACTCGCCTGTAGCATTGCCATCTGACAGTGGGTTTCACAATTAAAGACATCCCCCGCCGTAGAATCGCACGTCTCTCCCGCACAAGCCACCGGCACTTTCGATTTTAATTCTAATCTTGTGGGAAATGAGAAAAAGCACGAGAGTGGAAATGGTGCATAATTCTGGTTACACCATCAGGAACAGAAGGCTGTTGACAGAATTACCAACCTAACCCCTCCCAACCCCTCTATTTCTCTGCACAGATGCTGCCAGACTTGCTGTGTATTTCTTGCACTTTCTGTCTTTATTTCAGATTTCCAACAGCCACAGTTTCTTGTTTTTTAGTACAATGATGATCCCATGTTTAAAATCCAACACCCCCTTGACTGAGACCAGACTGAATTTTGGATTACCACCAGCGAAACAGGCAGCTTGAGTGTATGATTGATTCCCCTCTCCCATTTCACTGTAGCATTGTTAGCACAGAAGTCACTATTAAACATGAAAAGGATTTAACCATCATTCTATTCACTAAAATCCCAAACATGACAATCTAATGCTGGAGATTTGGAGAAATGTGCTGATACACTGTCAGGTAATTCATTGGACAGACTCTGATATAGAAGTAACGAACTTGCATTTACATTTGTTTTGTGAAAGGCTATTGGTGCTGGCTCTTTGTTTCCTCATAACATGAAAATGACACAATCAGATATTTGCTTCTCACCACAGAAATGTTCAATTCATCCCTCAACAGAATCTCCCTGGAAAAGCAGATGTATGTATATGAGGGTACAGATACCAAGAGAGGGAACGCTGGCTGAATTTATATTCAAGAGCCAAGATCCCTGAAGCCAATTTTGTATCATTCCGACAGCAACGCCTTCCGAGATCAGCTGATTTAACACACACTGGGAATTGAACCGAGGCTTACTTATTGATTGCCTTTAGAAACTGAAGTATTAAGGTCCTTTGCACAACTCTCACTGCTTCCACCCTCTGGGATTGGCCCGAGAATGGTCTCTTCATTCACACGTTTACTCTGTTCTGGGAGTCTTTCTCAAGAGAAAAATGGCTGGTTTTCTGATATTTCTGGTTTTCGGACAGTAAATTTTGGATAATGTAGCTGTATTCAGCTGTCTTAGTTTGCACATATTCAGAACAACATTCCCCCCAAACAGAGCTGCTTATGCAGTGTCTTAATCACCTCTCACCCTATCTAATCCTTTACATGTTATACCATCCAACTTGTGACCTTGTATGTTAGGTAGGTGGGTCACCTAGCATCTAGTCTCTTATCTTGGTATGAACCATCTCTTGAGCTGGATGTTAATCCTCACTCTTTTCAAGTTTCCAAACTGTTTTTTGTTCACACGCACACACAAAAATCATTCCCACTCTCACCCTTTCTCCATGTTCACTCTCTCACTAAAGCACTGGAGCAAGGGAAGTTTGGATATCCTAACCGTTTGAGTCACTTTAAAATATTCTAATAGTAAGACGCGGGAACAGAGTAACACAGGAACAGAGTAACCAGGAAACATGGAATAGAGTCCCAGAGTAACACACCGAGACTGTAAAACATAAAGAGAAGTTCAAAAGTAACACACAGGAATGGAGTATTCGAGAAATATTGCACAAAGTCCAAGGATTACACACAGGGACAGAGTAACCAAGAGATAAATGGATATATGAAGGAAATGAAATGGCGCAAAGTACAGAGCAGGAGAGGAAGAGACAAAGTTAGAGTTTGAAGGAGGAAGAGAGAGAAACCCTGACTGATTTCTAAAGTTGATGCTGAGATAGGAGCAATGTGGATCTCAGTAGCACTGGTGAATGAGGTGAATGGCCTGTGATTGACCTGGGAATCCTGCCAATAAACATTTGCCTTAATGTTCAGCCTTGGTAAACCTCTGTGCCATTGGTGGCTATTTGTATAACTATTTCATTTTGCTCTATTATAGTTGTGCAATTTAAATCCTGATTTGGATGATGGCAAGTATCAAGTCATTCCGGAAAATGTAATTCATGTAGTCGCATTCATTGTTGACCTGAACACGATAGACAACATCAGTGGGGATATGAAGACACAGTTTAAGGACATGCAAACCATTGTGGTACAAAAACGTAAGTCTCTGTTTTAATTTCTTCCGGTATAATCTATGTTATTATTCAGTTTCATGTTTAATGTTCATATTTTCAAATCTCTTTTCAGATATTTACAGGACTGTGATTGGGACCAAATTTGACCGATTAGGGATACCAGAGAAAGACAATAGTTACATTTATCAATACATGCCACTACAGAAAAAGGTAACTGGACTAGAGTTACTGAAATGCATTCAGTACAGGAGGCAGGATTTAGTTTGAGACCTCTCACTCTGAATGAACGCAAGCAGCCAGTCGAACATTCATGGACTTCTCAAGGGTGGCTCAGTGGGTTGCAATCTCACCTGAGTCAAAGGGTGTAGGTACACATCCCACTTCAGAAACGTGAACTTAAATTCTAGATTGGCACTCCATGCAGTACTGAGGGAATGCTGCACTTTTGGAGGTGCCATTACTTGAGTAAGAAGCTTAATTGAGGCTCTATCTGCCTCTCAGGTGGACATAGAAGATCTCATGCTACTATTCTCTCCTGTGACCTTGCCAATATTTATCCCTCATTGTACACTGAAAAGTCAGGATTATGAAATGAATTACTTTATTTGCTGTTTATGCAGAAATTGGCTGTCACATATTCATATAGACTGGTCTGTATGTAGCACTTTTCACAACTCAGGGTGTCCAAAAGCTCTTGACAACCAATCAAGTACAGCCACTGTTATAATATGGAAAACACAAGAGACAATTTGTGTGCAGCAGCTCCCATGGATAGAAGTTAGATAAATGACCAGATATTCTGTTTTTCAGTTGAGTATGAGTTGAGATTTATGATCCAGAAATATAATCGGCATGACTAGTTTATAATTTTTATAATCTGCCTCTTTCTCACCCTCTCTCCTTTTTCTCTTAGTTTGTAAAGTTGTCAGAAGAAACTGGGATGGAGAAGCACCGCATGTTTGCCATTTCGAATGAATGGAAGGGCGATACGATAGATCAGACCAGATGTGTGCTCATTTTGCACGCATTGGAAAATATGGTCGGAAACATAAATGAACACTTCAGAACAGCAGAATAATGAGTACGCCTAATCTTACATAGAACCGTGTAACAAATCCTGTTTCTCTGTTATAGTGACCAACTGAGTTCACCTTAAATGACACAACATGAAAATCCGTTGGGCAGAATTTTGCTTCCAGTTTCCACCCCTCTATGCCCTTCACATGGTCCATCTGCAACACTTCCCTCCCTTTCCTCTCTGTCTCCATTTCTGGTGGTAGACTGTCCACCAATATTCATTGCAAGCCCACTGACTCCCACAGCTACCTCGACTACAGCTCCTCACACACTGCTTCCTGTAAGGGCTCCATCCCATTCGCTCAGTTCCTTCACTCCATCGCATCTGTTCTGATGATGCCACGATCCAAAACAAAACTTCTAACATGTCTTCCTTCTCCCTTAACCGAGGTTTCCCACCCACTGTGGTTGACAGGGCCCTCAACCGTGTCCAATCCATTTCCTGTGCCTCGGCCCTCACACCTTCCTCTCCCTCCCAGACCATGAAAGATTCCCCCTTGTCTTAAATTTTCTCCTCACCAGCCTCCGCATTCAAAGGATCATCCTCCGCCATTTCCACCAACTCCAGCATGATGCCACCACCAAACACATCTTCCCCTCATCATCTCCCCTCCCCAGCGTTCTGTAGGGATCGTTCCCTCCGTGACACAATGGTTCACTCCTTCATCATCCCCAACAGCTCATCCCCCTCCTACGGCACCTTCCCATGCAACCACAGAAGGTACAACACATGCCCCATTACCTCCTCCCTCCTCACCATCCAAGGGCCCAAACACTCATTTCAAGTGAAACAGCGCTTCATTTGCAGCTCCTTCAGTTTGGTCTACTGCATTCGCTGCTCCCAATGCGGTCTCCTCTACATTGGAGAGACCAAACGTAGGCTGGGTGACCACTTTGGGGAACACCTTCGGTCCGTCTGCAAGCATGACCCAGACCTTCCTGTAGCTTGCGATTTTAACACACCATCCTGCTCTCATGCCCACATGTCCGTCTTTGGCCTGCTGCAATGTTCCAGTGAAGCCCAAAGCAAACTGGAGGAACAACCTCATCTTCCGACGAAGCACTTTACAGCCTTCTGGACTCAACACTGAGTTCAACAACATCAGACCATGAACTCTCTCCTCGATCTTTGCCCCCTTTTAATCTCCTATTTTCAAAATTCATTTTTATTTTTTATCCACTTATTTTTATTCATTTATTCATTGGTTTATCCCCTTTTGTTATCCCCCACCCCCCACCCCCTTTCTATAATACCAAGGTGCTTCACAGTCTGGTTCAGTCTCAGACAGTGACCAGGAAGAGAGATGGGATTAGTGATAAGGGAATGAAGTTTGTGGTCAGGACTGAAGACAATAACTTTATAAATGATGTGATTCCGACAGTTACATTAAAACCAATGCAGGCTGTAATTTCAGACCAGCCTGAGGTTCTCTTTGGGACTGGGTGAAACCAGGAAATCAGGCTATTGTCTGGGTGTTATAGGAACGAACAATGTGTGGCTCAGTGATGAGCCTGGCCGTATGTTACAGTATTTCAGGAATGATTTCAACCATTTACCATCTCCAGACATGATTGCACAACCTAATTAAACCTGCAAATGTGTTTCTCTCTCTGCGAGGTCTGGGTTATGCCTTCAGTGACTCCTCCATGAATCTCTTTTATTCCTGATTCAGCAGTGGGATTCTTTGTCCTTCAGCTTATTCCTTTATTTGTGTCTTATTAAAATCCATACATCTGTGTGCATGAGGTTATGCTATATTAACTTTTGATCTTAAAGTGCATTATGAACATTTATAAAATGGCATTTCTTTCTGCTGGTAAAGCCCTAAAAAAGTGTTTAAAAAAAAAGAACACGTACTCACAATAAAATGATGAAATACGTCCATCAGATGGTCTTTCCTGTCATTTACTGCTTTCATTGAACTTTTAGGTAAAGCTTGCAGATACTTTGAAAACTATGTGCTACTCTGAAAAGTATGTGCTGTACCAAGATATTACCAAGGGTGTGTTATTCAGTCAGCACAGGATAAATTTCAAAGACTTTATTCAAATGAAGCTTATATGAAATGTTTTTAAAATACAGAAAGGCTGCATATTTATATCTGCATATGAGTGAGAAAGATATGGAATACATTGATCACATGACAGCTGCAGTTGTTTTGTGCTCCAAAACTTTAGAGAGTGCATTAAGCTGAGAGAGAGGGACAGTATGCACCTGGAGTTTCCTCCGAATTACCATCTGTTTGGGAGCAGACTTAATGGCTCTGTCACTGATGTTGGAACAAAGGGGGATGATGCACAAATGACTTGGATGGGAGGGGGAAGGAAAAGCTGAAAGAGGTTTCCAAAGTAGATTGGGGTAAGTTCTAAATGTGGTGAATTGACGATTAGGGAAATGGTGCCGGCCAATGATGCTGGGAATGACCAGCAAGTGAATGAGAATGAAGGTGGAGGGTTTTGGACAAGTCAGAGTTGATGGAAGCAGCAAAGATCAAGGTGAATCTAGGGGGTTGGGTTAAGGATTGCATGAACAGCACTAGATGTATCTGTACCAGATGGACTGTAGCTGTTCAAGAAGGCAGCTCACTACCTCCAGGGTCAATGAGGAATGAGTAATAAATGCTGGCCTTGCCAACTACACCTACATCCCATGAAAGAATAAGGAAAAATGTTTTGTAAGTGGGAGTGAGATAGGCATCATGACAGAAGTGGAAGTAAACAATCTTTGTAATGGAATTTAAATAAAAGTTTAAATCCCAATTCTGGATCGAATAGTTTGAACCGAGGATCAGTGTTTCCTCAATGTAATGGACTGAAGGTTCTAAAGAGTAAACACACCAGCTGGGTCTCAGAGCAGGATTCTCATCCCAGTCAGAAACAGGAGAATCTGCTGAGCTCTGCGAAATTAGTTGAGGACATTCTGCATACAGCAGGATGTCACTGACTGTTCATAATCTCTTAGCACAGAAAGCAGTGAGCCCAGACACCCTGATCACAGCATGACCCTTCACTCACTAAACCCCCTCACACTGAAACCCCTCACTTCCTCACACCTCAGTCTCTGAACCCCCCTCACTCCCTGACACCTTACTCACTGAACCCCCTCACTCACTGACTGCTCACCAACTAACCCCTCACTGATAGACCCCTCAGTGATTGACTCCATCACTGACTAACCCCCTCACACACTGACCCCTCAAACATGAACTCATCAATGTCATAAAAGCAGAAAATGTTGGAAATACACAGCACATCTGGCAGCACCTGTACTGGGTGACAAAGAGTTATCCAACCTAATCCCAAATCTTCATCCGTAACCCTGAAGGTTTCGGCATCTCAAGCGCAGATCCAAGTATTTTTTTAAATGTGATGAGGATTTCTGCCTCAACCGCCCTGTCAGGCAGCACATTCCAGAACCCACCACACTGTGGATGAAAGAATTTCTCATCAACCCCCCTTTAATCCTTCCACCAATTACTTGAAATCTCTGCCCCAGGTTTTTTTTTTCATTCATTTATGGGATGTAGGCATCACTGGCTAGGCCAGCATTTATTGCCCAAACCTAGCTACCCTTGAGAAGGTGGTGGTGAGCTGCCTTCTTGAACCGCTGCAGTCCATATAGTGTAGGTACACCCACAATGCTGTTAGGGAGTTCCAGGATTTTAACACAGCGACAGTGAAGAAGTGGCCGATATATTTCCAAGTCAGTACGATGAGTGGCTTGGAGGGGAACTTGCAAGTGATGGTGTTCCTATGTATCTGTTGCCCTTGTCCTTCTAGATGGTAGTGGTCGTGGGTTTGGTAGGTGCTGTTTAAGGAGGCTTGGTGAGTTTCTACAGTGCATCTTGTAGTTGGTACACGCTGCTGCTGTGCATCAGTAATTGAGGGAGTGAAGATTTGTGTACAGGGTGTCAATCAAGCAGGCTGCTTTGTCCTGGATGGTGTCGAGCTTCTTAAGTGTTGTTGAAGCTGCACTCATCCAGGCAAGTGGAGAGTATTCCATCACACTCCTGACTTATGCCTTGTAGATGGTGGACTGGCTTTGGGGAGTCAGGAGGTGAGTTACTTGCTGCAGGATTCCTAGTCTCTGACCTGCTCTTGTAGCCACAGTATTTATATGGCTAGTCCAGTTCAGTTTCTGGTCAATGGCAACCCACAGGATGTTGATATTGGGGGAATTCAGTGATGGTAATGCCACTGAATGTCAAGGGATGATGGTTAGGTTCTCTCCTGTTGGGGATGGTTATTGCTTGGCACTTGTGTGGCACGAATGTTACTTGCTACTTGTCAGCCCAAGCCTAGACATTGTTCAGGTCTTTCTGCATTTGGACATGGACTGCTTCAGTATCTGAGGAGTTGTGAGTGGTGCTGTACATTGCACAGTGAATAGCCCTACTTCTGACCTTATGATGGGAGGAAGGTCATTGATGAAGCAGCTGAAGATGGTTGGGCCAAAGACACTGCCCTGAGAAATTCCTGTGGTGATGTCCTAGAACTGAGATGACTGACCTACAGAACCACAACCACCTTCCTTTGTGCTCGGTATTTCTCCAACCAGTGGAAAATTTTCCCCTGGATTCCCATTGACTCCAGCTTTTCTAGGGCTCCTTGGCTACACTCTGTCAAATGCTGCATTAATGTCAAGGGCAGTCACTCTCAACTCACCACATCCATCCCGCATCCCACGTGCCACCCACATCACCTCCCCCACCCGTCCCCCCAAACCCCGCCACCTTGCTAGACCCTTTGAAAAAAAGAAACGGTTTCCTTACAACATTTTAAAAATAGAGCATTTTGAATGTTATATCATCATAAACACTTTAACAAACAGTACAAGTAACATTTTCCTAATTTGTATTTTCCAAACTATAAGACCTTTGCCAATTACAAATCAACACAAATGTGACAATTAGGATTTAGATTTCAATTTGAGTCAATTCTATTCTCACTACTTGGTTACCTGTTTCAAAGAATCAACATATGCACAATTGGCTGAATGGCTGCCTTCTGCTCTTCATCCTTGTATGAGAAATCACTGAGTAGTATAGGTGTGTTGGATTCCACAGCACATTTGTGAATGCCATGGCAATCTATTCAATTCAAGCGGGGGCCGAAGATGACTTGATTGTTGTAACGACACCATCCACGGCACGGCTGGAAAATCCCAGCCAAAGTCCCGCCGACTGCCATTAATTTTCCTCCTTAGCATTTTTAAACTGGCAAGCTGAGTTTCTAACTCATGACACATCTTTCGGAGAAATATCAATCTTAGCAGCAGATTCACTAATCGGCTCTTTCAAGTCACCTAGCTTTTCCTGTAAAATCTCAGTCTCAGCATCCTCAGCTGACTTATCCAAAACCACCGGAAACAGCAATACCTCATCCCCAGTCAAGTCACTTCCTAACAAAAAATCCATACCTTCAATCAGCAAATTAGGAATGACACCAATGGTAACAGGATCAGTGACTGAATCACATTTCAAAGAAACTCTATACCAGGGAATGAATAAGTGCTTACCATCAATATCCCACAACAATCCTTTTCATTCACGGAACTATCTGAAACTTTTACTGTAACAATCAGGGCAAAATCAATGTAAATTAAGCATAAATTAACAGGCAAGTTATATTCAGTAGAAACTGTAAATTACACTTTAAATAGCTGATACAACAATGGTAAATTTCACAGATTTCTCAGCTAGCCCTCTTAGAACATATGTGGCACCATGTTCAGTCCCAAAGGCCTGAAGTTTATGCTCCCCCACTGGTGGCTTTTTAGGCGGAGGAGGGGGGGTGGACAAGTGTGAAATTTTAGGGAAGGGATTCCCTCCGGGTTCCCACCCAACCCAACCACACAGTGATTTTACACTGGGGCAGGCAAGACCTCAGATCGGAAGCCCGTCCTTGCCCCAGTTGAGACCCTTAACTGGCCAATTAATGGCCACTTAAGGGCTGTTTCCTGGCCAGCCTCAATTTTAAGGCTGGCAGGAACATTGAACCCATGTTAGGGAAATCTCGAAACAATCAGAATTAGATCTCAGGCAGGAAGGTGGGAGGCCTCGATCAGAACTGCGCCTCCCTCCCTCCCAGTTTCATTCCATCTGTGTTCCGCGGATATGATTATCACCAACAAGGCATTTCTGTGGAGCCTCCTTCACAGAAACTGGTAGAATATAAATTCAATGAATAATGCTGGACCTTCTCAAGGGCAATTAGGGATGGGCAATAAATGCTAGCCAGCGATGCCCACATTGAAAGCTAGTCTTGGTGATGGTGACCATGAAACTTATCAGTTGTCGTAAGAACCCATTTGGTTTACTAATGTCCCTTTAAGGAAGCAAATTTGCCACTCTTGCCTGGTCTGGCCTACATGTGAACCCATACGTACAGCAATGTGATTAACTCTTAACAGCCCTCTGAAATGAGGTACAAAGCCAGTAAGTTGTACCAAACGGTGATAGAAAAATCAGAAAGGAATTACATTAGACTGACCACTCAGCATCGCCTAACAACTAGAAACCAGTAGTCAAAATATTTTTTTTCTTTTTTGAGGGCTCTTCTTGAGATTTTCTGGCAGATTACTGTTTTTATTTTTGGGGGCAACTTTTTGGTTTTCAGAGGCTCATTTTTCATTTTCACTAACTCCTTTATTTGGTGATCCAGCCATGTGGTTCCATTACCTTTTGTCTTTGTGTTGACTTTAATTTTTAGGGTTTCCTTCTCAGCATTTCCTTCTTTCCAGCTAAGTATTTTCATCATTTTTGCACAAAGTAAGATTTCAATCATTAAGACAGAGAAGATACACAAACGATTCCTCAGATATATCAAGTCTAATTTCTTGATAGAATTAGTCACCACACTGTTGCAAAATAGGTTAACACCAAGACAAACTGCACAATGACCCACCAAATAAATAAAAGCGGTTAAGAATCATCATGAAAATTTAAAAGGGGATGTCAATTCATTGAGCCAATATAACATAAAATCAGCTTTTAAAAAAGGTAAAAACATTAAAGATTTATTAGTCATGAGCAGAGTGAGAATAAAAACTATCTCAGATTGTGGTGAAAAACAATGTGGAACATGAAAACACTTAAAATTCTTAAAAGTGATGCAAAAATACACACAGAATACAGGGAAAACCACCTTCATAAATCAAAAGATTATATGCGAATAACACAATGTATCTGTGTATCCAATATAAACAGTGTCAGATCTTCCATATAGAGGAAACAGCAAATACGTTAAGGACGAGACTTGCAGGACACCATAGTGCCATTAGAACAGGGAATCAGGACAAAAGTATCAATGGGCATTTCATACAACATGGGCTTCACTCCTTGGAAAATATGGGGCAAAAATAATATGAACTGGACCCCACCTTAAAGGAAAAGAGTGTTTTACAAAATTAGCAACACCACTACCAAAAGATTTGAATCAAGTATAAAGCATAACAGTTTTCAACCAAACCTAAAACTGAAATACCCATAAAAATCCCCTGCCTGACAGGATTCTTAATCCCTTTGTATATAGTAGAGAACCAACTACTTTAGACTCTTATAGTTATAGGTTGTAGCTTTTAGTGCCTAGTTTTCATTATGCCTGATCGAGGAAAAAGGGGTAAGAGCCCTTCACCAAGCCTACCATCTGCTGCCTGACTCGCTGAGGTGGTGTCAAACACATCCACTGCCTCATCCACGAGGAGAGCTGGGGTGGGCTGAAGGTCTTTCTGGAGAATATCAGCAGCGATTCGGTCACCTACAGAAAGCATGCCAAACACAGGCCACTGCCTTGGATGTGGTGTATGTCCTGAAATGGCAGAGATAGATGCTGTATGGGTCAGGTGGTTAAAAAAAAACACAGCCTTAAATAGCTAATTTACCTAGTTTATCTAAACCCAACTGTAAAACCCAAACACAAACCCTATCCTAATTTATCTATATTATCTAACCCTAATAGCAGAAGTCATTTTTTGCCTCCCTTCAAAATGGCCTCCTCTTAAAGTGGTTGGTGATGACGGCAGTGGGACAAGCCAGAATAACTGCTCCAGCTCCTTCAGTCACAGGATCTCTCTCTCCCTCCTTTGCTGCTCTTCCAATCATAGATTCTGTCTCCTGAGGGACAGCAAGAATGGGAGAGAGGGAACCTGTGACTGGAAGAGCTGGAGCAACGAAATGGGAGAGACAGAATCTATGGTTGGAAGAGCAGTTCCTCACAGTCTCTCCCATGTATGGGGTTGACTCTTCTCTCATTTATCACCCCCCTCATTGATTTTGCATAGACTTTTGGGGGTTTTTAAAGGTGATTTCACCCACTGGCCCTGTGTTTTATTAATCCTGCCGGAAAGGACAATAGACACACCCTGTCGTAACTGCAAAGTCCTCCTTACTAACATCTGGTGATTGTGACAAAATTGGGAGAGCTGTCTCACAGATTAGTCAAGCAACAGCCTGACATAGTCATACTCACCAAATCAAATCTTGCAGCCAATATCCCAGACGCTACCATCACTATCCTTAAGTATGTCCTGTCCCACTGGCAGAGGTGGTAGCACAGTGGTATACACTGGGGTGAGAATTGACTAGAGAAACTCAATTTTGGCTCAAAATCTCATGAAGTCTCATGGCATCAGATTAAACATGGGCCTGGAAACTTCCTGCACATTATCACCTGCTGCCCTCCCCCAGCTTATGAATCAGAACTCCTCCATGTTGAACACCACTTGGAGGAAGCGATCCCACAGCCAATGGATGAGATCAAAACTCTGTAGTCCTGCCACATCCAGTTGTGGTGGACAATTAAGCAATTAACTGGAGGAGGAGGGGGCTCTACAAACATCCCCATCCTCAATGAAGGGGGGCTTCAGCACATCAGTGCAAAAGACAAGGCTGAAACATTTACAACCATCTTCAACCAGAAGTGCCGAGTGGATGATCCATTTTGGTCTCCTCCTGAGTACCCCAGCACCACAGGTACCAGTCTTCAGCCAATTTGATTCACTCCACATGATATCAATAAACTACTGAAGGCATTGGATACTGCAAAGCCATGGGCCCTGACAACATCCAGGCAATACAGTTGAAGACTAGTGGTCCAGAACTTGCTATGCCCCTAGCCAAGCTGTTCTAGTATAACTATAACACTGCTTCTACCCAGCAAGATGGAACATTGCACAGATTAGGTTAGTTAGGTACTTGGCCAGTGTAGACTCGATGGGCCGAAGGGCCTTTTTCTGTGCTGTAGACCTCTGTGACTGAGTTATGTCCTGTCTACAAGAAACAGGAGAAATCCAATAAACCAATTACCACCCCATTGCTTTTCTAATGATTGAGAGGAGGCCAATGGAAAGTGTTGTCAACAGTGTTGTCAAGTGGCACTTACACAACAATAACATGATCACTAATGCACAGTTTGGGTTCTGCCAGTGCCACTTGGCTCCTGAGTTCACTACAGCCATGGCCCAAACATGGACAAAAGAGCTGAACGCCCGAGGTGAGGTGAGAGTGACTGCCCTTGACATCAAGGCAGCAAATGGTCGAGTGTGGCGTCAAGCAACCCTAGCAAGACTGGAGTCAATGGGAATCAGAGGGAAAGCTCTCCACTGGTTGAAGTCATACCTAGCACAAAGGAAGATGGCTGTTTTTGTTAAAGGCCAATCGTCTCAGTCCTAGGACATCACTGCAGGAGTTCCTCAGGGTAGTGTCCTAGGCCCAACCATCTTCAGCTGCTTCATCAATGATTTTCCCTTCATTATAAGGTCAGAAGTGGAGATGTTTGCTGATGATTGTACAATGTTCACCATTTGCAACTCCTCAAATACAGAAGTGGTGCGTCTCCACATACAGGAAAACCTGAACATTATTTCGGCTTAGGCTAATAATTAGAAAGAAACATTTATGCCACACAAGTGCCAGGCAATACCATCTCCAACAAGAGAGAATCTAACCATGTTTCCTTGACACTCCAGAGCATTACCATTACTGAATGCCCGACTATCAATATCCTGAGGCAATCATCGACCAGAAACTTAACTGGACTAGCCATGTAAATACTGTGGATATAAGAACAGGTCAGAGGCTTGGAATTCAGAGTGAGTAACTCACCTCCTGACTCCATAAAGCCTGTCCACCATCTACAAGGCAAAACTCTGGAATACTCTCCACTTGCCTACATGTACATAGAAACATACAAATTAGGAGCAGAAGTAGGCCAGTCAGCCCCTCGAGCCTGCACCAGCATTTGATAAGATCATGGCTGATCTGATTGTGGCCTCAACTCTACTTTCCTGTTGATCCCCTATACCCTTTGACTCCCTTGTCAATCAAGAATCTAACTCAGCCTTCAAAATATTCAATGTCCCAGCCTCCAATCCTCTATGGGGAAGAGAATTCAACAACTAAAGAAAAAATTCTCTCACCTTAAATGGGAGACCTCTTATTTTAAACTGTGTCCCCTAGTTCTAGTCTCTCCTATTGGCGGAAACATCCTCCTCTCAGCATCAAACCTGTCAAGTCCCCTTGGGATCTTATAAATTTCAGTAAAATCACCTCTCATTCTTCTAATCTCCAATGGAGACAGACCCAGCATGTTCGACCTTTCCACATAACTCTTTCATCCCTGGAATCAGTTGAGTGAACCTTCTCTGAACTACTTCTAATGCAATTATATCCTTGCTTAAGTTTCAGGGGGCTTCATGACTAATTTATTTTATAAAAGTTTAAAAACTGGACAAAGATTAATAAATGACTGAAGCTATGGCTGTCTATGACTCAAACAAAACAATTTTTCTGACATTCAGAGAAGTTTCTCATTATTTCTGAAGAGGCACTACTGGCCCAGTGAGCTGCAAAAGACTAACTTTAATGGGAATTATACAAAGACCATTTACATTTCTTAAACAAGGCTTGGCTAACAGAGACTCCGAGTCTGCTAGGAGAATGGACCTTGAAACCTCCTTTGAAATTCTTATTGGTTGAAACGGTAACCATCTCAAGAATCCAGACTCAGGAATATACACCGTTGTCAAAGCCAAAGTGAAGAAGTGGGAGCCACATCACATGCCGCCCCTTGACCTCTCCATCACCGCTCTCCCCCATCCCCCCACCATGCTGGGAGAACGAGTTACCCAGTCTTGCTGTGTTGCCAATGAGACTGCCATTTTTCATCTAGCAAGCAGCAGTTCAGAAAAAGGGCTCTGTCCAGGTTTGAATACCTGGCTCCCCATCTACACTGTTTCTACTGAAACTTTTGTGCCAGCGCCTTCAAGACTAATTCATCTCGACATGCCTAACCCATCTCTACTGGAAAAGTGAATTATCCAGCATCCATCTACAGCCTGCTGACGCCATGTGAAAGAATGCACCGTTGGACTTTGATTCTAAGACTCTGAACTCATATGAACAATAATAATTTATTCCGTGTTCTTTGCCCTGTAAACTTTTATTTCTCTATCCCTCTTTTATTATATAAATGCACTGGGGGCTACGTAGTGACAAACTACATGTTTTGAATGTGTGCAAATAAACTAATCTTCTGATTTCACCCTATCTCACGTTTACTGTGGGGTTATTAATAGAAATTGGATTACACGAAAACCGAGGAGTTGAGAAAATTACGCCACTGCCTGCAAAGGGGGAAATCAAAAATCAAACACCACCTTTGTTTAGGGACGAGTGGTGAGAGGAGAAATCAGGGCTGTTTAAATTATACTCCCCTCTGATCCATAACACAACTAAGGAAACAAAAAACAGCTGTGTTACACAAATAGGTACCCAAGTTAGAAGAATTCAAAACCTCTTCTAACTTCTGGGTAACTATTGTAAAGACAGAGTCTGACACCCACCCCACCCTACCCCCATGCCCTGCCGGGACACCCCCACACCCCTGACCTCCCCAGGAGAATTTCCCCACCCCTGACTACCACCCCCACATTGCATTCCCCACCCGCCCGACTCCCCATTCAATTCCCCCCTAACTCGATCCGACTGGAACTGACTCGAACCCCCCCATCTCCCAGAACCAACACAACCCGACCTCTGACACCAGCCTCCCCCCCCATCCTCTCCAATGTCCGATACCCCCTGATGTCTGACTCCCCCAACCTCCTCTGATGCCGGCACCCTCCCCCCCCCACCGATGTGTGACCACCCCCACAACACCCCCAATTTTCCACACCCTATCCTAGGTGCCCGAAACCCCCCCACCCCCAAACCCCCGATGACCTATTACCGGCCCCACACCGCTCTTGATGACCGACCCCCACAGCCCCCAGTCTGACCCCACCCACGCCCTCCCTATGTCTGACACCCTACCTCCCCCGATGTTCAAATCCCCGCCCACCCCTGCCCATCCCCCACGATGCCTGACACCTCCCGATGTCCAACCCCCTGACCTCCGATTTACACACCATCACAGACCTGTCCTTTGTCCTTTTCCCAACGACCAAAACAATTATAAAACAAAAACAGAATTGCCTGGAAAAACTCAGCAGGTCTGGCAGCATCGGCGGAGAAGAAAAGAGTTGATGTTTCGAGTCCTCATGACCCTTCGACAGAACTGAGTGAATCTAAGTAGAGGGGTGAAATATAAGCTGGTTTAAGGTGGCGGGCTGGGGGGGGTGGCTGTTCGGTGGGTGGAGAGAAGTGGGGGGAGTGGTGTGGTTGTAGGGACAAGCAAGCAGTGATAGGAACAGCTAATCAAAGGATGTCACAGACAAAAGAACAAAAGAACAAAGAGGTGTTGAAGGTGGTGATATTATCCAAACGAATGTGCTAATTATGAATGGATGGTAGGGCACACAAGGTACAGCTCTAGTGGGGGTGGGATGGAAGGGCTAGCAGGGCATAAAAGATTTAAAAATAATGGAAATAGGTGGGAAAAGAAAAATCTATATAAATTATTGGAAAAAACAAAAGGAAGGGGGAAGAAACAGAAAGGTGGTGCGGATGGAGGAGGGAGTTCAAGATCTAAAGTTGTTAAATTCAATATTCAGTCCGGAAGGGGGAGAGGGGGTGGTGGCGAGGGGGCAAGGGGGCGAGGGGGGTGAGGGAGGGAGGTGGGGGGCGAGGGAGGGAGGTAGGTGGGGTGAGGGAGGGAGGGAGGGGGGCAAGGGAGGGGGGCAAGGGAGGGATGGAGGGAGGGGGCGAGGGAGGGAGGGGTGCAAGGGAGGGGGAGTGAGGGAGGGAGGGAGGGGGCAAGGGAGGGAGAGGGGCGAGGAGGGGGGCGGGGCGGAGGGGGGAAGGGGGGTGGAGGGGGAGAGGGGGGAAGGGGGAGGGGGGTGAGGAGGGGGAGGGGAGGAGGGAGGGGGAATGGGGGGCGAGGGAGGAAGGGGAGGTAGGGAGGGAGGGGGGCAAGGGAGGGAGGAAGGGAGGGGGGCAAGGGAGGGAAGGGCGAGGGAGGGAGGGGGGCCAGGGAGGGGGGCGAAGGGGGGTGGGGGAGAGGGGGGTGTGGCGGGGGAGGGTGGGAGAGGGGTGGCTGCGGCAGGTGAGGGATCAAGCTTGGATAGATGTCGCAAATCATGGGATACAGTCAAAACAAGAGAGAGAAATAATATGGGAAATTTGGGACAAAGAATGGTAGAAGGGGAAAGGGAGCAAAAAAACCAAAGAATGCACCAGTCAAGACTAGATGTTACAAAGATGACAAAAAGGCAAAACTAAAGGCTCTGTATCTGTGCGTAGCATTCATAAAGCAAATGAATTAATAGCACACATTGAAGTAAATAAATATGACCTGATAGCCATTACAGAGATGTGGCTGCAGGATGACAAGGATCCTCTGTTTGGCTCTGCCAGGCCCTGTTTGGCTTAGTCTGGGTGCTTTGTCATATAGTAGTTTTGAGATGTTAATTAGGTAAACAGTGAGCAGGAAAAGGTAAAGTGTGAATTTGCATTTGTTGAATAAAGCACTCAAGAGTGGGAGTAAAATCTTGCACCTAGCTGGGAGACACCAAGCAATGTTTTTATATTACTAATAAAATTGGTGGAATGAGAGGATTGTTAGGAAAGGTAAAATTAAAAAAGCCTTGTAATAGAATGGAAAATTTATGTTCAGAGGGGAAGCTAGGTAGAAAAAAAAAGGAGTTTGTGTGCATAATTCAGAGGCATTTAAAATCTAACCAGCCAGTAAGCCTACAACTGTGTCTGCAAAGGATCCAAATTGAAAGGAACTTAATTTTGAATTTGAATGGTGAGATGTGCTTTGCCTGGTGTCTGTTTAAAGTCTATGGGTTATTGTTGCCTTGGTGAAGATTTACCTGGGAGTGATTAATTTGGGGATTTGTTATTATGGTAGTAATTTGTAGACATGTGTATGTGTTTAAGTTGTTAAATTAATAAATGTTTAGTTTTATATATAAAAAAAGCCTTTTGAGGCTTGGTGGTCTTATTTCTGAATTTAGAGCTGCATCTCAAATATACCAATTGAAAATATAGGTTATGACAGTTGTTCGAGTTTCCCTCTGGGATTCAAACATCTCAGCCTTTACCAACTGCTGTACTTTAAAACTAGATCTGGAGAAGAGTGGCTCCAAGGCCTATCAATGATGCATCAGCTGCCACTATTATTGGCAGTTTGGTCACAATGTGCACGCACATCTGAAAAGATGAGCAGCTCTTTGACCTTGTCTTCTTCTGCTACACTCCCTAATACCACTGCTGAACTTCTCAGCAGGTCTCAAATGTTCACTGATGGCAGACAGATTTGGGATGAATTTCCCTACCTGGTTGACTATACCAAAAAATCTTTATGTCAGCAACACACTTGGGTTGTGGAAATTGTATTGTTATCTCTTTTTGGTGTGTAATATGACCTAAAAATCAGGTAGTGGTCCTTCAAAACCAGTCCTTTTTAAACCTCCCAGACTCTGATTGTGTCCTTTGGTTAGCATCATGGGTGAACAGGTCACCCATATGGCAAATAATTCCTCCTCTGCCTTTGAGGATGTTGGACATAACGCATTGAAAGATTTCTGGCACAGAGGATATATCAAGGGGAAGTCAAAAAAGTCAACGATCTTGATTCTTGGTCAAGGGACATCTGCCAAAAATGGCTATTGGCATATTCGGAGAGAAGATTTTTGGGCAACTTTGTCAGACTGTCATCGACAGAAGATATTGGTCATTTCTTTGAACAGCTTTATTTCACTGTGTCATGTCAACACAGCTGTATTTTGCAATTTGGGACTGTCACGAGCCCTAAGTACCATTTTGTCAAGCATTGTAACAGGAAATATCACTCCTTAATGCAGCATCCTGTCAATTTGCTCTTTAACTTTATCAATCAGTGGGTGTCATACCCTCCCTAGGGGTTGGGTTTGGCATCTGAGATCAGAGTGATGTGATACTCATTTGAGCTTTCCCAGACCTTGGAACAATTTTGGAAATTCATTCCTAAATAGAGCTCCGTTGTCATTTTGTGTAAGCTCATCAATCTTTGGTAGAAGAGTCCTGAGCATGTTGTCCTGCTGAGCAGAGACATTTGCTGGTTCTGTAAGGTAAGAAGAGTTTCCTTAATTTTTGTATGTTTGTCTAAGGATTATAGTGATCTGATCCTTCACTTTGAGGTCTGTGCTTCCTGGCCCCTGTAGCTTTTTGATAGCTGGATCTCAACATTATTAAGCCAGTCCAATTTGTCTGATGAGACTGTGATCCCAGCCCCAGTGTAGAGTTTAAATTCTGTTCTATATCTTTTGACTTCCAGCTCTACACACTAGAACTGCTTGTTGGGATCTTTAATTTCTCCTTTGAAATCTTCTGGTTGAAATGCTGTATTTCTAATTTCCTGGTCTTTAAAATTATTGGAAGATTGTTCCAGCTTTCTTCCTTTAAACTGTGCTTTAGATCCGCAGAACTGTTTAATATGTCCAGTCTTGCCATTGAGAAAGCATTCAGCTTCTCCTGCTAGGCATTCTTTGCGGTGATGCTGCTTTTTGGTGCCTCACCTGGAACATTTTAGAATAGTTGAGAGGGTTCATCCTGCCCCTTCAGCTGTTTTGACCGGTTTTTGGGTGTGTGGGTCTCCCAACTTTGGGCCTACGTAGTGGATCAACCCCTCCTGAGCCTTTATGGTGCCCCAAAGTACACCCCAATTCTGCTTTTGAAGCTCCAGCAGCCTTACAAATTGTTCAGCCTTCTCTGATGTTCAATGCTCCTTGATTTGCAAGAAGCCTGATACCAACTCATCAAGCATGCTGACTACAATGCATTCACGAATTCACTTGCATTTTAAAGCTCTGTTGCCACAACAACTGGCATTGGTAATGTCATTAATAAATGAATCGATGGATTTACCTGGCTTCTGGCTCCTTTGGTTGATTTTTGCCCATTTGATTAACATATTTTTCTTGATGCTATAATAATTATTAAAGGCTTTCTGAACCTCTGTGTAGGCTATTGAGGTCTCCTCGACTCCTTGTCTTTCCAGGACATCGTCAGAGTTGTTCATGTACCATCCCCTACCAAGATACATCTTGGGTACAGACTGTACCCAACTAGCCCGTGCTTGCAAAACTCAAAACAGTGTCCAACATTAGACATGACTCTGCGATTGGACAGCATTTGCTAAATCCTCAGTGTGATGAGAATTATGCTAACGACCAATTAAAGATTGTCAGTTGGGCTGGCAGTGTGGTGCGTTTGCATGTACTGGAACATATATTAATACACAGGGCCCTGTTCTTTGCAGATAGAAGGAACATGTACACATATTGCACCTGTTTCAGCTAAACAGCCATTCACTGACTCATTCCTCAGGGCAATGCCTTGACCAGTGTCAAGCTGCCTGGTTTAAATTTCAAACAATGCTTGACAGTTACCTGTCAGTCACCATCACTGGTGCATTCTCCATGGAAACACCTCTACCAATCAGCACTCTCTTCACCTGCAGTATAAATTGTTGTTTTCCCTTATACTGGTATTCTTGTGAAGTGTCCTGGTGAGTGCAAGACAAAAAGCTTAGACATGACTCATTTTTCAGCAACACTCAAGTTACGTCTTATTTTTGTTCTTCTACTTTGCAAAGTTGAGCTGTTCCTAGGTCTTCACCGACGGATTACCAATCTGGTCAGTTGTCTTAAACTGCAGTCTCCAGCAGTGCCGCAATTGTTTGGCTTGTTGTCCTTTACTTTGTGTTGTCTTATAGCTGGATGTGATGCCCCTTACTCTACAACTTGAACATAGTATGTATTAAGTTTTTCTTAAAACTATTTATCTACAGCTTTTTACAACCAATGCCTCATGGCAAGTACATTTATTCTCTTTGCAGAGACTGTTCTGTGCCTCACTCTCGGTCATCTGGCCCTGATGTCATGCTTACATCATCATTAATGTCATTGTCTAATTAACATAACCATTAACCCCTTTACACTACAGTATATAATTGACAAATTAATTTCAACATAGATAAGTGGGAGGTCTTACATTTCGTAATAAAAGTAAAGAGGTCATTTATTACTTGGAAAATAAGAATCTAAATAGGATAGGGGAGTAAAGGGATCAGGGAGTATAAATAAACACAGCATTAAAAATAGCGAGTCAAGCTAGTAAGAGCATGAAAAAGCAAACCAAACATTGGCTTTATTTCTAGAAGGACAGAATTGAAAAGTAGAGAAGGTATAAACTTGTATTGAACCTTGGTTAAACCACACTTGGTGCACAGTTTTGGTCACCATATTATAAAATTTATAGAGGCACAGGAGCGGGGAGAGGGAATGAGGGGGAAGGAGCCGGGAGAAGGGTTGGAATGAGTAGAGTGGATTAAAGGGGAAGGAGCAGGAAGATGGAGAAGGGGTGAGGAGTGCATCAGTGGAAAAGGGAACAAAGAGTGAGGAGGAGGAGAAGGGTAGGAAGAAAGGGGAGAGGGGTGAAAGGATGGCAGGGGTGGATGCAGAAGGAGGAAGGGAAAGGGGTGGCAAGGAGGAAGGAGGTTGAGGAGTAGAAAGGGGGAGGGGAGCATGGTGGATAGGGGAAAGGAGTGAGTGGGGAGAGGAGAATGAGTGGGGCAAGAAAGGGAAGCAATTGGTGGGGACAAGAAAGGGAATGGGGGAGGTCTATCCCCCAACCCCCCATGCTCTATCCCCCAGCCCCAGCTGCCCCCCTTCTGCTCTATCCCCCAGCCCCAGCTGCCCCCCCTCTGCTCTATCCCCCAGCCGCACCCCCTCTGCTCTATCCCCCAGCCGCACCCCCTCTGCTCTATCCCCCAGCCCCAGCCGCACCCCCCCTGCTCTATCCCCCAGCCGCCCCCCCTGCTCTATCCCCCAGCCCCAGCCGCACCCCCCCTGCTCTATCCCCCAGCCCCAGCCGCGCCCCCCCCTGCTCTATCCCTCAGCCCCAGCCGCGCCCCCCGTGCTCTATCCCCCAGCCCCAGCCACGCCCCCCCTGCTCTATCCCCCAGCCGCCCCCCTCTGCTCTATCCCCCAGCCCCAGCCACGCCCCCCCTGCTCTATCCCCCAGCCCCAGCCGCGCCCCCCCGCTCTATCCCCCAGCCCCAGCCGCGCCCCCCCTGCTCTATCCCCCAGCCCCAGCCGCGCCCCCCCTGCTCTATCCCCCAGCCGCCCCCCTCTGCTCTATCCCCCAGCCGCCCCCCTCTGCTCTATCCCCCAGCCGCCCCCCTCTGCTCTATCCCCCAGCCGCCCCCCTCTGCTCTATCCCCCAGCCGCCCCCCTCTGCTCTATCCCCCAGCCGCCCCCCTCTGCTCTATCCCCCAGCCGCCCCCCCTCTGCTCTATCCCCCAGCCCCAGCCATGCCCCCCTGCTCTATCCCCCACACCCAGCCGCCCCCCCTCTGCTCTATCCCCCAGCCCCAGCCGCGCCCCCCCTGCTCTATCCCCCAGCCGCCCCCCTCTGCTCTATCCCCAGCCGCCCCCCTCTGCTCTATCCCCCAGCCGCCCCCCTCTGCTCTATCCCCCAGCCGCCCCCCTCTGCTCTATCCCCCAGCCGCCCCCCTCTGCTCTATCCCCCAGCCGCCCCCCTCTGCTCTATCCCCCAGCCCCAGCCATGCCCCCCTGCTCTATCCCCCACACCCAGCCGCCCCCCCTCTGCTCTATCCCCCAGCCGCCCCCCTCTGCTCTATCCCCCAGCCGCCCCCCTCTGCTCTATCCCCCAGCCGCCCCCCTCTGCTCTATCCCCCAGCCGCCCCCCTCTGCTCTATCCCCCAGCCGCCCCCCTCTGCTCTATCCCCCAGCCCCAGCCATGCCCCCCTGCTCTATCCCCCACACCCAGCCGCCCCCCCTCTGCTCTATCCCCCACACCCAGCCGCCCCCCCTCTGCTCTATCCCCCACACCCAGCCGCCCCCCTCTGCTCTATCCCCCAGCCGCCCCCCCTCTGCTCTATCCCCCACCCCCAGCCCACCTCTGCTCTATATACCAGTCCCATCCCCCGCTCTATCCCCCAGCCCGCGTCTACTCTATCCCCCAGCCCCCGTCTGCCCTATCCCCCAGCCCCTGTCTGCTCTATCCCCCAGCCCCTGTCTGCTCTATCCCCCAGCCACCCACCACCTCTGCTCTATCCCCCAGCCACCCCCCACCTCTGCTCTATCCCCCCAGCCACCCACCACCTCTGCTCTATCCCCAAGCCACCCCCTTCTGCTTCTGCTCCATCCCCCAGCCCACCCCCCTTCTGCTTCTGCTCCATCCCCCAGCCCACCCCCCTTCTGCTTCTGCTCCATCCCCCAGCCCACCCCCCTTCTGCTTCTGCTCTATCCCCCCAGCTACCCCCCTTCTGCTGCTGCTCTATCCCCCAGCACACCCCCTTCCCCCCCACCACCGCTCTATCCCCCAGCCCCCCTCTTCCTCCTTGGCTCTACAAGCAACTCATTAGTGGAAAGTTTCCCTTGGGCCTTTGTATGCCCCCTTAACACATTTTCGCTCCCTCACAAAACAAGCTTCTTGGTGAACACTGCCATAGAATTACAATCAATAGCAGTAGTGCTGATGGGAATCTTGTACACTTGTGGAGAGGAGACAGAGCAAACTGTGAGCTGGAAACAAATTGCATTTATAGAAACCTTTCCAAGGCACTTGATAGCTTTAATCAGACAAAAGTTGACACTCAGCCACACAAGGAGTTAGGACAAGTGAGCAAAAACTTGTCAAGTTTTTAGAAGCATCTTGAAGGAGGAGAGAAATAGAGATGTTCAGAGAGGGAATTCCAGAGAAAGGTGCTGTCTAAGTGAATCCCTGCAGTGCATCTTGTAGGCGGACACACTGCTGCCACTGTGCGTCAGTGGTGGAGGGAGTGAATGTTTGTGGATGTGGTGCCAATCAAGCAGACTGCTTTGTCCTGGTTGGTGTCCAGTTTATTCAGTGTTGTGGGAGCTGCTTCATCCAGGCAAGTGGGGAGTATTCCATCACATTCCTGACTTCTGCCCTCTAGATGATGGACAGGTTTTGGGGTGTCAGAAGGTGAGTTATTCGCTGCAAGATTCCTAGCCTCTGACCTGCTCTTGTAGCCACAGTATTTATATGGCTAGACCAGTTCAGTTTCTGGTCAGTGGTAACCCCCCCCAGGATGTTGTTAGTAGGGGATTCAGTGATGGTAAAGCCATTGAACATCAAGGGGCAATGATTGGATTCTCTCTTGTTAGAGATGGTCATTGCCTGACACTTGTGTGGTGCGAATGTTATTTGCCACTTGTCAGCCCAAGCCTGGATATTATCCAGATCTTGCTGCATTTGGACATGAACTGCTTCAGTATCTGAGGAGTCGCAAATGGTGCTGAACATTGTGCAATCATCAGCAAACAGCCCCACTTCTGACCTTATGATGGAAGAAAGGTCACTGAAGCAGCTGAAGATGGTTTGGCCTAGGACACTACTCTGAGGAACTCCTGCTGTGATGGCCTGGAGCTGAGATGACTGACCTCCAACATCCAGAACCACCTTCCTTTGTGATAGGTATGACTCCAGCCAGCGGACACAGTTTTCCCCCGATTCCCATTGATTCTAGTTTTGCTAGTGCTCCTTGATGCCAAGGGCAGTCACTCTCACCTCACCTCAGGAGTTCAGCTCTTTTGTCCATGTTCGAACCAAGGCTGTAATGAGGTCAGGAGTTGAGTGACCCTGGCGAAACACAAAATGGGCATCAGTGAGCAGGTTATTGCTAAACAAGTGCCGCTTGACAGCACTGTTGATGACCCCTTCCATTATTTTACTGATGATTGAGAGTAGACTGATGGGGCGGTAATTGGCCGGGTTCGATTTGTCCTGCTTTTTGTGTACAGGACATACCTGGGCAATTTCCCACATAGCTCGGTAAATGCCAGTGTTGTAGCTGTACTGGAACACCTTGGCTAGGAGCGCGGCAAGTTCTAGAGCACAAGTCTTCAGTACTATTGCTGGAATATTATCAAGGCCCATAGCCTTTGCAGTATCCAGTGCCTTCAGTTGTTTCTTGATATCACGTGGAGTGAATCGAATTGGCTGAAAACTGGCATTTGTGATGCTGAGGTCCTCCAGAGGACTGAAAGCTAGTGTGGGTCTAGATACAGGGAAATGGGAAAAGTGGGGAAATGGTCACCATAGAATTTATCCACTTTCACAAAGTCCAGCAATGTTCTTCCACTTGCATCTCTCTCCTTCAAAGGGCTAAATGGTACTGTGTACAAAGCAAACTGAACTCTTCTGTGTTTCATTATTATAGGAGAAGCCGTGCAGGAAGAGGCTACTGATAATGTGAATCATTCATCCGCTGGGAATCTGCTGCCTGAATCACAGCCTGAAATGCTACCTCTTGCTCACCAATTCTGTCCTATCATGCATTGAACAATTATTAATTGGACAATTGTTCCAGTGCTAGAAGAGGTTTGGACTATACAGAGGCATATTTTCAAGATTTAATGAATTTGTACGTGATTGCAAGCAAACATGTCTTTTACCTACAAGTGGGATACCCTGGAAACCAGGACCATTACTGATCCAAGCTGTACTTTATCAGAAATATTGCACTGAAGATACATTGCGTTCTACTTTCATGTTTTTATAACTGGTCACTTTTGACATTAAATATAATGTAACTCTTGCAGCATTTGCTACCCCATTGCTCAGACTGAGAACAGCCAGTATTCTCTTATTCTGCAGCACAGCCGTTAGGTCTTGGCTTTTGCGATAAGAGCTACGGCAGCAGTCTCAGATGAGGCTTCAAACCAAGGCTGACTCCTATCAGGACTTTTTTATCCTTTCATGCAAGGGAGCATTTGTTGTCCATCCCTAATTGCCCTTGAAGGTGGTGGTGAGCTGCCTTGAACTGCTGCAGCCCATGTGCTGTTAGTAGAGAGTTCCAGAATTTTTGACCTAGGGGCTCCAAGTCCATATGATGGATGGTGTGGAGCTCGGAGGGAAACTTGCAGGAAGGTGGTGTTCCTATGTACCTGCTGTCCTTGTCCTTCTGGACGGTAGAGGTCACTAGTTTGGAAGGTGCTATCTAAGGAGCCTTGCTGAGTTCCTGAAATGCATCTTGTAGATGGTACACACACTGCTGCCACTGTGTGTCAGTGGAGGAGGGAGTGAATGTTTGTGGATGGGGTGCCAATCAAATGGGCTGCTTTGTCCTGGACGGTGTCAAGCTTCTTGAATGTTGTGGGAGCTGCACTCTTCCAGGAAAGTGGAGAGTCTTCCATCACACTCCTGGCTTGTTCTTTATAGATTGTGGACAGGCTCTGGGGAGTCAGGAGGTGAGTTACTCTCCATAGGATTCCCAGCCTCTGACCTGCTCTTGTAGCCACAGTATTTATGTGGCTGGTCTATTCAGTTTAGGTCAGTTGTAACCCCCAGGATGTTGATGGTAGACATAAAAGATCCCACAACTACTAGTTCTCCCCGTTGTCCTAACCTACATTTATCCCTCACCCAACATTATAAAAATCAGATTAATATGGCCGCTGTCACATTACCATTTATGGGACTTGCTGTGCACTTTTCGTACATTTTTGCAGTGCCTACGCTTCAAAAGTATTTCATCGTGTAATGTGCTTTGGGTGACCTGTGGTCCTGTATCATACTATATAAATGCAATTTTTTCATTTTTCTATCTCTTGACTTTAATAGATATCCATGGTAACCGCCACCCTTATATACCTTAAATCTATACATTCATTTAGGATTCTATTGTTTAAACTCGATTCTGTAGGAATACAGTTCACCACTTCTTCCCCAGCCTGGTCTTGCTCAGGCTCCTTATTCTGCACTGATATCTCCCTCTCATACTGAACTACCATTTCCCCTCACTGTAATCCTCCTTATGCCGTTACTAAACTGTTAACCTGCTGTGATGTACACTGGTGAATCTTATTTCCTGCCCACCAACTCCCACAGCTACACATTCTCACACCCTCTGTTCCATTCTCCCAGTTTCTCTGTCTCTGCTACTCCTGATCTGATGATGCAATGTTCCATACGAGTGCCTATGATATGTCGTCCTCCTTCCCCAACCAAAGATTCCACACCCAACCATCGTTGACAGGACCCTTAACTGTCTGACACAGTTGCTGCACTTCTGCTCTCACCCCTTTCCTCCCCTCTCCAGAACCACAATAGGGTTCCCCTTATCCTCACCTTCCACTGACCAACCTCCTTACGCAACAGATCCGCCATTTCTTTCCCCTCCCCTTTCAGCATTCTGAACCATTCCTCCTGTGACACCCTGTTCCACTCCTCAATCTCCTTCAACACCTCATCCCCTTCTCACGGCACCTTTCCAGGTAAGCACAAGATCCAATATCTGTCTTTAACCTCTTTTCTCTCTCCTCACTATGCAAAGCCCCAAACACTCCTTCCAGGAGAAGCAGTGATATTTTTAGTGTTGTATATAATAATCGCTGCTCGTAATGTGGTCAGCTGTACATCGGGGAGACCAAATGCAGATTGGGTAACGGCTTTGTGGAACACCTCCATTCAGTGCATAAACATGACTCTGAGCTTCCAACGGCCTGCCATTTTAATTCTCCAACTTGCTGTCACACTGACATTTCTGTCCTTGGCCTGCTGCACTGTTCCAGTGAAGCTCCATGTAATCTTGAGGAAGAGCACCTCACCTTTCAATTAGGCTTTTTACGGCTTTTTGTGCTCAACATTGAGTTCAGTAATCTCAAACCATCAATTTTGTTTCATTTTCTTTGCTTGTTTCAGTTTTTCTGATTTTCACTTTCTAAAAGCAGCACATCTGACCTTGGTATATCTTTTGTTTCTTTTCTTGCCCCATCACTAATTTCTTTGGCTTTAGAAGATTAACTTTTTTGTCATGCAGTCTCTCTTATTTGCATCAGAGAGTTGCTCGATGCTGATGAAGTTGCACTAGCATTCCATACTGAAGCAGCAAATGGACAGACACACGCATGCCTGTAAAGAGTTGGGTTTGACAGTCAGCATCAGGAACACAAATGTCATGATCCAGGATGTTGCCATACCAGTATCCATCAGCATTAACAATGTGACATAAGAACTAGGAGCAGGACCAGGCAATTCAGCCCCTCAAGCCTGACTTGCCACTCAATACGATCGTGGCTGATCTAATTTTGGCCTCAACTTCAATTTCCCACCCTCTCCTCATAACCATTCAACCCATTACTATTTAAAAATCTGTCTATCTCCTCAAATTTATTCAGCGACCCGGCATCCACTGCACCTTGAGGTAGTGAATTCCACAGATTCACGACCCTTTGAGAAAAGTAATTCCTCCTCATCTCTGATTTAAATCTACCACCCCTTAGCCTAAAACTATGGCCTCTCATTCTAGAATGCCCCATAAGGGGAAACATCTGCTCCACGTCTACTTTGTCTATCCTCTTTAGTATCTTATATACCTCAGTTAGATCTCTTCTCATCCATCTAAACTCTAGCGAGTATAGGCCTAAACTGCTCAATCTCTCCTCATAAGACAAGCCCCGCATCTCTGGAATCAATCTAGTGAACCTCCTTTGAACTGTCTCCAATGCAACTACATCCTTCCTCAAGTAAGGGGACCAAAACTGTGCTCAGTACTCCAGGTGCGGTCTCACCAATGCCTTGTACAGTTGCAGCAACACTTCCCTATTTTTATACTCTTCCTTTAGCAATAAATTCCAAAATTCCATTTGCCTTCCATATTACCTGCATACTAGCTTTCAGTGATTCATGCATGAGGACACCCAGATCCCTCTGCACTGAAGCATACTGAAGTTTCTCTCCATTTAAATAATGTCACCTTTTTATTCTTCCGATCAAAATGGATAACCTTACACTTATCCACGTTAAACTCCATCTGCCAAACTTTGGCTCATTCACCTAACCTGTCCATATCCATTTGTAAATTTCTTATTTCTTCTTTGCAACTTACTTTCCCACCTATTTTGGTGTCATCTGCAAATTTAGCTATAGTACCTTCTATCCCTGAATCCAAGCCATTAATATAGATTGTAAATAGTTGGGGCCCAAGGACCGAACCCTGTGGCACCCCTCTAGTTACAGCTTGCTATCCAGAAAAAGACCCATTTATCCCGAGTCTCTGCTTTCTGTGGGTTAGCCAATCCTCTATCCAAGCTAATATGTTACTCCTAACTCCTTGTGATCTTATCTTGTGTATTAATCTTTTGTGCGGCACCTTATCAAAGGCCTTCTGGAAGTCCAGATATACTACATCTACAGGATCCCCATTATCCACTTTGTTTGTCGCATCTTCAAAGAACCGGAAGTTGGTGGCTTCATATATCTAGGCTCCATAGTCATTAACAATCTGTCACCTGATGTTGGAATCAACAAACGCATCACAAAAGCTGCAGCTGTTATAAGACCATAAGACATAGGAGCAGAAATTAGGCCCATCGGGTCTGCTCCGCCATTCAATCATGGTTGATAAGTTTCTCAACTCCATTCTCCCGCCTTCTCCCCGTAACCTTTGATCCCCTTACCAATCAAGAACCTATCTATCTCGGTCTTAAATACACTAATGACCTGGCCTCCACAGCCTTCTGTGGCAATGAATTCCATAGATTCACCACTCTTTGGCTAAAGAAGTTTCTCCTCATCTCTGTTCTAAAAGGTCTTCCCTTTACTCTGAGGCTGTGCCCTCGGGTCCTAGTCTCTCCTACTAATGGAAATATCTTCCCCACGTCCACTCTGTCTGTTATGTCCAACCTGAATAAGTGTGGAGCAACAGCAACCTGACTGAGAACATCAAACTCTGAATCTACCAAGCCTGTGCCCTCAGTACATTCCTCTACAGTGGTGAGACCTGGACAACATATCCTAGGCAGGACAAAAGGCTCAACAGTTTCCACCTTTGCTGGGTGATGTTCAGTACCAGCATGTCCTATTCTGAACTTAAAATGTATTTTATATTTTAAAACTAGGCACAAAAAAAGGCTGGAAAAGATTGTCACCTCTGGGCCACTTGCTTTCTTTTGTGTATTAGAACCAGAACGTGCCCCCCCGACTACTCTTCCCCCTCCCCTCCACCCCCTCCCACCACAAGAGGGAACAAAAATTTTGGACTGATATAAATCAATGCCCTTCCTTGAAACCCACCAAAAGGTCTAATCAGATTGAATGGATCACTTTAAAACAAAGACACTGACTAACCATTCCTCAATCCATGCCATTATATTCCCCCAGTCCCATGTGCTCTAATTTTGTTTATTAACTCTTGTGTAAGGCTTTATTGAAAGCCTTCTAAAAATCCAAATACACCGCATTCCTTAGTTCCCCCTTATCTATCGTGCTAGTGATGTACTTAAAAAAACTCCAACAGGTTTTCAAGCATGATTGCCCTTTCAAATCCAACCATTATGGCCTTTGTATCCAATTATCACATCCTTTACAACAGATTCTAGCATTTTCCCTATTACTGATGTCAGGCTAACAGGTCTGTAATCCCCTGTTTTCTCTCCTTTTTTAAATAGAGGGGTTACATTTGCTGTCTTCCCATCTGCAGGCACAATTCCAGAGTCTATGGAATTTTGAAAGACGATCACCAATGCATTGACTGTCTCTCCAGCCACCTTTTTCAACTCTCTGGGATATGGGTCATCAGGTCCAGGGGATTTATCAACTTTCAGTTCCCACTTATTTCTCCAGCACTACTATTTTACTGACACTAATTTCTTTCTGATCCTCAATCTCTCAAATTCCTGTGTTTCCCAGCATATCATGGAAGTTTTTTTGTGCTTTCCTACATGAAGACAGACACAAAGTATTTCTTTAGTTTCTCTGCCATTTCCTTAATCCCTGTTATAAATTCTCCCTTCTCTGCCTGTAATGGGCCCACATTTCTTTATAAGCTTTTCCCTTTTGTATATCTACAGAAGAATTTGCTGTTTATTTTTAAGTTTCACGCTAATTTACTTTCAGATTCTACTTTCCCTTTCTTTATCAATTTCTTGGTTCCCTTTTGCTAAATTTTAAAATGCTCCCAAACCTCAGCTTATTACCTTTTTCTGGCAACTTTGTATGCCTCTTCCTTTGAACTAATGGAATCTTCAACTTTTCTTTTTAGCCATTGATGGATCAAGTTTCCTGCTGGATCTTTGTGCCTTAAAGGAACGGTTGTACACACAAAGACCTTCTGTACAGTGAATTGGCCACTGGGTCATAACCTCCTGGGTGTCTATACCTGCGGTACAAGGATGCCTGAAAGTGAGATATGAGGATGGTGATACACTGACAAATGGGAGACAGTTGCTGATGGCTGGAGGATGTTTGTTTGGAAGCGCAACGGAAGAGACGAGCTGAAATGCAAAGCTCAGCTGGCCGAGAGAATACAGATGCCAGCGAATCCTGTACTTTCACAGCCCATTGGCTATCCTCTGCAGCAAATGTGGAGAGCCCGCCTTGCTAGAGTGGGGCTCCGGAGCCAAACCGGATAACACTTAACAGAGTTGGACAGCACAACACAAGCTGCCATCATCCACGATGGAAAACTATCCATCATTTCTATCGCGGGGAGTAGGAGGTTTCACTGATTTACACGCAGCGTATTTCTGTTGGGGAGAGTGGGAGGTTTTGCTGATTTACACGCAGCATATTTCTATCACTGGGAGAGTGGGAGGTTTCGCTGATTTCCCATCCAGCCAGCTCTGGGATTCATGGGGGGTGGGAGTGCAGAATCCACTGGGAGACAAAAAAGTTGGAAACTCACCATGATAAAAACAAGCCGCAATTCTCCTGCTGGTGTTTTCAAGGCGGGTTGCTTATCCCACCGACTAGTGGCATGAACACCATTTGAATTCATTAGCATGTCCTGAATGCTCATTAAAACTGCTGCTCGATTGAATCTTGTCACGCATGCACTAATTGGACTTCAGTTGGCTGGTAACTTCGAAGTGAGTGGACATAGCTGCCATCGCGCTGCGCCAGTCTTGTTGCACTGAACACCACATTGCTCAGTCTGTGGGGTTGATCTGCCCCCGTTCTTTGCCTACATTGTCCCAAAGAACACCACTGTGCTGTGGTACTCATACAGGCCTCCAAATTCAGAGTTGAATACTTCACCTGGGGGTGGGCTGTGAGGCAATGGTTGGGCTAATGAACAAGGGGGGGGAGCGGGGCAACGGGAAGGGAAAGTGGTGGTATGGCAGTCAGGGATAGGGTGAACAGAATGGTGAGCACAGGGAGGGAAGGCCAAGGAATGGCAGTCAGGGGGAGAACGAACACGAGGGTGGCCCTTCTGGGTTCCCCCTCCAACCTCTTGTTGCGGCAGGAGTCTGATTAAAAAAAAAGTAGGAAGACCCTCTTGCGATGAAAACTACTTTAAGCCAATGGCTTCATTAGCACTGTTAAAGAACATAACATAAGAAATGGGAACAGGAGTAGACCATTCGGCGCCTCTACCCTGCTCCACCATTCAATAAGATCATGGCTGATCTTGTGTTTTGATTTCCACATTCCCATCTAACTCTGATAGATTCTTTTTAGGCAAGGGAATCAAAGGCTATCTACCTGTCTTAAAAATATCCAATGACTCTGCCCCACGAGCTTCTGAGGAAGAGAGTTCCAAAGTCACACAACCCTCAGAGAAAAAATTCTCATCATCTCTGTCCTAACAGGGCAACCGTTAATTTTGAAATAGTGCCAACGCCACCTCACCTCCCCCTTAGTTCTGGACTCACTCACAAGAGAAAACATTCTTTCGATGCCCACCTTGTCAAAGTCATTCAGGATGTTGTATGCTTCAATCAATTCACCCCTCAGTCTTCTAAACTCCATTGAAACAAGCCCAGTCTTTCCAACCTTTCCTCATAAGACAACCCACTTATTCCAGGTATCAATCTGGTAAACTTCCTCTGAACCACCTCCAATGTATTTACATCCTTCCTTAAATAAGGAAACCAAAACTGCACACAATAGTCTCACCAAAGCCCTGTGTAACTGAAGCATAACATCCTTACTTTTATGTTCAATCCCTCTCATAATAAAGGATAGCATTCCATTAGCTGCCTTAATTACTTGCTGTACCTGCATACTAATGTTTTCTGACTGGTACTAGAACACCTACATCCCTCTGTACCTCAGAATTATGCAGCCGTTCTCCATTTAAGTAATACTGCTTTTTTGTTCTTCCTGCCAAAGTGAGCAACTTCACATTTTCCCACATTAAACTCCATTTGCCAGATCTTTGCCCACTCACTCAACCTATCTATATCCATCTGCAGCCTCCTCATGTCCTCTCCACAACATACTTTCCTACCTATCTTTGTGTCTTCTGCTAATTTAGCTTTCACGTCTTCACTCTCCTCATCTAAGTCATTGATGTAAATCGTAAAATGTTAAGACCCCATCACAGACCCTTGTGGGACTCCACTCATCACATCTTGCCAATCTGTAAAAGACCCATTTATGCATACTCTCTGCTTTCTGCCAGCCAGCCAATTTTCTATCCATGCTAATATGTTACCCACTACACCATGTGCTATTTTCCGTAATAATCTTTGATGTGGCACTTTATCAAATGCCTTTTGGAAATCCAAATACAATACATTGACAGGCTCCCTTTTATCCACTGCACATGTTACTCCTTCAAAAAGTTCTAATAAATTGGTTAAACATGATTTTCCTTTCACAAGACCATACTGACTCTTCCTAATTGCCTTGAGCTGTACTAATTGCCCAGCTATCACCTCCTTAAGATCAATTCTAACACATTCCCCACGACAAATGTCAAGCTAAATGACCAATTGTTTCCTGTTTTCTGCCTCCCTCCTTGAATAGAGGGGTTATATTTACAACTTTCCAGTCTGATGGAACCTTTCCAGAATATTGCGAATTTTGGAAAATTAACACCAATGCGTTGATTACCTCAATAACCACCTCTTTTAAGACCCTAGGATGTAGTCCATTGGGACCCGGAGACTTGCCAGCCCATAGCTCCATCAATTTGCTCAGTACTGTTTCCCTGGTGATGTCAGTTTCACCAAGTTCCTTTCTCCCGTTCACCTCCTGATTTGCAGCTATTACTGGGACGTTTTTTGTATCCTCTATAGTGAACACAGAAACAAAATATTTGTTCATTTTTTTCTACCATTTCCTTATGATCTACTTTTAACTCCCCACTGTCATTCTCTAGAGGGCTAACATTCATTTACTTACTCTTTTTCTTTTGCTTTGAAGGTGACCGCTGCACTCAATTTCTTTGCCTCTGGTTCTTCCCGAGGATCAACAGTGACCTGTGCAGCATCTCTCTGTCCACAACACATTGATGCATAAAGGAGGTCACAGATGGCCCTTTACAGGAAGGCCCATCATTATGTCAGGTTTGCTCTGAACAAAGATAGCCAGGCTGCAAGATTCACCGGCTTCACTGCAATCTCAGGCTTCTCAAGAGTGCAGGGTGCAATAGACTGCACCCATGTGGCTATATGAGCTCCATGGCAGCAGGCCCTAATGTTTATAAACTACGAGGGCTATCATTCCATCAATGAACCACTGGAGTGCGATTACCAGAAGCACACGTTTTTGCACGGTACCCTGGGAGTTGCCATGACTCCTATATCCTGAGTCACTCCCAGGTGCCTGAGATTTCCGAGGGACCATTACGTCTGCAGGGATGGCTGCTTGAGGATAAGGGGTACCCACTGAAATGCTGGCTGATGACACCAGGGCATCGCTTCAGAGTCATTCCGAGGAGAGTTACAGTGCAGCTCTCAGCTCCAGATGCTCCCTTATAGAGCAGACCATAGGGCTTCTGAAGATGTGTTTCAGATGCTTGGACTGCTCAGGTGGCTCACTCCAATATACACCGAACAGGGTTTCCCACATCATTGCGGTGTGTTGCGTCCTTCACAATCTGGCCGTGCAAAGAGGTGATCCCTGCCAGAGGATGAAGATCCGTAGGCCTTAGAACCTCGTGGGGTTGCTGAGGGTCAGTATGAGCGTGATCACGCCATGGAGGAAGGAAGACATGGGAGATGTTCCTGAGATACATTCGAGGAAGAGTAAAGAGTGAATATGGTCACATCTCTCTAGCCCTCAATGCCATTTTCTTTCAACTCAGGGGATGGCCACCTAAATGCAGCGAGAACGAGTCCTGCATTCACACTTGCATGTTCTGGCCTCATGAATTGCCAGGCCATGAGTTTTGTTTTGGTCTGTGGTGCCCTGGGATTGAGCTCACACTGGGAACTGAAAGTCCACTTAGGAACAAGAGCGATGCGAGAAAAGATTTGAAGCCTTTGCCACCATCTAATGATGCAAACACTGCTGCGACTGAGATGTGGACATGCCTAGGAATCTCCTCCTCATGTTTCTTCTGCCACTACTACTGAGGAGACACAAATGCTGCTAGATTATCAATCTGATGAGCTGTCCTCTCTCAAATGGTGTTTCTTGAGGAAGAAGCTTATATCACACACTTCCAATAAAGATTTAAATACCCCTGACATCACACAAAGGTGTAGATACTAGTTCAACTGAGGTTGATATCACAGGAATGTGAATCTCACATTGGGACACTATCATTGAGTGACAGGAAGGCTAAACCTTCATTTCAGACCCTCCAACAGTGCACATTCTTGCATTACTGACCCCGCGACAGTGCAGCATTCCCTCAGTACTGAACCTGCGACTGTGTAGCATTCTTGCAGTACTGACTCTCCGACAGTGCAGCACTCCCTCTGTACTGACCATCTGACAGTGCAATGCTCCCTCAGTATTAACCATCCGACAGTGCAGCAATGCCTAAGTACTAACCATCCAATACTGCAGTGCCCCCTTAGTGCTGACCTTCCGATAGTGCAGCACTCCCCCAGCACTGACATTTGACGATGCAGCACGCCTCCATACTGACCCACCGACAGTTCAGCACTCCCTCATTACTGATCCACTGACAGCGTAGCACTCCGTCAGTACTGACCCTCCAACAGTCCAAAGTTCATGCAGGACTAATACCCTGACAGTGCAGCACTCCATCAGTACTGATTCCCTGACAGTGCAGTGCTCCCTCAGTACTGACCCTCTGACAGCGCAATGCCCCCTCAGTACTGACTATCCGACATTGCAGCAATCCTCAGTACTGACCATCCAAGACTGCAGTGCTCCCTCAGTACTGATTCTCCGACAGTGCAGCACTCCCTCAGTACTGGCCCTCCAACTGACCAGCACTCCTGTAGTACAGACCCTACCACAGTGTAGTGTTCCCTCAGTACTGAACCTCAGACAGTGCAGCACTCCCTTGCTACTTGCGTTTCGACAGTGCAGTGCAGTACTGACCCTCCAACAGGGCAGCAATCCCACTGCACTGATTCTTGGACAGTGCAGCACTCCCTCAGTTCAGACTCTCCAACAGTGCAGCACTCCATCAGCACTGACCCACCGACAGTACAGCACTCCATCAGCACTGACCCGCCGACAGTGCAGCACTCCATCAGTACTGACCCGCCGACAGTGCAGCACTCCATCAGTACTAAGCCAAGAAATCACCTGACCAGCATGGTTCTTGAGTAAGAGCTGTTTATTTGTTTTGAGCTGTAATCACTTCAACTGATGGGGAGAAAACTGGCAAAAACAAAAAAACTGCGGATGCTGGAAATCCAAAACAAAAACAGAATTACCTGGAAAAACTCAGCAGGTCTGGCAGCATCGGCGGAGAAGAAAAGAGTTGACGTTTCGAGTCCTCATGACCCTTCGACAGAACTGAGTGAATATTAGGTTTAAACCAGCTTATATATTAGTTCTGTCGAAGGGTCATGAGGACTCGAAACGTCAACTCTTTTCTTCTCCGCCGATGCTGCCAGACCTGCTGAGTTTTTCCAGGTAATTCTGTTTTTGTTTTAGAAAACTGGCAAAGTCTGGTGATTTACCGGAAATCACAAGACAGAGACAAGCTTTAAGTTTTTAACTGATGTTTCTGAACTCAGTCTTTTTTGGGGAATAAGCTGAGAAAGAAGGCCACCCTTACTGGCTTTCTCCATGCCTTGCTTGAAAACCCGTGTGTGTTATCAACCTGTAGCCAGAGAATCCTGATCTGAGTATAACTTGTCTGCGTTTTGAAACCTGAGACAAGAAGTGATTCAGGTCTATATTCTTCTCCATGCTGAAACTCCTTTGGTGAGAACCTCCAGACATCTCCCTTCCTATGAGGAAGCTCCAGTTCAACAGCATCAAGACCCTACAAACTTTATTTTAAAACGCCTATGCTGTAAAGCCCATCTCTGCAGAGAGACCCTGTTTGTCCTTTGTTTGTTTGTGTGCGCACGCACACACACGTATGCTGTATTTTTAAAAGAGAAAGGTAGCTATACTTCGAGAGAACAATTGTGTTAACCGGTTCTTGCAACTGGTTTTAAAAAAAGTTGTTTTACAATAAATCAATCATTTTGAAGTCTGGTTAAAGTCTCTTTTATTCTGGGTCTAACATTAGCAAAGTTAAATAATTGGCCATTTTGGTACCTGAACTAAACTTTTAAACTTAGGGTGGGACCTGTGGAGTAGTGGGGCTGGATGAAATACACACTCCTTCCATCCCAGTCATAACACTATCAATTAGTCCTTAGGCGATAATGATCCTATTTTAGATGGTACTACAACCAGTGCCATTTTTTTTTTGCACATTTGAATCCTTTACACGCAGGGAAATTAGCTTTTGTCGAGGTTGAGGTCTCAGAAAATTCAGAGCTTGAAGGCATCATACAAGACCACCTGAGAAAGAAGTAATTCAGAAGTTTTGGTCTATTATAAAAGAGTATAAAAGGAAAGATCCTGCTAATGCAATAGCTCATGACGATAACAGTACACATCAAGCATGGCAAACAAACTGTTAACGAACAATTGGAATTCATTATAAAATCTTGGACTCGAATAGATGAAAGAAGTAATCACTGTGTATCTCAAGTTTTTTTTTACTCTTTCATGGAATGTGGGCATTGCTAGCAAAGATAGCACTTTTTGCTTATCCCTAATTGCCCTTGAGAAGGGAAATTCTTGAACTGCTGCAGTCCATGTGATGCAGGTAAACCCACAGAGTGGATAGTAAGCAAGCACAGAGGAAGTATTGCTAATGGTTCTGGGGCATCAGAACATAATCATTAACTGGAGAAAGAGCCTCTGATAGTGCAAGAGGGAGACTCGCAGTAGTAGTCCAGATATAACGATGCAAGTAGAGACCATAGCCTGAATAGATTTCACAAAGGGAATGAGATTGTTGGAGAGAACTTGGGGCGGAATTTTAAGGCTGCGGTCACGACCGTGAAATGCAATGAGCCGTTTAAAAGTCCAACGACTTCGGGTGGGACCGTAAAATTCTGCCCATAGAGTTTATTGAGGTACGAGACAAGGTGGCAAATAGCTTTGTCACATGGGTGGACTTATACCAAAAGTCCTGGCCGATGGGACATAATGCTAAAGTGAGTCTGGTTGCTAGGAGTTTTGAAGAGAAACTGGGTGATACACATTAGATTGGACTCTGTCACTGGTGGGAAAGTAATCTTAAATCTTTTTAGCACTTTTGGCCACATGCGCAGGAGTGTAGATCAACTGACATAAAATCTGCAAATCTACAGGGAGATTCTGTTCAGAAGTGTTCAGAGGCAAAGGACGCAAGAGGAAATCTTTGGAAGCTAAACAAATGCATCGTTATCTGAATGATGCTTACAGGGCGTGTGGTATTTTTTCGGTGAGATCTGAAAATAGGTTGTGTACAGCTAAAAGCAATCCCATATTTGCTATCATAAGAGAAAACTTTCAGCCATCTTCATGATGCACGTTGATTTCTTAAGAGGTGTTACTCTGGAATTTATGAAATGTTGTTAACAATAACGATTAGAGTAGAATTTAAAACCGGGAGTAAGACTTGTGCAGCTTTTAAATAGGGTGGTTTAGATATTAGGTAGAGTAGCCCTGGAATAACTATGCCAACATTCCCCCATCCTGGCTAATTGTGCTAGGTTCTTACAATGTTGTGTCTGAAGATGCAATAGAGCAATGGTGAAGCTTGGATGGTCAGTTGAATTGGTTGGACACTCAGACTAGAACCAAATGCTAATTTTGAGATACTGGGAGCTGAGTACTATGATCATCACATCAAAGTCAAGAATGTTTCGAGGGCAAAGCAAACATTAAATAGTGTACTTAAGTTCCCTTAGATGATGCAAAGAACATGAAACTAGTCATTATTAGCAATGCTTCATACACTAATCTTCCTGACGGGTACTCTAGATTTCATAATGAGCAAAAATTGAAAATGTTGTCCTTCAGCTTGGGAAGCTAAGAAATAAAAATGTTTATTGGAAATACTTTAGCTGGAGAAACAGTGGCTCTTTGTGGAGGCAAGGGATATGGGAATTTATTTGTCAAATATTTCAAGTGTACAGTATACACATTGAATATTCTGGATACATCACACAAGGTGGGATAATTACACCCTATGAAAAACATGAATGAGGAAAGCTTACGGATTCACCTCGTTGACCCGAAACAAGTACTGGACAGAAACCTCTTAAAATTAAATGGAAGAGGGCAACTTATATCTCATTTACAAAAATAAATACTTGTACAGGAAAATTGTTAGGAGTCCCAGAGGAGGGCTATCTTGCATTGTAATATTTTGTACAGGTTATGAAGGATTTTTATTTGTCTTAATTTTAGTTGTTCACATTAACTCTAATTTTTATTTAGAGAAAAAGAGGGAACCCATAAGTTGGCATGTTATGTTCCATTGTTTGCAGCTGGTGGGAATAACTGGGAATTCATTTGAGCCCCGCAGACAGACTGAAAACGTGGCTGTTGGGTAAAGAGATGTATGCTCATTGTGTACAACGTTGTACGTACAAAAATGTGTGAAGTTGTTCCAGTTCTATTCTTTACTGGATATTAACAGGATGTGAAATTGGTTGAGGGGCCAGTTTAGAGGCCAGTGGGGTACATGCCCTATGCATCAGATTCATAACAACATGCTGTTCTACAATACACAGGCCAACTCTGCTTTGATTTTAATTACCCTGAATTTCTATCATTCCATGAGGGATACTGCCAGTTAGTAAGAGCAAATGTTTAAATGCTCCTCCACATCTCCTCATTGGGTACACTCCCTTCATCTGTGGTAAAATGTCCTTGCTTCTCATAAGGGCCTCATCACATGGTCCTCTCTGCCTGCCACACAGTTTCACAAGGATGTTAATCATACAAAATTTTGACCCAAGGAAATATTAACTGAGGATGAGCAAAATCTTAGTCAAAGAAGTGAGTTTTAAGGAGAAAAGAGCAGTAGACAGGTGGTGAGGTTTAGGGAGAGAAGTCCAGAGCTTGGAGGTTATGTTGCTGAAGGCACAGCCACCAATGGTGGAGTCATGAAAATTGGGGATGAGCTACAGATCAGAATTGGAGAAGCACAAATCTTGATAGTTTTAGACCTACAGGAAGTTACAGAGATGGGAAGGGATGAAGCCTCAGATTTGAAAATAAGAATAAGAATTTTATATTGGAGGCGTTGCTGATCTGGGAACCAAGGGAATTGGTGGAAGGTGAGTTTGTGGTGCTGGAGATACACTTATTGGGCTATCAGCTTTTTCTTCTTTCACAGAGTACTGCAATGCTTTTGTACTTGATTTAACGAGCTGTTCTGTTTCACATTGTATAGGAGGCCTGGCAGAAAGAGTCTAGTCACAATATAGACTACACACAAAATCAGAAATCTACTGCCTGATCAATGACTTGAAACACTGCCTCTTGATTACCATACCTGCCTTAGTCTCATATTTACCAGTAGGATACCAATTTGGAACCAGGGGCATTATTAATCCAGGATGTTCCTAATCAGAAGTTTTGCACACTATATTCTACTTTCAAACTCTTTCTACAGTACATATGACACAACTCACATCATTTGCTATCCTATTGTCTACAAATAAATTACAATTGGTGTTATCTAGCATCTACATTAGGTCTCAGCTCTTGATAGGTACATGTCTTTTGGAGGAGTAAGGAAGGACAGAGGGTAAATGGAGAGTGGGATTTAGCGAATTAGGATCGGTTGGGTAGGGGAAAACGGTGTCAGCCAGGGAAGAGAGACACATCTGTGCTATTAAGCCAGGGGTTGTGTCACTGCAAGTGTTCATTCAGGCAGAAACTAGATATCATTTGAAAAAGAAAGGGACAAATACTTAAAAGGAAAAAATTCCAAAGTTTGGGGAAAAGAACAGAGGGAGTGAGACTAATTGGACAGCTCAGTCAGCAAGTCGGCACAAGCACAATGGGCTGAATGGTCTCCTTTGTAACATTAAATCATATTATCATTCAGAGTTGAACATTAGAGAAATATGAACACAATTTCATGTGGTTTTATTGTTTACAGCCAGAGTGCAGTAGCATGATACAGATTGGGAGGGGAATGAAGGAGAAAAACTGGCATATAACCTGTCCCACTAGATGAATTTCATGCTACATTATCTATTTTTTTTAAACACTACAGCACTGTAGAAAGTATAGCGAAAACTAAATAAGCAATGTCACAATGTTTAAAAGTGATGTAATCCACATTGGAAGGAGTAGGCCAAGGGAACTTGTAGCCTAAAAGAACAGAAGCAGACAGGAGGCCAAATATATACACCAAATCCATGATAATGCTCTGTGAAGCCATGCTGCTACTGGGTCAGACTGAACAATGGTATCCTGATCACTAAGTTTAAAATGAAGCGAGTAAACCTGTTTGCAGTTCAGGACCATTCATAGTATATAGGCCTGAATTTTCAGGACAGCAGGGTCTCGGCCCCCGCCATCCAAAGGGTTTGCGGGGAACACATGCCTGCCAACTTCAGCAGCTCCAATGCATAAAATTCTGGCCATAGAATTGGCCGACTTGGAAGTGACAGGTGAGGGCAGAGAGTGAGCGTCATGACCCAGACACCAAAACTGGCCTCACTGTAAGATTAGCGAATGAACAGGAGAACACATGAGGAAATTCACCCTATGAGACGATCCATCTTTTGAGCACAGTAATGTGAGGAATATGTAAAAACAATGTCCATTTTTCATAAAGCCTGAAGTCAGGGCCTTTGTGAATGGTCAGCATCTTGATATTTGTCTGAAAGTAACAAATATAGAATTGTCAAATACTTGGAATCATGTGGTCATTATATAGTCTCCCACTTAAAACATGTGCAAGATCATTCGGTTGCTAACAAGAATACTATATGGTCAAATCTAACTTTATTATCTGAAGTTAACATCTGACCTTGTAATTTACTAATACTTGACTTTATTAGATACTCTTCTTTGTAGGATAGTAAAAATGGGAAAACTCAGGAATAGAGCATGTTATAGAAAAGATGCCCAGGTAGTGAGGTTCTGGGAGTTTGTGTTAAGTTGCAAAGAGCTTGCTAACAGGAAAAGGACAAGACCTTGAAAAACAGCTTGAGAGAATGGAATGTAGATAAGGGAACACGTTATGTAAAAGTATTGAGTTACAAAGAACATTACTTAAGTAACCATAACAAAAACAGAATTACCTGGAAAAACTCAGCCAGTCTGGCAGCATCGGTGGAGAAGAAAAGAGTTGATGTTCTTCTCCGCCGATGCTGCTAGACCTGCTGAGTTTTTCCATTTAATTCTGTTTTTGTTTTGGATTTCCAGCATCCACAGTTTTTTGTTTTTTATTACTTAAGTAACCATGTAAGGTTAGCTGGGCAAAGAGAGTATGAGATGGGCAAGAGGGACAGACATGGGAGTATATTCCGTGTTAAACTGTAAATCACTTCCCAAGTTTGTTTACATAGTTTATTTGAGAACTTAATAAGCCTGTCCTTTGTCTCAACAAAACGGATTCACAACAAAGCTTTGCTGCCAAGTCTGTTCCAGAGTTAAAGGAGTGGTGGAGAAAGCGAATGTCCGAGATAGGCTGCTTTGTCCTGGATGATGTCAATCTGCTTGAGTGTTGTGGGAGCTGCACTCATCCAGGCAAGTGGGGAGTATTCCATCTCACTCCTCACTTGTGCCTTGTTGATGGTGGACAAGCTTTGGGGAGTCAGGAGGGGAGTTACTCTCCACAGAATTCCTAGCCTCTGACCTGCTCTCGTAGCCACAATATTCATATGGCTAGTCCAGTTTAGTGTCTGGTCAATGAAAACCTCCAGGTTATTGATAGTGGGGGATTCAGTGATGATAATGCCATTGAATGACAAGTGGAGAAATTTGGATTCTCTCATGTTGGAGATGGTCATTGTCTGGCACTTGAGTAACAATAACATTGGCGCCACACATCAGCCCAACCCAAATGTTGTCCAGGTCTTACAGGATGCATGCATTTACTACTTCAATATGAGGAGTTTCACATGGTTCTGAACATTGTGAAATATCAGTGATCACCCTCACTTCTGAGCTGCTTATGATGAGGCTGGGGAAATAATAAATGGGGAACCAGGAAATGGAAAGGGAGTTGAATAAATACTTTGCATCAGTCTTCACGGCAGAAGGCACTAATAGCATTCCAAAAATACTAAATAATCAAGGGGTAAAAGGAGGGGGGAGGAAATAAATACAATAACTATCACTAGAGAAAAAGTACTGGGGAAACGAATGGGGCTAAAGGCTGATAAGTCCCCTGATGGGTTGCATCCTAGGATATGAAAAGAAGTAGCTACAGAGATAGTAGATGCACTGGTTGTAATCTTCCCAGAATCCTTAAGATTCTGGAAAAGTCCCAGAGGATTGGAAAACTGCTAGTGTAACACCCTTATTGAAAAAGGGAGGGAGACAAAAAAAAAAGTAATTATAGGCCAGTTATCATTATTGGGAAAATGTTAGAGTCTATTATAAAGGTTGTAATAGCAGAGCATTCAGAAATACATAATATTACCAAGTAGTCAGTTTGGCTTCATGAAGGGGAAATCATGCCTGACAAATTTATTAGAATTCTTTGAGGAGGTAACAAACAGGATAGATAAAAGGGGAACCAGTAGATGTAATATATTTGGATTTCCAAAAGGTGTTCGATAACGTACTGCACATAAGACTACTTAATAAAATAAGAGTCCATGGTGTTGGGGATAGTATATTAGCACAGATAGAGGATTGGCTAACCAACAAGAAGACAGAATTGGGATACTGGGGGCATTTGCAGGATGGCAACCTGTAACTAGCTGAGTGCCACAGGGTTCAATGCTGGGGCCACAATTAATTACAATATATATTAATGACTTAGAAGAGGGAAATGAATGCACTATCGTCAAGTTTGCAGATGACACAAAAATAGGTAGGAAGGCAAGTGGGGAGGATGACAGCGTCTACAGTGGGATATAGACAGATTAAGTGAGTAGGCAAAAATTTGGCACATGGAATATAATGTGGGAAAATGTGAGATTATGCACTTTGGCAGGAAGAACAGAGGAACTGAATATAATTTAAATGGAGAAAGACTACAGAAGGCTGCAGCACAGAGGGATTTGGGGGTCCTCATGCATGAATCCCAAGAAGCTAACATACAAGTTCAACAGGTAATAGAGAAGGCAAATGGGATGTTGGCCTTTATTTCAAAGGGAAGAGTATAAAAACAGGGAAGTCTTGCTAAAACTATACAAGGTACTAGTTAGACCACATCTAGAATACTGTGAACAGTTTTGGTCCCCTTATCTAAGGAAAGATGTACTGGCATTGGAGACAGAGAAGGTTCACTAGGTTGGTCCCAGGTGTGGAGGGATTTTCTTATGAGGAGAGGTTGAGTAGGTTGGGCCTGAACTCATTGACGTTTAGAAGAAAGAGAAGCCAACTGCAACATAAGATTCATAGGGGGCTTGACGGGATAGATGTTGAGAGGTTGTTTCCCCTTGTGGGAGAGTCTAGGACCAGAGGGCTTAATCTCAGAGTAAGGGGTTTCCCATTTAAGACAGATGAGGAGGAATTTTTTCTCTCAAAATGGTAGTGAATCTGTGGAATTCAATACTGCAGAGAGCTATAGCGGCTGGATCGTTAAGTATATTCAAGGTTGAGATAGACAGGTTTTTAAATCAGTAAGGGAATCAAAGGATATGGGGAAAAGGTAGGAAAGTGGAGTTGAGGATTAGCAGATCAACCAAGATCTCATTAAATGGCAGAGCAGACTCCATGGGCTAAATGGCCTACTTCTGCTTCTAAGTCTTATGGGAAGATGAAGCAGCTGAAGATGCTCGGGCCTAGGACACTACCCTGAGGAACACCTGCAGTTATATCCTGGGACTGAGATAATCGGCCTCCAACAACGACAACCATCTTCCTTTGTGCTAGGTATGACTCCAGCCATCAGAGAGCTTTCCCCCCACCGTTTCCGTGGACTTCAATTTTGCCAAAGCTCCATGTTGACACACTTGGTCAAATGCTGCCCTGATGACAAGGGCAGTCACTCTCACCTCACCTCCAGAGTTCGGCTCTTTTGTTCATGTCACAACCTTGGTTCAAACGAGGTTAGGAGTCAAGTGGCCTTAAAGGAAGAAACCAAAACTGATGAATGGCGAGCACGTTATCGCTGAGTTAAGTGTCGCTTGATTGCACTCTCAACGCTTCCATCATTTTGCTGGGAATTGACACCTTTTTTTTGTTCATTCACAGGATGCGGGCATTGCTGGCTAGGCACATATTTATTGTTCATCCCTAATTGCCCTCGAAGATGGTGGTGAGCCACCTTCTTGAGCCCCTGCAGTCCATGTGGTGTAGGTACACCAACAGCGCTGTTAGGGAAGGAGTTCCAAGATTTTGACTCAGCGACAGTGAAGAAATGTTGATGGTAGCGGGAAGGGGAGGATCCAATGGTTATTGTCCATATAGGGACCAACGACATGGGCAGGGTGGGGGAAGGATGCTCCGCATGGTCAGTATGATGAGCCCGGCACCAAATTAAGAAGCACAACCTCAAAGTAATAATTTCTGGATTACTACCTGAACCATGTGAAAATTAACATAGGGCAAATTAGATTTGAGAAGTGAATGCATGGTCCAAAGACTGGTGTGGGAGAAATGGATGCCAGTATTGGGGAAAGTGGGATCTGTACCATTGGGATGGTCTACACCTGAACTGTGCTGGGGCTGGTGACCTCACGAACTGACTAACCAGGGAAGTAGAGAGGGTTTAAATTGAAAAATGGGGGGCAAGGGATCAAATTGAGAAGATGTGGTAAACCAAAGAGTAAAGACAAGGCAAGAGCGACAGGTATGAATATCAGAAATGATAAACAGACTTTGACAGGAAGGGACAGAGAGTACAAATCTAAGAGTAAAACAGCAGATAAAGCTAGATGCTACAAAAATAATAAAAGGACAAAACTAAAGGCTCTGTATCTAACCACACATAGCATTAGAAACAAGACAGATGAACTGATCATACTTATTTATTTCTATCTGCACTTTCTGATAGCCATTACAGAGACATGGCTATAGGAGGACATAAATTGGGACCAGAATATTGAAGGGTACATGACATTTAGGAAGGACAGGAAGTTAGGAAAGGGTGGAGGGGTGGCTCTGTTAATTAATGATGGTATTAGCACAATTGAGAGGGATGACCTATGTTCAGGAAACCAGGATGTAGGTGCAGTTTGGGTTCAGATGAGGAATGATAAAGGCAAAGAGTCATTTGTGGGAGTGGTGTACAGGCCCCCAGTTGTAATTAGTACAGTAGGACAGAGCATAAAAGAAGAGATAATGGAAGCTTGCCAGAAAGGTACAGCAATAATCATGGGGGATTTAAGTCTACATAGAGTGGAAAAATCAGATGGGCAAAGGTAGCACAGATGAGGAGTTCATCTAATGTTTCCGAGATAGTTTCTTAGAACAGCATGTTCTGGAGCTAACTGCAGAGCAGGCTATACTCGACTTGGTATTGAGCAATGAGATAGGATTAATTGATAACCTTAGTGAAGGCACCCCTAGGTAGCAGCGATTATAAAATGATTTGAATTTTACATTTTTGAGGAGAAACAAGTGCATCCAAGGTTAGTATTTTAAACTTAAATAAAGACAATTATGAGGGCACGAAAGCAGAGCTAGCTAAAGTGAACTAACAAACAAGGTTAAGGGATATGTCAATAGGGGTTTAGTGGCAGACATTTGAATGGATATTTCAGAACACAGAATATATATATTCCAATGAGAAAGAAAAATTCCAACCATCATCCATGGTTAAAGACAGTATCAAACTTAAAGAAAAAGCATATAATACACAAAGACGGCTGGCAGGTCAGAAGATTGGAAATAATATAAAGAACAACAAAGAATGACAAAAAGATTAATAAGGAGAGAAAAATTAGAGTATGAGAGAAAGCTAGCTAGTAATATACAGACAGATAGCAAGAGTTTCTATGGATAGTTAAATAAGAGTTAACAAAGTGAGCATAGGTCTTATAGAAAGTGCTATTGATAACGGAAAGGAGGAAGATGGCGGATGAATTAAAACAGGTATTTTGCTTTGTTCTTCGCTATAGAGGATACATGTAACGTCGCGGAAATAACTGTAAATCAGGAAATGGAAGGAAGGGAGGAACTCCGTAAAATTACAATCACCAGGGAAGTGGTATTGAGCAAATCGTTGGGGCTGTAGACTGACACATCCCCAGGTCCAGATGGACTTCGCCCTAAGGTCTTGAAAGAGGTGGCTTGAGACAGTTGACGCACTGGTTTTAATTTTCCAAAATTCCCTAGATTCAGGGAAGGTTCCATTTGATTGGAAAATAGCTAATATAACTCCTTTATTCAAAAAGGGAGGGAGACAGAAAGCAGGAAACTTTAGACCAGTTAGCTTAACATCTGACATAGGGAAAATGTTAGAAGCTATTATTAAAGATGTTATAGCAGGGCACTTTAAAAAAATTCAAGACAATCAGGCAGAGTCAACATGGTTTTGTAAAAGGGAAATCATGTTTAATCAATTCATTGGAGTTATTTGAAGGAGTCACATGTGCTGTGGATAAGGACAGGTGGGTGTACTATACTTAAGATTTCCAGAAAGCATTTGATAAAGTGCCACATCAAAGGTTATTGTGGAAGATAAAAGCTCATGGTTTAGGGGTAACATATTGGTGTGGATAGAAGATCGGCTAACTAACAGGAAGCAGAGAGTTGGTATAAATGAATCTTTTCTGGTTGGCAGGATGTGACGAGTGGTGTGCAACAAGGGTCAGTGCTGGGGCCTAAATGTTTTACAATTCGTATAAATGACTTGGATGAAGGGACGGAAGGAATGGCTGCTAAATTTGCTGACAACACAAGGTAGGTAGGAAAGTAAATTGTGAAGAGGATGTAAGGAAGTTACAAAGTGACAGAGATAGGTTAAATGAGTGGGCAAAGATCTGGCAAATGGAGTATAATGTCGGCAAATGTGAAATTGCTCATTTTGGCAGGAAGAATAAAAAAGCTTATTATCCAAAGGATGAGAGATCACAGACCTCTGAGATTCAGAGGGATCTGGGTGTCCTAGTCATGATTCACAAAAGATTAGTATGCAGGTACAGCAGTAATTAGGAAGGTTAATAGAATGTTATCATTTATTGTGAGCGGAATTGATTATAAAAGTAGGGAGGTTATGCTTCCGTTGTACAGGACATTGGCGAGATCACATCTGGAGTATTGAATACAGTACTGGTCTCCTTATTTAAAGAAAGATGTAAATATGTTAGAAGCAGTTCAGAGAAGTTTTATTGGACCAATACCAGGAACGGGTGGGTTGTCTTATGAGGAAAGGCTGGACAGTTTAGGCTTGTATCCACTGGAATTTAGAAGAGTAAGAGGCGACTTAATTGAAACCTGTAAGACCCTGAGGGGTCATGACAGGGTGGATGTGGAGAATATAGAACTAGAGGTCATGGTTTAAAAATAAGGGGTCACTCGTTAAAGACAGAGATGAGAAGAAATTTTTTTCTGAGGGTTGAGTGTCTTTGGAACGCTTTCTCAAAAGGTGGTGGAAGTAGAGTCTTTGAATTCTTTTAATGCAGAGCTAGATAGATTCTTGATTAACAAGGGGGTGAAAGGATATTGGGGATAGGCAGGAACATGGGGTTGAAGTTGTATTTTGATCAGTCATGATCTTATTGAATGACAGAGCAGGCTCAAGGGGCTGCGTGGCCTACTCCTGCTTCTAATTTGTATGTAAGTCAGGATGGTGAGTGGCTTGGAGGGCGGCTTGCAGGTGGGGTGTTCCCATGTATTTGCTGCCCTTGTCCTTCAAGGTCACATATTTGGAAGGTGCCATTGAAGGAGGTTTGGCGAGTTGATGCAGTGCATCTTGGAGATGGTACACACTGCTGCCACTGTGCGTCGGTAGTAGAGGGAGTAAATGTTTAAGGTGGTGGATGGGGTGTTAATCAAGTGGGCTGCTTTGGCCTGGATGGTGTCGAGTTTTTTGAGTGCTGTGGGAGCTGCATTCATCCAGGCAAGTGGAGAGTATTCCATTGCACTCCTGACTTGTGCCTTGTAGATGGTGGACAGGCTTTGTGAAGTCAGGAGATGAGTTACTCGCCACAGGATTCCTAGTCTCTGACCTGCTCTTGTAGCAACTCTATTTATATGGCTAGTCCAGCTCAGTTTCTGGCTAATGGTAACCCCCAGGATGTTAATAGTGGGGGACTTTGCAATGATAATACCATTGAATGTCATGGGGAGATTCTCGCTTCTTGTAGATGGTCATTGCCTGGCACTTGGGCGTAGCCAATGTTATTTGCCACCTATCAGCCCAAGGCTGATTATTGACAAGGTCTTGTTGCATATGGACAGACTGTTTCAGTATCTGAGGAGTCATAAATGCAGAGTGTTCAGTACTAATAATTAGGAAACATCCCCACTTCTGCCCTTATGATGGAGGGAGAGTCAATGATGCAGCAGCTGAAGATAGTTGGGCCTTGGACACTACTCTTAGAAACTCCTGCAGTGATGGGGTGGTAATTAGCAGGACTGAATTTGACCCGATTTTTCTTTGGGACAAGACATACCTGTCACTCACGTTCTAATATCCTGCAAATGAATCCGCAATAGAAAGGAGGCCAAAAAAACCCCACCAATTTACCTTATTCTATCTATCCTTTCAGCTATATTCTTTATTATGCCTTCATCTTTAGCACAATATTTTATCAAACATCTTGGAAAATCCAGGTACAACATTCATTACCTTTTGTCTTTACACTGACTTCTGAAAACCAAGTGGTCAAACATGACCCGCCCTTCACAAAATCCATCCTCACTATCCTGAATCAATTAGCTTGTACACGCTCACCCATTTCAATCTGTATTCTGGATTCCAGTAGTTTACCCACAACCAGAATAAAACCAATTGGCTAGTAATTTTTCACATTATCCTTTTACCACTTCTTGGTTATTCCACAAATTTTATCCAGTCCTGTGTTACAAACCTATTTGTACAAAAGGTTTGAAAAACCTAATGGCTAATACCTCTACTGTTTCTTCAAATCCAAGTCTGGGTCTTGTCTCTTCATGATTTAAAAAAAAATGCAAATTAAGCGGATTTGAGTACTTCCCTCCTGAGATGGTTTTACTAATCCTCCTCAGATACCCTCCAGTCCCACCATCCCCCTCCTCTGAAGGCTGATGGGTAATGCTCACTATCTTAACCATTCCCTCATGGTCAAACACATCATGGTTCCAGTCATCTCCAATGGGCTCTTCCCTATCTTCGTTTAAACTGTTATTAATGTGCCTACACAAGAATTTTGTTATTTCCCTTTACGTTGACCAGTCTTCTCATGCTCCATTTTAACCATAATCTCTTTCTTGTATCTTTTTATCATTGTTTCCTTTTGTATTACACTTCTTCTGCTACTCAAGAGGTAACAGGATATGTAGTTATTCTAGTCACATTAACTGTAAAGGTTATCTGTATCTAATATTTTAGACAGAATTCTATCCATTGCCTTTTGTCAGCGCCCTCTTCAAGTGCATGAGCGCTTGCTTTATGGTGTTCTTTAGTTCCTCATTATAATTTGAAATATCCAATACTGGATATCAGTGTCAGAGCCTACAAGAGTTCTCTGCACTTCCAGAGTCTTCCTTCCTTCCAAATGTTCACCTGTCTCTCTAGGGATGAATAGCTCCTGCTGCTGTGTACAAGCATTTTTTTTTAAAAAACCTATTCTAGGGGTCAGTTGCGGACTTGCACAAAGGATTTTTGACGGCAGCTCAATTTATAACTCCTAGTAACCTATATGCTTTTTTTAACCACTTTGTCAACCTGCCTTGCCACCTTTAGGAACGTGTACGTATTGACAGTGGAGGTCTGTGGCGCAGTGGTAGTATCCAGAACTCAGCTTCTGGCTCAAAGGCAAAATCCCACTCCAGGACTTGATGGCCAAAGAAGCTGCATTCATAACACGGCCAAACAGGTCGAGTATAAACCTGCAAATCCTTCCAACACGCACCAGTGGCAGGCGCTAAGAATAGAAGAGCTTCCGGTCAGTCACATGATGGAAAGAAAATGGAGCCTCTTACTATCACTATCCAGGCTACAACATGCATGTGAAAGGCGTATGTTGTTGTATCAACTCAAACTCCTGGGGAGGCTGGTTGGTTCAAATTGGCCGGACAGCCAAATATAGGTCAGATTTGTACCAATAGCTTGGGACTTGATCCCTATTTCAGCTTGGGCAGATTTGGGATCTGCCTCCTTGCCCTACTGGCTCCAAGTGAAATTATGACACCAAAGTGTCTCTGTTCATCTACACGTCTCAAAATCATGCCATTTATAGTACACCGTCTTTGCATATTGGTCATCCCAAAGTTCATGACATTACCGGGTTGAACTCCATCTGTCACGCAAGAGCATTCAGATTAATTTCCAGCAATAACACACAACATATTATACTGAGGAACCAAGCACTGAAATAAGAGACTGGTGACCACTAGTGCAGAACAACAACATGGACCTTGTACTACCATGGGTGAAACACAAGAATGGTATTACTAGAGGCTAGGAAACACGTCAGCCCATTCAGCCTGCATCAAATCAAGCTCTGCTGCCTGCCTTTTCCTATAATCTTATATAAGCTCTAACACTTCTATAGCTTTCAAGTAGTTATGTAGCCATTCCCTTTACAAAAAAAGGTTTATTCTGTAACTCAGTGGTACATATAGTAAAGCATAAATAAAGATAATCACCAATATATCCAACTGAAATTCAGAAAAAGCTTGCTTGTCCATAGAATGATTAGAATGTGGAACTTACTACCAACTGGAGTGGTTGAGGTGAAAAGTTGGGGGGGGTGAGGGCAGGGGAGGAATAGATGTATAAGCTGATAGGATGAGATGAAGTAGTTTGGCAGGAAGTGTAAGCAGAGCATCAATTCCCAGCATTGCCCAGTTGGGCCAAATGGCCTGCTACTGTACTGCAAATACTGTATCATTCAATTTTTCATAATAGTAAACATTTATGATTTGCCTTATTTTAAACCTTCAGATTAACCCCCTTGCATCAATCTACCAAAGAGCAGAATCGTTCTTTTGCTACTTACACTTTTCGATACATCATTTTGAAAACCTTACCTTCTATGTAAGTCTATGGCTCCACATTTAAGATGTGCATATGGTACATATGGTTGATCATATTGGTTATCAAAGGTGCAATGGCGGTGGCAAGGGGCAGGGGGAGGGAATCTCCTGGGATAGGTTGTCTATCCCTCTAATAAAAGTACATAGGGCATTCTGTCCTTTTCATTTTGGCAGTGCTCTCTGTTCCCAACTGCTAGGCAAGCACTTATTCTATTTTTCCCCAATTTCCTCACCACCACCCTCCCACCAATTCAGTGTTATCATCGACATTATTTGATATGCAGTGCTGGATATCTAAAATAGTCATTTGGTAGTACAGAACTTGAGTATTTCTGAAAAAAGAGACATTGTTTGTCAAAGCTTTTTGTCTTGCACTCATCAAGGGAAGTTCCAAGAAAACACCAATGTCAGGTGAAAACATTATTTATACTGCATGAGAAGAGAATACTGGTTGGTTGGCTGATTGATTGATAGAGGGGCTGCCACACCCCAGTTGAGGTGTTGTCGTGTACCAGTTGATTATGACTGACAGTTAACTGTCAAGTACTGCTTGCAATTTAAACCAGGCAGCTTGACTTGATTGGTCAAGACATTGCTCTGGAGAATGAACCAGCGAACGGCTGTCACTTATTACATTTAGCTGAAACAGATGCAATGTGTGTACATCTTCTCTCAGTCTACAAAGAACAGGGCCCTGTGTCTTAATATATATATAGATTCCAGTACAAGCAAATGTGCTACACTGCGAGCCCAACTGACAATCTTAAATTGGTTGTTAGTGTAATTCTTAGCAATTTGAGGATTATTTAGCAAATGCTGTCCAATCACAGAATCACATCTAATGTTAGACACCGTGTTTGAGTTTTGCCAAGCATGGGCTGGTTGGGTAATCTGTACCCTGTCCATTGCAAACAGCAAAAGGGGGATGCTGGTTCTTATGATTCACCAGACTCTGGGATGTGCAGCCTACATACCTACCATCACACTTCCACTGAAATGTATATACCATATTACTCATTTGTGCAATAGGCAGCATGTCTTTTTTGGCTTGATGGCAGCTCCTAGTAGCGAATACCAGTCGTTTTGCTACTACATAGTAGAAGCATGAAACTGCTAGCTTCACCTGTTGCTCAGATCAAACCTGTCTGATTTTCACATTCAGTAATATCTATAATGTCAGACTCATGCCCCAGTAGTTTCCTACTCTTCTCCAGCCCTTCATGTCTCCCAGTGTGGTAAATGACTGACTGGGTGTCATGAAGCTATTAATGTATATAATGTTATTGGAAATTATTTTTAAATTGGACTTGTAATAGGGTTTGTGCGTGTCTTAATTGCATTAAAGCCAGCTCATCTGGGTGTTTTGATGTATAGTAGTTTTGAGATGTTAACCGTAAGGTAAAGGATGCATTTGCATTTTGTTGAATAAACCATTCAAAGACTGGGGGTGAAATCTTGCACCTAGCTAGGAGAGGCCAAGAAATATGTTTATATTACTAATAAAATTGGTATTATGAAAAGGAGTTTTATTGATCGAAGAGGTGAAGTTCAAAGGGCCTGGTGATACAATGAGAATTTATATTCAAAGGGAAGGCTAGGTATATACAGCAGTGTTGTGTGTGTGCAGGTCAGAGGCATCTAAGATCTAACCAGCCTGTAAGTCTACAATGATATCTGCAAAGGAACATCCTGCAACAGGTCATTTTCAGGTTGACAGGCTGCGACTAGTGCCTTACCACAAGGATCAGTGCCTGGACGCAGCTGTTCACAATATATATGAATGATTTAATTGTGTGTCTAAGGCGAAGCGGCGATATGGTGGACAAGAAGAAATCAGGAGCGGCCAAGAAGGGGTCCAAAAAAATCATCACCGAAGGGCGGCAAGAAGAGGAAGAGATCCAGGAAAGAGAGCTACTCCATCTACATCTACAAGATGATGAAGCAGGTCCACCCGGACATCGGCATCTCCTCCAAGGCCATGAGCATCATGAACTCGTTCGTCAACGACATCTTCGAGCGCATTGCGGGTGAGGCTTCCTGCCTGGCCCACTACAACAAGCGGCAGACCATCAGCTCCCGGGAGATCCAGACCGCCGTGCGCCTGCTGCTGCCCGGGGAACTGGCCAAGCACGCCGTGTCGGAGGGCACCAAGGCGGTGACCAAGTACACCAGCTCCAAGTGAAATGCCACAATGCACTGAACAAAAGAACTCCAAATGTAATATTTCCAAATTTGCTAATGACAGAAAACTAAGTGGAAATATAAGTTGTGAGAAGGATGCAAAGAGGCTTCAAGAGGATTTGGCCAGGCTAAGTGAGTGGGCAAGAACATGGCAGATGGAATATAATGTCAATAAGCGTGAAGTTATCCACTTGTGAAAAAAACAAAGGCAGAGTATTTCTTAAATGGTGAGAGGTTGAGAAGTGTTGATGTCCAAAGGGGCCTGGGTGTCCTTTGAGTCACTAAAAGCTAACAAGCAGGTGCAGCAAGCAATTAGGAAGGCAAATGGTTTGTTGGCCTTCCATCACAAGGGTATTTGAGTACAGGAGTAAAGAGGTCTTGCTGCAATTGTACAGAGCCTTGGTGAGACCGCACCTGGAGTATTGTGTACAGTTTTGGTCTCCTTACCCAAGGAAGGATATACTTGCCATAGAGGAAGTGCAACAACAGTTCACCAGACTAATCCCTAGGCTGGCAGGATTGTCTTATCAGGAGAATGGGCATGTATTCTCAAGAGTTTCAAAGAATAAGAAGTGATCTTATTGAAATTTACAAAATTCTTACAGGGCTCGACAGGGTAGGCATAGATAGGATGTTTCCCCCAGCTGGTGAGCCTAAAATCAAGGGACACAATCTCAGAATAAAAGACAGGCCATTTATGACTGAGATGAGGAGGAGTTTCTTCACTCACAGGTTGGTGAATCTTTTGAGTTCTTTATCCCAGAGAGTTTTGGATGCTCAGTCATTGAGTATATTCAAGACAGATCATTAGATTTCTGGATACTAATGACATCAAGGGATGTGGGGATAGTAAGGAAAAATGGCACAGAGGTAGATTATCAGCCATGATCTGTCTGAATGGCAGAGCAGGCTCAATGGGCTGATTCCTGCTCCTATTGCCTATGTTCCTATGAAACTACACCTGCCAACAGAAAAATAGTTAAACTCAGAGCAGCAAAAGACTTAATTTCTCTCCCCCCCGCCATCACCCCCCCACCCCCCACCCCACCCCCATAATCCCCATTTCATGCTCCTCAGGGTCATGCCCACAGCCCAACTATCTCAGCTGCTTCATCAATGACCTTCCTTCCATCACAAGATCAGAAGTAGGAATGTTAGCTGATGATTGCACAATGTTCAGCACCATTCACGACTCCTCAGATACTGAAGCAGTCCATGTCCAAATGCTGCAAGACCTGGGCAATATCCAGGATTGGGCTGACAAGTGGAAAGGAATATTCACGTCACACAAATGTCAGGCAATGACCATCTCCAATAAGAATCTGACCATCGCCCCTTGACATTCAATGGTATTACCATGGCTAAATCCCCCACTATCAATATTCTGGGGGTTACCATTGACCAGAAACTGAACTGGACTCGCCATATAAATACTGTGGCTACAAGAGCAGATCAGAGGCTAGGAATCGTGTCATGAGTAACTCACCTCCTGACTCCCCAAAGCCTGTCCACTATCTACATGGCACAAGTCAGGAATGTGCTGGAATATTCCCCACTTGCCTGGATGAGTGCAGCTCCCACAAGATAAGAGGCTTGACACCATCCAGGACAAAGCAGCCCACTTGATTGACTGTGCATGTGGTGCCATTCACTCCGTCCACCACCAACACACAGTAGAAGCAGTGTGTTCCATCTTGTAAGATACACTGCAGGAATGCACCAAGGTTCCTTAGACAGCACCTTCCGAACCCATGACCACTACCATCTAGAAGGACAATTGCAGCAGATAGATGGGAACACCACCACTTGGAAGTTCCCCTCCAAACCACTCACCATGTTGACTTGGAAATATATCACCATTCCTGGGTCAAAATCCTGGAACTCCCTTCCTAACAACACTGTGGGTGTACCTACACCACATGGACTGCAGTGGTTCAAGAAGGCAGCCAACCATCACCTTCTCAAGGGCAACTAGGGATGGGCACTAAATGCTGGCCCAGCCAGTGAAGCCCAGATCCCATGAATAAAAATTACTATATGGCATGAGGATGAACATAACACATTCAAATTTCAACACTTTAACAGCTGTCTTCTTTTCCCTTTTAGTTCTTGGAGGATGGGGATAGTCATGTAAGGGTGAAGGGGAGGAGAGTTCCTCAGCCTGCTCACTGTATGTGTCCAGTTTGACACATGCAGGAAATCCAGTAGATATATCACCAAATGGTTCTACAGAATCTACCATCCCTATATACATCAAAGCGCGACTCAAAGCTAACGTCATCCCTACTGGTCAGTCCTTCTGTTCCACATTGCAGGCATGGGCAATCAAGTGTCTAAGTTAGAGGGTTATGAGTTCTAGCTGCACTGCAGAGTTTTGAGCACATATTGCAGCCTGACACTCCAGTACAGAGGGAGTACTGTACTATCAGAGGCACTGCTTTTCCGATGAGACCAAGAAACCATTTGTGCACTGCCCTTGCTCCACAAATGAGTGGAGAAGATTCCATGGCCACTATCTAACGAGCAGGGGCGTTCTCGCCAATATCCTGATCAACATTTATCCCACAACCATCATCATAAATAGATTATCTGGTCATCATACAATTGCTGTTTGTGGGAGCTTGCTGTGCTCAAATTTACAACAGTGGCGACCATCAAACTTACTTAATCGGCTGCAAAGTTCTTTGCTATGTTGAGGTCACAAAACTTACTATGTAAATGCAAGTTCTTTTTTTTAAAATTACAGATAAAGAGGAAAGAGACAGAAAAATGAAACTCATAAGGTAAACTGATACCCAGAAAGAAACTCCACACAGGGAGACAATGAGTGACACAGAACCAGAGTAATTTACCTGTGATCCATTTTTCAGCTGTTCGAAGGTTTCATTTTCACGAGACACTTGGTAGACAAACAGAATACATGGAATCTCTTGTTTGTCATATTTGTTAATGTTGAGTTTTTTCACAATAACGTCATGTACTTTTCCTTCACCGTAACACTGCACAAACAGAACTTGTGCTGTCATAATTATCAGTTATCAATAATCAGTCATAATTACACCAGAGGTATTTTACTCATTATAATGATTTTCAGAGACTAAGAGAAATATGTAACATTTAATTTCCAGCAAGATATTGTACTGAGGAACTGAAATAAGAGACTGTCAGGCACCAGTATAGGTCTGGCACTGGCAGTGAGCCTTGTATCTGTACAGAAGACACAACAGCCCTACCCATGTATAGCATCTCTACACAATGGGAACAGAGAAGATGCTGGAAACACCAGCCTAATGGAACCTATATCTAAACAAGCTATTCAAAGGGGAATGGGAGACTGTTGCCGGGACCATGGCAGCACTTGTCCTGCCTTTCTCCTACGGTTGACCTCTATCTGCTACGGCGTCGTCTTCTTTGTGCAACTTAGACCCATCACACATTGGTCAATCGAAAGAAGGAACGTTAACTGTGCTCCTATCCGCAGATGCTGCCAGACCTGCTGAGTTTTTCCAGGTATTTCTGTTTTCGTTGCGAAGGAACGGGAACTGAGCTCATATAACATTCCGGAAAGATTGCCTCTGGCGCTATTGGACAAATCCCATGTCAATCATAAGCCCGTTGGCCATTGAATGAGCGGAAAAGTGATAGGGGCCGGGTTTGCAAATTCCCGCCTTCCTCCGGGAGGGGAGGGATGCTGATGGGAAATTCAAAGCTATGATTGGCTCGCTGGCCTGCCTATTCCACCAATGAGGGCGGGGCTGAGACTGAATCCAATTTCCTGCTTCACCCCTATTTCATATTACATATTACAAATTTCACCCCTTTCCTAATTTTACTTAGTTCTGTTGAAGGGTCATGAGGACTCGAAACGTCAACTGTGCTCTTCTCCGCCGATGCTGTCATACCTGCTCAGTTTTTTCAGATATTTCTGTTTCTGTTTGTTTCCAATTTCCTGCTGTTTCCCCTCTGGGAGATCAAGATTCGGGGTGAGAAGAAGAATCCAGTCTGAGTGTGATCCACCTCTCAGTCGCTGATGTTTACCTACCCTCTTTGTTCGATGTTTATACTGAATAAACTTTTATTGTAGAATATTAAAAGAACAGAAAGATCCCATTCAGAGAGTAGCCCATTCAGAGATCAGGGTTTAGAGTTTGGTTAGGAATTTAGTCTGACTGAGATTCACCTCTCTGTTGCTGATGTTTACCTTCCCTCTTTGTTCTTTGTAATAAATAAGTACTGAAATTTGAGGTTTCCTGTAAAATATTACAGAACAGTTCCGTTGAAGGGTCATGAGGACTCGAAACGTCAACTCTTTTCTTCTCCGCCGATGCTGCCAAATCCAGAGCTCCTTGGATGAAAAAGAAGATAGAAATTAAAATAAAGAAGAAAAAGTGTGCTTATCACAGGCGTCAGGTAGAAAATACAATTGAGAACCAAGAGGAATAAAGAAGGTTCAGAGGGGAGGTGAAAAAGCATATTAGAGAAGTGAAGAGGGATTATGAGAAAAGACTGGCAGCCAGCATAAAGGGGAATCCCAAAGTCTTCTATATAAATAGTAAAAGGGTGGTAAAAGGAGGAGTAGGACCGATTAGGGACCTAAAAGGGAATTTACACATGGATGAAGGGGCCATGGCTGAGGTATTAAATAAATACTTTGCATCCATCTTTACCAAGGAGGTAGATGCTACCCAAGCCATGGTGACAGACGAGGAAACTCTGTCACAAGAAGGGTTCAAAATTGATAAGGAGGAAGTGTTGAATAGGCAGTCGGCACTTAAAGTTGACAAGGCATGGGGACTGGACAATATGCATCCAAGGATATTGAAGGAAGTGAGAGTAGAAATTCCGGGGGCACTGGCCATAAATTTTCAATCTTCCCTAGGCTCAGGGGAGGTGCCAGAGGACTGATGAATTGCAAACATTACGACCTTGTTCGAAAGAGGTTGTAAGGATAAGCCCAGCAATTACAGAGCAGTCAATTTAACTTCAGTGGTGGGCAAGATTCTAGCAACAATTATTCAGAATAGAGTAGTAGTTTAATAGTAGTCACATGGAAAAATATGGGTTGATAAGGAAGAGGCAGCATGGATTTCTAATGGGGAAATTGTGTTTAACTAACTTGCTGGAGTTTTTTGAAGAGGTAATGGAAAAGGTCGTTGAGGGTAATGCTGTTGATGTGGTGTACATAGACTTTGAAAAGGCATTTGACACAGTGCCACACAACCAACTTGTAAGAAAAGTTATTGCTCATGGAATAAAAGGGAAAGTAGCAACATGGGTACAAAATTGGCTAAAAGATAGGAAGCAGAGAGTAATGGTCAATGGATATTTTTCAGGCTAGAGAAAGGTTTGTAGTGGAGTTTCCCAGGGGTCAATATTGAGACCCTTGCTTTTCCTGATATATATAAATAATCTAGCTCTTGGTGTGCAACGGACAGTTTCAAAGTTTGCAGATGATATGAAGCTTGGGAGTGTTGTAAACTGCAAGGAGGACAGTATAGAACTTCAAGAGGACATAGATAAGTTGGTGCAGTGGGCAGATAGGTGGCAGATGAAGTTCAATGCAGAGAAGTATGAGGTGATGCATTTTGGTAAGAAGAACATAGACACACAATATAAAATAAGGGGTGAAATTATGAAAGGGGTGCAGGAGCAGAAAGACCTGGGTGTATATGTGCATAGATCATTGAAGGTGGCAGGACAGGTGGAGTGAGCAGTTAATAAAGCATATAGTATCCTGGGCTTGGGGGCATAGAGTACAAGACCAAGGCGGTTATGCTGAATTTATATAAGACACTCATTAGACCTCAGCTGGAGTATTGCATACATCTCTGGGCGCCATGTTATAGGAAGGATGTGAACACATTGGGCAGAGGTTTACAAGAATGGTTCCAGGGATGAGAAACTTCAGCTATGAGGATAGATGGGAGAGGTTGGGACTGTTCTCCTTGGAGAGAAGAAGGCTAAGAGGAGATTTGCTAGATATGTAAAATCATAAGGGGCCTTGTCAGAGTAAATAGGGAGAAGCTGTTCCCACTCCTGAAAGGATCAAGAACGAGAGGGCACAGATTTAAAATGATTTGCAAAAGAAGCAAATGTAACATGAGAAAAAACTTCTTCACACGAGTGTTTTGGGTCTGGAATGCACTGCCTGGAAGCGTGGTGGAGGCAGGTTCACTCAAGGCATGCAAAAGGGCATTAGATGATTATTTGAATAGAAACAATGTACAGGGGCTCAGGGAAAAGGTAGGGCAATGGCACTAGGTCATAATACTCATTTGGAGAGCCAGTGCAGACACAATGGGCCGCATGGCCTCCTTCTGTGCCAATTAAATTCTATGATTCTGAGATGTATTATTCAAACACAGCATGGTACAGTGACCACATACACAAATTGACAGAATATTCTAAATGATAAAATACCAAATCTTGGTCCAACTGATACAGTGAAGGAAAAAAAATTATTCTCTTCATTATGGAGGTATGAGGATCACTGGAAAGACCAGCATTTATTGCCCATCCCTAATTGCCTTGGAGAAGGTGGTGATGAGCCCCAGTGAAGCGTTGCTTATTCTTTTTCCCCGGAGTTGGTCACCCTGAATTTGCTGCTGATCCACAACCTGAAATGCTGTCTCTAGATTGCCATTTCTATCCTAGCATGCATTGGACTGTTATCAAAGAGACAACAGCTCCAGTCCTAAGAAACTCCGGTACAATTTTGTGACGGTCAAGTCATGCCTGAAAAGCTAATTGGGCAGTGGACACTGTACTTTTAAAAAGAAAGAAACATGGAATAATGGATGTTGTACCCTCAAAAATGGATTCCAGAAAGTCAGGTGACTTCTTTTGTGGATTCTGAATAGACTGAGATGGTAGCATCCTGTTAGTGAAGAATACCACTCCTGTTCCCATTGCACAGTAGCAGTGTAAAACAGTTACCTTCACCTGTTGCTCAAATTTTTGAGACACTTACCCTTCCAGGGTAATCTAAGGTACATTGGGCACTTCTCAGGACCAAATGTGGTGGTCTTGTGTCCATTAATTAATTTGCTTGATGTACAGTGATCAATGATCTGATCAGGGTAGCCATTATCCCATAGGCTGGCTTGGATGCGCCTTATTTCAGCATCAAGCTTACTATCAAGCCAAAAGGGTGTTTTGCCTGTCACACAAATGAGCAACGTGGTATATAAATTTCAGTACTGGTGCGATGTTGGGTATGTAGGCCGTATGTCCCAATGATTGGCGGATTGTATCATCAGCATATCCCTTCGGCTATTCGCAACAGGCAAAGTGCTGGCTGTACCTAACCAGACCATACTTGCATAATTCAAAACATAGTGTCCACCATTAGATGTGATTCCGTGATTGTACAACACTTGCTAAACAATTGTAATTGTGCTAAGAATTACACTGATAATCAATTTAAGATTAACAATAGGGCCTGCAGTGCAGCTCACTAAGTGCTCTAGAAGCTACATATATTCCCACACAGGGCCCTGTCCTTTGCAGACAGAAGGAGCATGTACACATATTGTACCTTTTTCAGCTAAACCAAAGTTTGGGGGACAGCCATTCCCTGGTTCATTCCCCAGGGCAATGCCTTGACTAATCAGAATCGACCTGCCTGGTTTGAATTTAACAAAGCTTGGCAGTTCACTGTCAGTTGTCAGTTAACTGGTGCATTCTCTGTGGCAATACTCTACCAATCATGGTCCACTTGCCAACCCATGAGCACTCTCTTCTTATGCAGTATAAATTGTTGCTCCCTTGACAATTGGTATTCTTGTGAATTGTCCTGATGAGTGCAAAACAAAAAGCTTCAACAGCATGTCCTTTTTTTCAGCAATACTCAAGTTTACCATTTCTACCCCATCCTGATTTTTCTCAGGCTCCTTATTCTGCACAACGATTCTCTCGCACATACTGAATTGACACTCCCTTTCCCTGTTAACCTATGTTCCTCCTTATACTTATTACTAAACTATTAATTAACATATTGTGTCGTACACTGTTCTACCCTCATTTATGAGACCCTGGAAACAAGATTTTCAGGTTTCCACATTCCATTGTCCTTGCCACATTGCAATCCTTATAGTTCTGCTCGATGAACACAGCCAATCTCTCTCTTGTTCAGAGCAAGAGACATAATGTTAAAATTAGAACCAGACCGTTCAAGGGTGATGTCAGGAAGCACTTCTTCACACAAACGGGAATGGAAATCTGGAACTCGCTCCCCTCCTCAGAAAAAACAGCTGCTGAGGCTGTGGCCAATTCAAAATTTCAAAACTGAGATTGATGTATTCATGTTAGATGGGTAGATAGATTTAAGCTACAGATTAGTCATGATCTAATTGAAGATCCAGACATACCTTTCCAATCCAAGTCAAACAGATCAGGAGAGACAGACAGACAATTTTATCAATTTCATCCCAACTCAGTACTGCTAATAGATACATAAGTCCCAGACAAATTCATACAAACCACCGGATTGAAAGTAACTTTCTCAATCTCACGTAGAACCATAGAAAAGTTACAGCACAGAAGGAGGCCATTCAGCCCATCTTGTCCATGCAAGCCCAAGGACACCCAGGTGCCCTTTCTAATCTCGCCTTCCTGCACCCGGCCCATAGTCCTGCAGCTTACAGCACTTTAGGTACAGATCCAGGTACTTTTTAGAAGAGTTTAAAGTTTCTGCCTCGACCACCAACTTGGGCAGCGAATTCCAGACACCTGCTACCCTCGGCGTAAAAAAGTTCCTCCTCATGTCCCCCCTACACCTTCTGCCACTTATCTTGAATCTATGTCCTCTGGTTCTAGTATTCTCCATCAAGGGAAACAATTTTATCCTGTCCACTCTATCTATTCCCCTCATAATTTTGTACACCTCAATCAAGTCACTTCTCAGCCTTCTTTGTTCTAAGGAAAATAACCCCAACCTATCCAATCTCTCCTCGTAGCTACACTTTTCTAACCCTGGCAACATTCTTGTAAACCTGCTCTGCACTCTCTCCAGAGCTATTACGTCCTTCCTGTAATGTGGTGACCAGAACTGCACACAATACTCCAGTTGTGGCCTCAACAGTGTTTTATACAATTCCAACATTCCTTACTTTTATATTCTATATCTCGGCCAATAAAGGAGAACATTCCATATGACTTCTTCTCAAACTTGTCTACTTGAACTGCTGCCTTCAGGGACCTGTGTACTTGTACACCAAGATCTCTCACTTCATCTACCCCTCTTAATATATTCCCATTTATTGTGTAAATTCTGTAACCTCCCTAAATGTATGACATCACACTTCTCTATGTTAAAATCCATCTGCCACTTTACCGCCCACTCTACCAACCCATCTATATTGTTTTGAAGATTATGACTATCCTCTACACTATCCACTACTCGGCCAATCTTTGTGTCCTCTGCAAATTTCCCATTTGTGCCCCCACGTTCATGTCCAAATCGTTAATATATAACACAAACAGCAAGCATAGTGCAGTCTCCACAGCAAATTAAATACAGAATAGAACTGGCACATTCTGTCTGACTCAATGGTACAGAAGTTCTTGTGAACTGCAGCTCTCTCCTGCTGTCCTCTTTCCTGTGGTGCCCAAGGCATGTGAGCTGCAGGTTACTCCTTCCAAAGTGTATCACCTCATACTTTTCAGGGTTAAATTCCATCTGCCACTTATCTGCCCATGTGACCATCCTGTCTATATCTTCTTGTAGCCCAAGACACTCAACCTCACTGTTAACCGCCCGGCCAATCTTTGTGTCATCCGCAAACTTACTAATCCTACCCCACACATAGTCATCTATGTCGTTTATAAAAATGACAAATAATAGGGGACAGAGCACAGATCCCTGTGGTACGCCACTGGACACTGGCTTCCAGTCACTAAAGCATCCTTCTGTCATCACCCTCTGCCTCCTACAACTAAGCCAATTATGAATCCACCTCATCAAATTACCCTGTATCCCATGTGCCTTTGCTTTCTTTATAAGTCTCCCTTGTGGATCCTTGTCAAAGGCTTTGCTGAAAGGAGGAGGCAGAAGAAGAGACAGTCAATACATCTTTATTCTGGACAGGTCAGAGACACCTAATGACCCTGGTCCCATTTAATTGCATATCATGATCCCTGTGCCTGATTTTGGAGACTAACAAATTTAGCCCCCTTATTTCCCAAATTCATCAAATCTTACCCTTGAAAGTGCACTCCATCCATCCCACCAGTCGGCACCCCCACGATCTATTCACGACTCAGATCAAAGCACAGTGCCACATGAATGGCACACTATACTATCAGAAGTGTCCCAGTTACAACTCACATCTGTGGAGCTGATCAGTGGCATCATAGTTTTGGTAAGGCATATTTAAACCAGTTGGGAATTTGGATGCCCCCATTTCTTGTTCCCTATAGCAACTGTGTAGGTGAAGCATTTCTTAAAAAGATTGCCTGTTGCCTGTAACAGCAACAGCTTGCAGTTAGATAGCATCTTTAACATGGTAACATATCCCAAGTCATTCAAAGGTGTGTCTGTAATGTTACCTGCTGAAACTCATCCAGTTTACTGTTTTAATTATCATAGCTGTCCAACTCAAGATGAGAAAATGGCACAAAATTACTCTGTTGCATCAACTGGCTTAGTCACTGTGGACATCAACGCTTCAGGAAGACTGCAAATGGATCAAAAGGAAAGCATCAAATTAAGAGAAAAAGACGACAATACAGAATGTAAAGGAGACAAGGCAATAAATTACGGGCATAACTTGCACCTGTTCATTCATCATGTTGGGCTTTATGTTAACCTCATCAATGCTTTGGAAAGTGCAAATGAATGGGCAGAGGTAGTGTGTAGAATTGATCACAGGATATCATAAAAGTGTAGTATTTCTGTTTTTAATTCATTCATAGGATGTGGGCATTGCTAGAAAGACCAGCATTTATTGTCTATTCCTAATTGTCCCTTGAGAAGATGGTGGTGAACCATCACCATGAGCTGATGTAGTCCATGTGGTCCTCCCACCGTCCTCTTTTGGAGGGACTCCGTGCCTTAAAGGACAAGAAAGAGGACTGATAGAACATAAAAGAAGGGAAAGGAAATTTCATCATCCCCCCCTCCCCCTCTCTCTCCCCCTTTCTTCCCCTCTCTCTCCCCTTCCTTCCCCCTCTCTGTCCCCCTTCCTTCCCCCTCTCTGCCCCCTTCCTTCCCCCTCTCTGTCCCCCTTCCTTCCCCCTCTCTGTCCCCCTTCCTTCCCCTTCTCTGTCCCCCTTCCTTCCCCCTCTCTGCCCCCCTTCCTTCCCCCTCTCTGCCCCTTTCCTTCCCCCTCTCTGCCCCCCTTCCATGCCCCTCTCTCTTCCCCTTACTTTCCCTGTCTCCTCCTTCCTTAACCTCTCCCCCTTTCTTCTCCCCCTCTTTCCCCTTCCTTCCCCCTCTCACCCCTTCCTTCCGCCCTCTCTCATTCCTCCCCACCCTCCCTTCCACATTTCCATCCCTTCCTTCCCCCCTCTTCCCCCTTCCCTCCTCCTCTCTTCCCCCTTTCTTCCCCTCTCAGTGTGTTGGGGTGGGCTCAGTGTGTCGGCAGCGGTGTCAGTGTGTCCAGGGACGATCAGTGTGTTCCTCTGGTTCCTCTGCTCCTGCATTCTCTTTACAATTCCCTGAAGCATTGTCATGCTTGGGCCATTTTCTGTCCATTGCCTTGATTGATAGCACTGTCAGCCAATGTGAGCACAGTCATGAAGAGACAGCAATGTATAAAGTGTTATTGAAAATTATTTTAAATTGGACTTGTAGTAGGGTCTGTGTCTGTGGGTGCGAGTGTGTGCGCGTCTTAATTAGATTAAAGCCAGCTAGCCTGGGTGCTTTGATGTATAGTAGTTCTGAGATGTCAACCGGAAGGTAAAGAGTATATTTGCATTTTTGAATAAACCATTCAAAGATGGGGGGGGGGGGGTGAAATTTTGCACCTAGCTAGGAGACACCAAGCAATATGTTTATATTGCTAATAAAATTGGTACTATGAAAGGGGTTTTATTGTTAGAAGAGGTGTGGTTAAAAGGGCCTGGTGATACAATGAGAATTTGCATTCAAAGGGAAGACTAGGTAGATACAGAAGAGTTTTGTGTGTGTGAGTCAGAGGCATATGAGATCTAAGCCACTTGTAAGCCTGCAACTATCTGCAAAGGAAACAAATTGAAAGGAACCTCATTTTGAACTCATAAGATAAAATGTGCTTTGCCTGGTGTTTGTTTAAAGTCTATGATTTATTGTTGCCTTGGGCAAGATTACTTGGGAGTGATTAATTTGGGGATTTGTTTAATAGTTATTATGGTAGTAATTTGTAGATGTGTATGTGTTTAATACCTTGTAAAATTAATAAATTTAATTTATATTAAAAAACCTCTGCAGGCTTGGTGGTTTCATTTCCGAATTCAGAGTTGAATCTCAAACATACCAATTGAAAATATAGGTTACAACAGTTGCTTAAAGTTTCCCTCTGGCTTTTTAAATAACACAGACTTTACCAACTACTGTGTCACAACAAGCACAATTCAGGGGATTGACATCAGATAAAGGATAAGACGTTGACGATTCAGCATATGGAGAGTGGTGGCGGTGTGGGTAAGTGGGGAAAAGGTGACGCTGTTCATCGAGTATGAGTTTTCCAGAGATGTCCCCCCGCTTTCCACTTGGTCTCCATCCAGCGACCTGACTTTTCTCGACCAATCGGCTGGCCACAAACCAGCCAGTGGACATTAGCCCCACCTTCTCCAGTCACTGATTGGCTGCAGCGCAGATGAGCTCTGCCCACTCGCGGTGGATCATGTGAGGTTGGGAGCCACGCGCAGCCAATGGGCTGATGTCCTGTCACTGCTTTGAGATTGGTCAATGGGCCAAGTGGGGGTCTGCACTTGTGCCAACACTGTGCTCCAAATGGCTGAGCAGTGACCCTGCCCATCAGGAGCACCTGACCTGGAAGTTGTGGGTTAGAATCCCTTTTCCTGGCACCATGCAGCTGGGACTGTTGAATAGCAAAGTGGCCATGGTCACCATCTCTATCAAGGGTATCGGATTGGCCATTGCCTGGCACCTGGCCCGGGATGGTGCCCAGGTGGTGATCAGCAGCCGCAAGCAGGCCAATGTGGACAGGGCCCCGGAAGAGCTGCATGTCAAGGGTCTGGACATCTCGGGCATTGTCTGTCGCATGGGCGAGGATGGGGAGGCACTGGTTATTGAGATACTGAGGAGCCATGAAGGGATTGACTGCAGCCAATCCATTCACTGGGAGGATGCTGGACTGCTCAGAGAAGGCCTGGGACAAAGTGTTTTTGAGGTCAACATCAAGGCAATCTTATTCATGGCTAATCTGGTGGTGCCGCACATGAAGCAACATGGCCGGGGCTCCATTGCGCTGGTTGGCTCTGTCGTCAGCTGCAGCCCTTCACGCCATCGGGCCCTACGGTGTCAGCAAGACGGCGCTGCTGGGTTTGACCAAGGTGCTGGCCCCCGCCACCCTTTGCATCAACTGCCTGGCCCCAAGTGTCATCAAGACCCAATTCAGCTCTGCCCTGTGGTCGGACAACAGATTGTGCCAGTGGTTCGAGAAGGCCATCACCATGCGTCAGATTGGCGAACTTGCACCATCCCTTTCCTCTGGCTTACATCACTGGGGAGAATATTGTGGTGGCTGGAGGTTTTCACTGTCGACTCTGAGCCAATGTTCGAGCTGGGGCACTCTCGACAACTTCCAATCCAGTTACTTTCCAGGATTATTCATATTTTACTCAGTAAATGGTTTTCAGAGATTAAGATGCAGAAACTTACAACGCAGTAGGGATGCCATTTGGCCAGTCCTGCCTGTGCTGGACCTAGAAAAAGCAGTCAAGCTTAGTCCCAGCCCACGCACCTTGCCCCCCTCCCCCCTGCCCTCTCCTTTAGTCCATAACCCCATTAATTTCCTCATCCTCAAGTACTGTCCAGCCCCCTTTAAAAGTGATTTATGCAATCAGCTTCCCCCATCGTTTCAGGTTCAGCATCTGGTTCCCAACAACTCTTTGTGGGAAAAAAATTCTCCTCTGTAGATCTTCTTTCAATGATTTGTCAATCTCTGATTTATAGCTTTTCTCTCTCTCTAATCCATCAAAATCACTCACTGTCTTGAAAACCTCTACAATGTCACCTGAACCTTTTTCTCTGTGCCAGGGAGAATAGTTTCAACTTTCTCAGCCTCTCCTCAAAACTGGAGTCCTTTATCCCTGGTAACGTCCTGGTAAACCTCTGCTGTACTCGTTCTGAAACCTTTACATCCTTCCTGAAGTGTGATGCCCAGCATTATCCACAATATGGAGGCCGAACTAGCATGATCTCGTGGCTTTTATAGTGTATACCTCTAGTTATAAACAGGAGATGGTGGTGTAGTGGTAATGTTATTAAGCTATTTATCCAAAGGTTCAGACTAATTCCCTGGGGACATGGGTTCAAATCTGACATGATATCTTAAGAAATATTTACCTCTGTTGGGATCACCCAAAAATACGCTGTAGTCCCCTGAATATGTTTAATTTTCCTCTGTTCCAGCTATTGTCAGAAGTAAGACTTTCATTTATTACCTCTTGACTGTGGATGCCTTCTCAATACTTTCAAACTTATCGGCTGGATACTTTCTTTTCCCAAGACTCTGTGAAGGCCACTTGATTTTTCTGTTAGTTTCAACTAGGTAATCTTGCTGTTTCTTTTTCTTCATGGCATCCAAACTGAGATTAAACCTTACCCGTATTCCACAGGGCAAATGATGAAGTTAGCTTTTTCTCTTTTTTACAGTGTAGGTCAATCTAACTATCATTTACTTTGGCTATCTTCTCTCAGTGAGCTGCAAACTGCACACACCTGGTCCAAGCTACAACTAACTCTCTCAGAAAACAGCCAGATAAATTGAAAGCAGAGAACCTCCTTAAATTCCACCAATCTCCATGATGACATAGCATACCCTGGGATGTCTTCAAATCCTTTAGATTAAACATCCCTCATTTAAAATTCCTCTTTGATCGGATGAAAGAAGTGGCTTTTACAGGGTTTAACAAATGCTTTTAGGCTAATTTAGCTCTAACTCCCAAAAAAAAATTTCTGGGCTGCCCTCACTGCACAGATTACAGACATCATGTCTAAAGTTCTTTAGCTAAGTAAATCCACCTGCTGTTATATGGTGTTACCTTTCTAGCTGTTTACCCCTTAAGCCAACATGGTCCATAGAACCATAGAAAAGTTACAAAACAGAAGGAGGCCATTCAGCTCATCTTGTCCATGCCAGCCCGAGGACACCCAGGTGCCCTTTCTAATCCTGCCTTCTTGCACCCGGCCCATAGCCCTGCAGCTTACAGCACTTAAGGTGCAGATCCAGGTACTTTTTAAAAGAGTTTAGAGTTTCTGCCTCGACCACCAACTTGGGCAGCGTATTCCAGACATCCGCTACCCTCTGGGTTAAAAAGTTCCTCCTCATGTCCCCCCTACACCTTCTGCCACTTATCTTGAATCTATGTCCCCTGGTTCTAGAATTCTCCATCAAGGGAAACAATTTTATCTTGTCCACTCTATCTATTCCCCTCATAATTTTGTACACCTCAATCAAGTCACCTCTCAGCCTTCTTTGTTCTAAGGAAAATAACCCCAACCTATCCAATCTCTTCTCATAGCTACACTTTTCTAACCCTGGCAACATTCTTGTAAACCTCCTCTGCACTCTCTCCAGAGCTATTACGTCCTTCCTGTAATGTGGTGACCAGAACTGCACACAATACTCCAGTTGTGGCCTCAACAGTGTTTTATACAATTCCAACATTATATCCTTACTTTTATATTCTATGCCTCTGCCAATGAAGGAGAGCATTCCATATGCCTTCTTTACACCCTTGTCTACTTGAACTGCTGCCTTCAGGGACCTGTGTACTTGTACGCCAAGATCTCTCACTTCATCTACCCCTCTTAATATATTCCCATTTATTGTGCAATCCCTGTAACTGTTTGACCTTCCTAAAGTACTTCCTCTTTCTGTATGACTATGCCGTTCAATATCTCGCAGTGTTCCTCCTGGACTACCATATCTACATCCTCCCTTTCCTTTGTAAACACGGAGACAAAATACTCATTCAAAACCCTTCCCACAGTCTCTGCATCTACACACAAGTTTCCATCTTCATCTCTGATAGGTCCCACTTTTTTCTTAACCAACTTCTTAGCATTAATGTATTGGTAAAAACATCTTTGGGTTATCTTTAATTTTACTTGTTAAATCTTTTATCATGTCCTCTTTTTGATTTCCTTATTTCCTTTTTTACTTCATTCCTGCACTTCCTATTTTCGTCTAGGCTATCTGCGGTGCTTCGATCTTTGTGCTTGTCGTACGCTTTCTTTTTCAGTTTGATCTACCCCTGTAATCCTCTAGACAACCAGGGGGGTCTAGATTTGGCAGTACCACTCTTATTTTTGTAGGGGACATGTCTACTTTGTACAAGTAGGATCTCGCTTTTTAGTCAAAAACAGAATTACCTGAAAAAACTCAACAGGTCTGGTAGCATCAGCGGAGAAGAAAAGAGTTGACGTTTCGAGTCCTCATGACCCTTCGACAGAACTTGTTTTTATCTCTGTTTTTATCTCTGTTTTTATCTTGCTTTTTAGTACTTCCCACTAGTTTTCCATTGTTTTATCCTCCAGCAGTGCTGTCCAGTCCACCTCAGCCAAGTCCCTTCTCATTTCTGCAAAATTTGCCTTCCCCCAGTTCAAGACTTTTACTCCTGCCTTATCTCTGTCCTTTTCCATGGTAATGCTAAATCTAACTGAATTGTGATCACTGTCCCCGATATGGTTGCCAACTGTCACTTCAACCACTTGCCCTTCTTTGTTCCCCAAGACTAGGTCTAGAATTGCAGTTTGTCACTAATTTGTTGAAAAAATTTTCCTGAACACACTGCATGAATTTTTCTCCCTCAGTGCCCCTTATATTGTTTGAATCCCATCTGATATTAGGATAGTTGAAGTCTCCTACTATTATTACCCTCTTGTTCTTACAAGCAGAAATTTGCCCACATATTTGTTCTTCTGTCTCCCTTTCACTATTTGGGGGGTCTGTAGTATACTCCCAGTAGTGTGACTGCTACTTTTATATTTCTAAGCTCAATCCATAAAACCTCGTTTGTTGACCCATTTAGTATATCATCCCTTCTCACAACTGGAATTGATTCTTTAACCATTAGTGCTACCCCACCCCCCTCCTTTTTTATCTCCTACTCTATCATGTCTGAAGACTCTATAACCAGGGTTATTAAGCTGCCAGTTTTGTCCCTCCTTTAGCCAAGTCTCCATTATAGCAATGACATCCTGCTGCCATGTGCCCTTAACTCATCTACCTTGTTTGTAATACTCCTTGCATTAAAGTAAAAACAGTTTAACCCCGTCAATTTCCCCTGCTGGACACTTTGTAAACTTTGCTTCTCCTGTAACTCCATGTCTATCACAACGACCCTTGCTAATGTTTCACTTCCATTTTTCTGATCTGAATCTGACCTATCTAATCCTACTCCTGGGATCCCATCCCCCTGCCACATTAGTTTAAATATTTCCCAACAGAACTAGCAAAAGCCTCCAAGAGGACACTGGTCCCAGCTCTGCCTGGGTGCAGCCCATCCAGTTTGTTCAGGTCCCACCTTCCCCAGAACCAGTCCTAGTGCCTTAAGAATCTGACTCCCTCCCAGCTACACCATCTCTCCAGCCACGTGTTTATTTGGTCTATCCTCTTATTCCTGCTCTCGCTAGCACGTGGAACTGGGAGTAATCCTGAGATTACTACATTTGAGGTCCTGCATTTTAATTTATCTCCTAACTTCCTGTACTGAGCTTGCAGGTCCTCAACCCTTAGGTTATCTGTGTTGTTGGTACCAATGTGTACCACGACCACTGGCTGCTTACCTTCCTTCCCCAGAATGTCCTGCAGCCACTCTGTGACATCCTGGACCCTGGCACCAGGGAGGCAGCATACCATCCTTGATTCACGTTTGTGGCCACAGAAGCGTCTGTTTGTGCCCCTAACTATTGAATCCGCTATCACTATAGCCCTGCCACTTGTTTTCCTCCCGCCCCTCTGAGGAGCAGAGCCACCCACGGTGCCGTGAACTTGGCTGTTGCTACTTTCCCCGAGAGGCCATCCCCCCAACAGTATCCAAAGCGTTATATCTGTTAGAGAGGGGGATGACCATAGGGGACTCCTGCACTACCTTCCTGAGTCTTTTACTGTTCCTGATAATCACCCATTCCCTTTCTGCCTGTGCAATCTTCACCTGCGGTGTGACCACCTCGCCAAACGTGCTATCCATGACTTGCTCAGCATCGCGGATGCTCCACAATGAGTCCACCCACAACTCCAGCTCTGAAATCCGGTTAGTAGAAGCTGCATTTGGACACACCTTCCACACACATGGTCACCAGGGATGCTGGAAGCGTCCCTCATTTCCCACATCCTGCAGGAGGAGCATATCATGGGTCTGAGTTCTCCTGCCATGACATCCCTCTCGATTAAGCTAGTTACTCCCTTAAAAAATACGCTGGCTCGGGGCCTTATTTATGTTAGCTAGGGACCTTGTTTCTTGACTATTTATACTTGTACAGTACTACTCTATACTTTTTTTAGATCCTGCCTCAATATTAAGCAATGATTACTTTAATAGATTGAAAAAAAAACTCATCAGGATTTACTCACCAATCAGCTGCTTTTTTTAAATCCACTTTCAAAAGAGTGTCCCTCGCAGGTCTAGTGCAGTTGTCAAGGTACTGCCTCTCCGTCTCTTTTATTTTTGGTTTGAGGAGGAGGGAGGGATGGAAACACAACAGCAATATAATGTTTGGGGCTATTCAGTTCTTTGACAGTGGGTCCTCCTCGATCCCGTTCTGAGTTGTGGTGAATGTGCTGACTTCTCCCAGAATGCTTCGCAGTCACTTCTCACTACTGCCCTCAGTTGGATGCTCTTCCTCCTGTTGAGAGCAAGGGTTCTTCTCCTCGATCCCCTTCTGAGTTGCGTGACTGCGTTGACTTCTCCCAGAATGCTTCTGTCACTTCTCACTACCGCCCTCTGTTGGATGCTCTTCCTCCTGTTGATTGCATGGCTCCTTCTCCTCGATCGCCTTCTGAGTTGCGGTGACCACGCTGACTTATCCCAGAATGCTTCTCAGTCACTTGTCACTGCTGCCCTCTGTTTGTCCTAACATTTTAAATGTAATAAACTCCAAGCTTGTTCTGATTGCACTTACTTCAGGGCTGCTGTTATTTCAATTTTCTACAGTTAAAATCTTAATTCTAAAAACTAAAAGTTATGTTCCAAAAACCATGAACCATCAACTAGATATTTGCAATAGGAGCTCTTCAAACTGGAGGACTCATGGTAATGACAGTACCAGGAGGTGTGTCAACTAATCAAGTCTGCACTAAATCAAGCTCTCTACTCCCTGTCTTTTCCCTCATACTTTTATAAGTATTTGAATATTTATTATGCCATTCTCTTTTAAACTATATTATATTCCATATCTTGGTGACCATAGTTACAAATAAGAGCAATAGGAAATTCAGGAGAAACTTTGTACCCACATATATAAGGAAGACTGTGGTTAGTGGTAATCTCGCTAGACTAGTAATCCTGGCTAATTCTCTGGGGACATGGTTCAAATCCCACCACAGCAGCTAGTGGAATTTAAATTCCATTCATCTCAGTAATGGTGACCATGATACTGCCATTGATAGTCATAGAAACCCATTTGGTTCATTAATCCCCTTCCTTTAGGGAAAGAAATCTGCTGCCCTTTTACCTGGTCGGGTCTCATGTGACCCACAATAATGTAGTTGACTCCTAACTGCCTTCTGATATAGCCTAACAAGCAACTCGGTTGTACCAAACCACTACAGAAAAGTTGAAAAGGAATAAAACTGGACTGACTACCCAACTACCCTAGGCACCAGAAAAGACAATGGCACACCGTGCCCAGTCAATCCTGCAAAGTCCTCTTCACTGCAGGCTTGTGCCAAAATTGGAAGAGACTGAACAAGAAAGTCTGACATAGTCATACTCATACCTTACAGACAATGTCCCAGGTACCACCATCAGAATCCCTGGGTATGTCCTATCAGGCTCATTAGGAGTGGCAGCACAATGGTATATAGTTGGGAGGGAGTTGCCTTGGGAGTCCTCAACATTGAGGGCACGATGAGGTCTCATGACATCAAGTCACACAAGGGCAAGGAAACTCCCTGCTAATAACCACCTCCCTCAGCAGACTTTGAACGTCATAAAAGCACAAAGAATGTACGCTTCAACCAAGTGTGGTTCAGTAGCACCACTACTGACCAGGCTGGACAAGTCCTGAAGGACATACCTGCCAGACCAAGCCGTGGCAGATGCTGAGGGAACCAACACCAATCAACCAGTTGCAGATGCATCATCCATCACAGTATTGGTAGGAGTGTCCAACACCCAATCGTGAAGACAAAATCCTGTCTTCACAATGAGGACATCCTTCATCATGTTGTGTGGCAGTAGCATTGTGCTAAATGGGATAGATTCAAAATAAATCTAGCAACTCAGAACTGGGCATCCATGAAGGACTGTGAGTCATCAGCAGCAACAGAACTGTTGTAGACATCTATCCATCTTGGGATACGATGGACTGCACCCTGTGATGTATGTCACTTCTGCAATGAACATCGACTGTTGCGGCTGAAGAGGCTGCCTCATGAGTGGCAATATCTTCCACTGTCTCTTAGCGTGATACTTCAACCCAGATGAAACACAATCCATCCTGGATCTACTTCACTCTGTGTCGGTCCAAACACAAACTTCAGAAAGTGGAACAAACTCACTCACCGGTCATATTATACATGGTACAGATCAGACCCTATCCCATTGGACATAGACATGTCAATCAGCAGAAATCCCACCAATGAATAGTGGCAGAGGCGGGGAATTCAAACACGGTCTTCTGACAGTTCTGATTGATGGGAGTTTCCAAGCTGTGATTGGCTCATTGTCCTGTCAGTTCTGCCTATGAGAATGGGTTCTGGAACTGGGTCCAAGGGTTTAGGGTGGGGTTAGGAACCCAGTCTGAATGAGGTCCTACTCCCAGTCTCTGATCTTTCCCTTCCCTCTGTTTAAAATGTATAGGCACTGTAATTCTAGTTTTATTGCAAGATATTACAGCACAGAATTAGGCCATTCAGCCCATCATTGAAAGATCTTTCCAATTAGGCCCATTCCTCCTGTACTTTCCCATTGGCCATGAAATAGTCCCTTTAAGTACTTACCCAGTTCTCTTTTTAAAAGTTAGCAAACCTGCTTCCACCACTGTTTTGGACAGTGCAATCCAGGTCAAAACAGATCCTTATGTAAAATAAATTTCATTTTCGTCATCTGGTTTGGTTTAATGTAAAAAACTGAAAAACAAATAACGACATTATTTTGTTCAAGACTTTGATGGGACAAGGTTACTGACTAATAAATAACAAAACATTGGATGAAATCTATGGCAGAGAAAGAACTTGCAGCTGAATAACTGCTTTAACAACCAATACATCACACACTGCTTTACAACCACTTACGTTCTTTAGAGACTAACTCAGTTGAAAATATAAAAGATTGATAGGTTAGGATTATGGAACCAAGGTGAGTCAATGAAGTTAAGATACTATCAACCAAGGTCTAATTGAATGGTGAAACAGGCTGAGGGACTCAACAGCCTAGCCCTGAAGCTATGCTCAATTCCTTCCATCATGGGTTTTCATAACTACACAAATAAGCTGAGAAAAGAGCTGAATTCCAGTGACTATTCTTGGCATCAAGGTGAGGGACAGGGTTTGAGCAGGACTGGAACAAATACTGTTTCACATAATACCACAAAAAAGCAGGTATGGATCAGACCCATGTAGGCATCCATAGTAACAACTTTTATTTCAAGGACGTTAGTGGAGTTAAAAGAGAATTTGCTGAATTTAAGAACAAGTTCAGTTAGGTGGAGGAGGATGGTGGTGGATGGGGATTGTTTACACCTCCACTCAAGAAAGAAGCAGAGAGCTGCTCTCAGGTCATCTTGGTGGAGTTGAAAATGTAGAGATATTGGACATCTGTGGTGAAAAGGAGATGGTTAAGGTGAGCAAATTGAAAAAGTAAGTAGCTTCCCATGTAGGCCAGAGCTATGTTCTGACCCGATATGCTCTCCATCATCAAGACCACATCTACATCCATCTCGGTAATATTGCTCTTCTCTGTCGCTGCCTCAGCTCATCAGCTGAAACGTTCATCCATGTCTTTGTTACCCCTACACTCACCAAACCAATGCTCTGTCTTGGCTGGTCTTCTACCTTACACGGATTCTTCAGCTTATCCAAAGCTTGACTGCCTGTATCCTAATTCACACCAAGTCTCATTCACCCAACATCCCTGTGCTCAATGACCTACACTGGCTTTCAGCCTGCAAAGGTCACTATTTTAAAAATGCTTCAACTTTGGTGTTCAAATTAATCCTCTATATCTCTGTAACCTTCAACAACCCTCCAAGAGCACTACCCTCAACCAACTTTGACCTCTTCAGCATCCCTGATTTTTAACTTCTCCAGCTTTGGCAGCTATGCCTTCAGCTGCTTAAACCTCTGGAATTCACATCTTAGAGCTTTTTCCTCTTTACAATCCTCTGCTCTGCCTTTTTCTCTCTCTCTATCCCTATCTTTCTTCGAGACAGCTTAAAAGTTACCGCTGGGATCAAACCTTTGCTCACCTGCGCTAATGTCCCGTGGCCCGGGGCCAAACATTTAATGTTCCTGTGAAGCGTTTTGGAATGGTTTACTATAATAGAGGTACAGGCCAGAATTTTACATTGGGCGTGCGGGTGCACACGCAATATGATGTGCAATAACATCAATAGTGAGTTGCGATGTCACCGCGCATCCTCGTGATATTTCGCTAGGCTGGCGTACGATGAACACGGAGGGGCGCCTGCCATTAATTAACGGGCCTGTTAAGGCCCTTGCGGCAACAATTGTCTTGGAGTTTACACAGCCCGTGCGATTTTCAAGGAGACGCACGTGAGCAACGGGAGGACGCGTAGGCCACCTTTTCAAAAACCTCATCCATGGGCGGGATAAGAGGGGTGAGTGGGCTGGCTAATGCGAGTTGTTTGTACTTTAGCTTATAAGTTGCTGCTGCATGCTTATGTGAACAGGACATCTTCATTTTGCTTCAGAGCTCCAGGGTGCATCTCACTCGAGAACTATTTTTCTATGTTGGAAAACGTGAGAGTGACGGTTCCTCTGGGGAGTGCAGCCACGCTCATGCACTGTGCTCACGCTCATGGCACTGTGAGTGGCTCAGCTGCACGAGGAGAGGAAAAAGAGGGGAAGAGCAATTGTGGTAGGAGACTGGATAGTAAGGGGAACAGACAGGCGTTTCTGTGGCCGTAGACGTGACTCCAGGATGGTATGTTGCCTCCCTGGTGCCAGGGTCAAGGATGTCACTGAACGGCTGCAGGGCATTCTAAATGGGGAGGTCAAACAGACAGAGATTGTGGTACATATTGACACCAACGACAAAGGTAGAAAGACGGATGAGACCCTGCAAGCAGAATTTAGGGAGCTAAGAAGCAGATTAAAAAACAGGACCTCAAAAGTAGTAATCTCTGGATTAATTCCAGTGCCACGCACTAGTGAGTACAAAAATAGGAGGTTAGTCCAGATGAATACGTGGCTGGAGAGATGATGCAGGAGGGAGGGCTTTAGATTTCTGGGACATTGGGACCGTTTCTGGGGGCGGTGGGACCTGTACAAGGCGGACGGGTTGCACCTGAAATGGAATGGGAACAACATCCTTGTGGGGAGGATTGCTAGTGCTGTTAGGGAGGGTTTAAACTAACTTGGCAGGGGGATTGGATCCTGAGAGGAGGTTCAGCAGGGGCAGATGCACAGCCAAAATGAGAAGAGAGAGCAAGTGAGTCTGGAAGGCATAGAATTATAGGCCAGTTAAGGCACAAGGGAGTTTGGCAAGATTGGATGGTATTTATTTTAATGCAAGGAGTCTGACAAATAAGGCAGATCAGTTGAGGGCACAAATTAACACATGGAAGTATGATGTCACTGCTCTCACAGAGACATGGTTGAGAGAGGGGCAGGATTGGCAGCTCAATATTCCAGGATATAGGGTCTTCAGGCGAGACAGGGAAGGAGGTAAAAGAAGAGGGGGTGAGGGGGGTATTGCAATATTGATCAAGGAATCAATTACAGCAGTAAGGAGGGATGATATCTTAGAAGACTCCTCAAATGAAGCCAAATAGGTAGAACTGAAAAAAAAAGGAGCAATCACATTGCTGGGAGTGTACTATAGGCCCCCAAACAGTCAGAGAGAAATAGAAGAGCAGATATGTAGGCAAATTTCAGAGAAGTGTAAACATAATAGGGTAGTAATAGTGGGGGATTTCAACTTCACCAACATTAACTGGGTTAGTCATTGTGTGATAGGTTTAGAGGGAGCAAAATTCTTAAAATGCATCCAGGAGAGCTTTTTAAGGCAGTATGTAAAAGGCCCTACAAACCAGGGGCAGACCTGTTCTTAAATTTAGGGAATGAAGCCAGGCAAGTGGTAGAGGTATCAGTGGGGGAGCATTTTGTATATAGTGATCATAACTCTGTTGGATTCAAAGTTATTGTGGAAAAGGACGAGGATGGGTCAAAAATCAGAGTTCTAAATTGGGGGAAGGCTAATTTTAATAAGATCAAATATGATTTGGCTAAGGTGGACTGGGAGCAGCTACTTTTAGGTAAATCTGCATCAGAGGAGTGGGACTCATTCAAGAAGGAAATAGGGAGAGTACAGGGCCAACACATTCCAGTAAAGATAAAGGGTGGAACTATCAAATTCAGGGAACTTTGGATGTTGAGGGACAAACAGGATGGGACAAAGAGAAAACAGGAGGCTTATGGCAGATACCAAGGGCTCAAAACAGCAGAAGCCCTAGAAGAGTATAGAATGTGTAAGGGGAACTTAAAACAGAACTTAGAAGAGCAAAAAGGGGGCATGAAAAAACATTGGCTGGTAAAGTAAAGGAAAATCCAAAGTTATTTTACGAGTACATTAAGAGTAAGAGGATAACTAGGGAAAGAGTAGGGCCTATTAAGGACCATAGTGCTAACTTGTGTGTGGAGCCAGAAGACGTAGGCAGGGTTCCAAATGAATATTTTGTGTCGGCGTTTACAAGTTAGAGGGACGACGTGGATATGGAAATCAAGCAGAAGGACTGTGATATAATTAAAGAAATTAGCATATAAAGGGAGGAGGTTCTCAGTGGTCTGGCAGGCTTAAAAGTAGATAAATCTCCAGGCCCGGTGAAATGTATCCCAGGCTGTTGAGCGAGGCAAGGGAGGAGATAGCAAGAGCACTGGCAATAATTTTCAACACCTCTCTGGCCACAGGAGAGGTGCCAGAGGAGTGGAGGACAGCCAACGTGGTACCGTTATTCAAGAAGGGAGGAAGGGATAAATCAGGGATCTACCGGCCAGTCAGTCTAACCTCAGTAGTAGGAAAACTATTGGAAGAAATTCTGAGGGACTGGATTAATCTACACTTGAGAGGCAGGGATTAATCAAGGACAGTCAGCATGGTTTTGTTAAGGGAAGGTCACGTCTGACCAATTTGAATTTGTTGAAGAGGTGACTAGGTGTGTAGATGAGGGCAAGGCATTTGACATGGTCTACTTGGACTTCAGCAAGGCTTTTGATAAGGTCCCGTATGGGAGACTGTTAACGAAGTTAAGAGCCCATGGTGTTCCAAGGCAATTTGGCAAATTGGATCCAGAATTGGCTGAGTGGCAGGAAGCAGAGGGTGGTGGTCAAGGGGTGTTTTTGTGATTGGATGCCTGCGTCCAATGGGCTTCCAAAGGGATCGGTGTTGAGTCCCTTGCTTTTTGTGGTGCATATATAAATGATTTAGAGTTGAATGTGGGAGGGTTAATCAGTAAGTTCGCAGATGCCACAAAAATTGGTAGAGTGGTAAATAGTGAGGATAGCCTAAGATTACAAGAGGATATAGATGGGCTGGTCAGATTGGCTGATCAGTGGCAAATGGAATTTAATCCGGTTAAGTGTGAGGTGATGCAGTTGGGCAGAACAAACAAGGCAGGGGAATACAAAATGGAAGGTAGGACCCTGGGAAGTACTAAGGATCAGAGGGACCTTGGTGTATATGTCCATCGGTCCCTTGAGATAGCAGGACAGGTACATAAGGTGGTTAAGAAGGCATATGGGAAACTTGCCTTTATTAGCCGAGACATAGAATATAAGAGCAGGGAGGTTATGCTGGAACTGTATAAAACGCTGGTTAGGCCACAGCTAAGAGTATTGCATGCTGTTCTGGAATCTGCATTATAGGAAGGATGTGATTGCACTAGAGGCAGTGCAGAGGAGATTTGCCAGGATGTTGCCTTGGCTAGGGAGTTTTAGTTATGAGGAGAGATTGGATAGATTGGGGTTATTTTCCTTGGAGCAGAGGAGGTTGAGGGGTGACACGGTTGAGGTGTATAAAATTATGAGGGGCATAGATGGGGTAAACAGGAAGGAGCTTTTCCCCTTGGTGGAGGGATTAAAAACCAGGGGGCATAGATTTAAGGTAAGGGGCAGGAGGTTTGGAGGGGATGTGACGAAGAATTCTTTCACCCAGAGGGTGCTGGGAATCTAGAACTCACTGCCTGAAAGGGTGGTAGAGGCAAAAACCCTCATAACATTTAAGTAGTATTTGGATGTGCATTTGCGATGCCATGGTATACAAGGCTATGGGCCTAGTGCTGGAAAATGGCATTAGAATAATTAGGTACTTGTTTGATCAGCACAGACTCAATGGGCCAAAGGGCCTTTTTCTGTGCTGTAGACCTCTATGACTCCATGAGCTGCTTTGACAGAAATAAGATGCTTCAGTTCAGGACTCTGGAGGAGTCATACCGCTTGGGTCCTTCCAGATATCAGACAGCCTTCCCTTACCCTGGGAATGGGGATTGTGGTCTCCGCTGGAGGCACCTCTCTGAGGAGGAAGAGAGGGCCAAAAGGGGGAGGAGGCCAGGTGTCCCTATTCAGCTTCCAGGGGAATGACCCTGGAGGACAGGCGCAGGGTCAACAGGAAGTCCAAGGTGGAAGGGGCTGCAGAAGATGCCACTATCCTGCTGCCAGGGTATACAGGCGGCAAAGCAGCTACCTCAATATGTCTGAGGTGCAATGCCAAAGGAAGCTCCGCCTCTCAAGGGTGACAGTGATCTCCATTTGTCAAATGATCGGCCCTGAGATCAGCTCCGACTGTGTGGGGGGACACCCCATGCCAGTGGTGTTGAAAGTCACAGTGGCCTTCAACTTCTATGCCTCCGGCTCTTTCCAGGGGTTGGTGGGTGATCTTTGTGGAGTCTCCCAATCAGTTGTCCACAGTTGTGTCAAGCTGGTGACAGATCTGTTCAGGTAGGCATTGACTTTCATTCACTACTGCATGGATGAGGCCAGCCAGGCAGAGTGAGCCAGAGGCTTTGCAGTGATTGCTGAGTATCCTGCATCCAGGGTGCAATGGACTGCACATGTGGCTATCAAGGCGCCAGTGGGTGAGCCGGGTGCCTTCATCAACAGGAAGAGCTTCCACTCCATGAACGTGCAGATAGTGTGTAGCCATAGGATGCAGATTCTGCAAGTCTGTGCAAGGTAGCCAGGCAACTCCCATGACGCTTACATCCTGAGACACTCCCAGGTGCCGGGGCTCTTCAGTGATCCAGCCCAACTGGATGGATGGCTGCTGGGTGACAAGGGCTAACCCCTCGAGAGGCGGGTCATGACGCCTCTCTGCCATACAAGAACAGAGGCCGAGCAGCGGTACAATAGGAGCCATGCCTCCACAAGGGCGGTGGTAGACAGAGCTGTAGGTCTTCTCAAGATGCGCTTCCGATGCCTGGGCCGTTCAGGGGGAGCACTGCAATACCTTCCAGATTGTGTGTCACTGTTAGTGGTTGCATGCTGCTTTCTCCATAATCTGGTACTGGAAAGGGGGGACGGAGTGGAGGAAGAAGATGTTGATGCAGCTGCTTTGGCAACAGGCGATGAGTCCAGTTCTGAGTCTGAGGACAAGCATGGTCAGGAGAATGCTGAGGAGATGGACACTGACCTGGGCATCCTTCAGGTAGGCAGGGACATCTGGGACGCTTTGATCCAATGCTCCTTTAGTTAGCCTACCAAATAAGAACCACCACAACATGCCAGGCTCCATACGCGATACCTGACAGGAACATTTGCTTGGTGATCAACATGCACTATGTGCCATTTCAAGAAAGTTCAATGACAAACAAGTCACTCATAACATTCTGGGTTACCCTGCACCTGCAGAACTAAGGAAGCACCCAGAGGCTTGTTGAATAGAAACACATTTAATGATGTGGTGCCTGGCATACACAATACAAATGAAATTGATAGGTGTTATCCATCACACCAAATAACATTTAACGTAAAAGTTGGGGAAAAAATATCACCACTGATAAGCCCATGGTGTGCTTAAGGTGCTTTAAGTTTTCGCTTGCGGGTGCTATGTCTAGCAGAGGGGTGGAGGAGCTACTGCTATCATCTGGAGTGCCCTGAGAGTAGCCCGCAGAGACAACAAGCAGCTCGTATGCCAACGTGAGGTCACTTTGGACCTCCCTGCTCATCATTGATGGATGGGCACCTAGCTGGGATACTGGGTGCCCAATCCATCTCCCACACTGACGGTGACCACCTGAAGTCATTGCCCGTGTGAGGGCTAGCACGCCTGAGTGCATCCCCAGGAACCCTTGATTCAGCTCCTGGAGGAGCCTCTCCATGAGAGTCGCCACTCTCTCCATGGAGGAGGCAGTGTGCTCGGCCATGAGGGTCATTGCATTACTCATGTTCCACAAGGACTCCTCCACAACAAAGACCATGGCACGCATTCCCTGATGTATTTCTGCCAGATTTTCCTGCACACCCTGCTGGAGTTCCAGCATCTGCTGCCTCAGGTACGGCTCCAGAGGCACATCATCAGCCACGGATTGAGCATGTTCCTGGTCTCAGCAGTCCTCTGACTGCCAGCACCCTGGGCACTCTCTGCTTCCGCCTATACCTCAAGCAAGTGTGAAGTGCCCTTACCAAAGTGCACCGAGATACTAACCGCTGATGTAATGCCCACTGAGGTGCTGGTATCAGCACTAGCGCCTGCTTGGCTGAGAGGGTGTGATGCAAGTGCGTTTTGATGGTTGCTGTCCTCTGGGGTCAGTGGTGGGTCTCGATGGGCTGCTGCTAAGCCTGAAAGGAAGAACAAAGACATGTCATTAGTTGAAGTCATTACACTGTTACTGTGCATGCCTGGCACCCGGATCAGGATGCCCTCAGGGGCACTGCCCTAAGGGCAGCTTATAATTGCTGTCTGTTAAGTGACCCATGCCAACATGGTACTCACCCTTCCCGATCGCAAAAAATCACTGAAGCGCTTACATCACTGCACCCATATGCGCCTCATCACATCATGGCAACTCACCCTGGATGCCACCTCCTCCCAGGCATTTTTAGTTAGATCGGGGGGGTGGGCCACCTCCTTCCATCCCTGGGGTCAAGGATCGCTCTCTCCGTGCTGCTACCTCCTCCAGGAGGGCAGCGAGACACTCATCTGAAAAATGCAGGGCCAACTGCCCCGCCGACTTGCCCTCCTGCCTGCCGTGTTCACCAGTAACGAGCTCCATGACGAGGTGTGTGTGCTTCACTGGCAGCCTTCGCATGGCTGTCACGGCCACTTTTGAATCTGCCCTCAGGTCGCCATTGAACCTGGTGGACGTTGAAATCCCGCCCCCGCCCACCCCTTCTTGCTGTTGCCACGATCACGTCTTGCACTGGGCGGACCTTAATTGGCCTGCCCGGGTAATATCATGGTGCGGGGCTGGTCGGCTTCCCAATCGCCCCCATCCGCTCCCACCAGAGCCTGCGTGCCGAATGTAAAATTCTGTCCACGGTATAAATGCAAGTTTAAAAGTCAATAAAACAAGTTTGAAAATACATGAGAGAGGAGGCAATAACTGACCCAGGTTTATTTCAAAACAAAAGTTGTCCAAATTCCATAGAAAGAGAATATTTGGAAGACCATTCTGGGCCCCAGTGAAACTTCACTGTCCCCTTCCCACAGTCATCCCAGTGAAACTTCACTGTCCCCTTCCCACAATCATCCCAGTGAAACTTCACTGTCCTCTTCCCACAGTCGTCCCAGTGAAACTTCACTGTCCCCTTCCCACAGTCATCCCAGTGAAACTTCACTGTCCCCTTCCCACAGTCGTCCCAGTGAAACTTCACTTTCCCCTTCCCATAGCCTTCCCAGTGAAACTTCACTGTCCCCTTCCCATAGCCATCCCAGTGAAACTTCACTGTCCCCTTCCCACAGTCATCCCAGTGAAACTTCACTGTCCCCTTCCCACAGTCATCCCAGTGAAACTTCCCTGTCCCCTTCCCACAGTCATCCCAGTGAAACTTCACTGTCCCCTTCCCACAGTCGTCCCAGTGAAACTTCACTGTCCCCCTCTCACAGTCGTCCCAGTGAAACTTCACTGTCCCCCTCTCACAGTCGTCCCAGTGAAACTTCACTGTCCCCTTCTCACAGTCGTCGCAGTGAAACTTCACTGTCCCCTTCCCACAGTCGTCCCAGTGAAACTTCACTGTCCCCCTCTCACAGTCGTCCCAGTGAAACTTCACTGTCCCCTTCCCACAGTCGTCCCAGTGAAACTTCACTGTCCCCCTCTCACAGTCGTCCCAGTGAAACTTCACTGTCCCCTTCCCACAGTCGTCCCAGTGAAACTTCACTGTCCCTTCCCACAGTCGTCCCAGTGAAACTTCCCTGTCCCCTTCCCACAGTCATCCCAGCACTGACCTCGACCTTGCGGAGGCTGAGCGTCAACCCGCAGACACTTCCTCCTACCTCTCCCTGGACCATGACCCTATCACTGAACATCAAGCCATTGTTTCCAGGACTGTCATTGACCTCATCTCCTCTGGAGATCTTCCTCCCACAGCTTCCAACCTGATAGCCGCCCAACCTCGGACAGCCCCCTTCTACCTCCTACCCAAAATCCACAAACAGAACTGTCCCGGTAGACCGATCGTGTCAGCTTGCTCCTGCCCCACGGAACTCATTTCTCGTTATCTTGACTCCCTTCTCTCTCCCCTTGTCCAGTCCCTTCCCACCTACATGTGTGATTCCTCTGACACCTTACGTCACATCAACAATTTCCAGTTCCCCGGCCCCAACCGCTTCCTCTTCACCATGGACGTCCAATCCCTCTACACCTCCATCCCCCACCAAGATGGTCTGAGGGCCCTTAGCTTCTTCCTCGAACAGAGGCCCGAACAATCCCCATCCACCACTACTCTCCTCCGTCTGGCTGAACTTGTTCTCACACTGAACAATTTCTCCTTCAATTCCTCTCACTTCCTCCAAATAAAAGGTGTGGCTATGGGTACCCCCATGGGCCCCAGCTATGCCTGTCTCTTTATGGGGAATGTGCAACATTCCTTGTTCCAGTCCTACTCCGGCCCCCTTCCACAACTCTTTCTCCGGTACATCGATGATTACTTCGGTCTGCTTCATGCTCTCGTCGGGACTTGGAAAAATTTATTAATTTCGCTTCCAATCTCCACCCCTCCATCATTTTCACGTGGTCCATCCGCATTCAAAGGATCATCCTCTGCCATTTCTGCCAAATCCAGCATGATGCCACCACCAAACACATCTTCCCTTCATCCCCTTCCCCAGCAGCATTCTGTAGGGATCGTTCCCTCTGTGACACCCTGGCCCACTCCTCCATCACCCCCTACTCCTCAACCCCCACCAATGGCACCTCCCTATGCCCACGCAAAAGATGCAACACCTGCCCCTTCACTTCCTCTCTCCTCACCGTCCAAGGGCCCAAACACTCTTTTCAAGTGAAGCAGCATTTCACTTGCATTTCCCCAACTTAGTCTACTGCATTCGTTGTTCCCAATGCGGTCTCCTCTACATTGGAGAGACCAAACGCAGACTGGACGACCGCTTTGCAGAACACCTGCGGTCTGTCCGCAAGAATGACCCAAACCTACCTGTCGCTTGCCATTTTAACACTCCACCCTGCTCTCATGCCCACATGTCTATCCTTGGCTTGCTGCATTGTTCCAGTGAAGCCCAACGCAAACTGGAGGAGCAGCACCTCATCTTCCGACTAGACACTTTACAGCCTTCCGGACTGAATATTGAATTCAACAACTTTAGATCTTGAACTCCCTCCTCCATCCCCACCCCCTTTCTGTTTTTCTGTTTCTTCCCCCTTCCTTTTGTTTTTTCCAATAATTTATATAGAGTTTTCTTTTCCCACCTATTTCCATTATTTTTAAATCTTTTATGCCCCCCCACCCCCACTAGAGCTGTACCTTGAGTGTCGTACCATCCATTCTTAATTAGTACATTCGTTTAGATAATATCACCACCTTCAACACCTGTGTGTTCTTTTGTTCTGTTGTCTGTGACATCTTTTGATTATCTGCTCCTATCACTGCTTGCTTGTCCCTACAATCACACCACCGCCCCCCCCCCACCCACCTTAAACCAGCTTATATTTCACCCCTCTCCTTAGATTCACTCAGTTCTGTTGAAGGGTCATGAGGACTCGAAACGTCAACTCTTTTCTTCTCCGCCGATGCTGCCAGACCTGCTGAGTTTTTCCAGGTAATTCTGTTTTTGTTTTGGATTTCCAGCATCCGCAGTTTTTTGTTTTTATTTCTAACTCACCTCCCCATTTGAGCTCAGACTCTCTCCCTTTACCTCAATCTGTGAACCAACAGAAACACCCTTTCACTATTTACCCTCTTGATATTTCATCATTTTGAAAATCTCCATCAGATTGTTCACATTGATGGGTGGACAGGGAGGTGGCGGGAAGGGGTGGGGTGCGTGGGTGCAGAGATTCCTCGATTTCAAACTTCTCATCATTGTTTCCAAACGCCTCCATAGCCTTGTACTGACTCCCTTGCCTGATCTCTGCAACCTCCTCCTGTCCAATACTCTCCGAGATCTCTGTTTGTTTGAAATCTAGGTTTCTGATATTCTACCTCATTCCCTAATCTAGTATCACTAATCTTCAATCTCAGGTGCTAGAAGTGGAAGAGATGGAGTTAACGATTGGTGGTTTAATTGGAATTTGTTCTCTGGCCCAGGCTCAGAGCCGTGAAACTAGGGGCAACTCCAGGCCTGTCCCAAAGCCCCTAGCCCAGGCCTGTCCCAAAGCCCCTAGCCCAGGACTGTTCCAGAGCCCCTACCCCAGGACCTATCCTAAAGCCCCTACTCTAAGCTTGTTCCAAAGCCCCAGCCCCAGGTCTGTCCCAAAGCCCCTACCCCAGGTCTGTCCCAAAGCCCCTACTCCAGGTCTGTCCCAAAGCCCCTACTCCAGGTCTGTCCCAAAGCCCCTACTCCAGGTCTGTCCCAAAGCCCCTACCCCAGGTCTGTCCCAAAGCCCCTACCCCAGGTCTGTCCCAAAGCCCCTACTCCAGGTCTGTCCCAAAGCCCCTACCCCAGGTCTGTCCCAAAGCCCCTACCCCAGGTCTGTCCCAAAGCCCCTCCTCAGGCCTATCCCAAAGCCCCCATGCCAGGCCTGTCCCAAATCCCCAGCCCCAGGCCTGTTCCAAAGCCCAAACCCTAGGACTCCAAAGCCCCTCCTCAGGTCTGTCCCAAAGCCCCTACTCCAGGTCTGTCCCAAAGCCCCTACTCCAGGTCTGTCCCAAAGCCCCAGCCCCAGGTCTGTCCCAAAGCCCCTCCTCAGGTCTGTCCCAAAGCCCCTACTCCAGGTCTGTCCCAAAGCCCCTCCTCAGGTCTGTCCCAAAGCCCCTACTCCAGCCCTCCTTGCTCTCTCTCCTACTATTACACCAATGATCTACCTTGTTTTCCAAGCTCCTGGCCGCACAACCCGTCTCTCCTGCTATATCCTGTTCTCCCTATTGGACAAATCGCACGTTAATCAGAAACTTGTTGGCGCGTGAATGTGAAAGTCCTTGAGCGCAAGGAGGAATCACACGGGACAGTTGTCTGTCCCTCCAATTAGATTACAGGGAATTCTATCCTATGCCTTTTGTCAGCGCTCTCTTCAACCCCTGGGTGAATACTTGCTCTATGGTGTTATTCGTCATTTCCCTCCCAAGTCACTTACCATTTGCATTTTAGATAATCAAACATTGCATTTTAAACAGCATCAGATCCCACAGGAGCTTCCTGCACTTCCAGAACCCTCCATCCCTCCTGTTGATCTCTGCTACTTGACCTTTCACTCATCATTCTCTAAACTTTTGATTAGTTAGTATGCCAGTCCCTGTTAAAAGGTTGTTCCTCAGTGGCCACGTACAGTAAATGTAAGATGTACACAATAAATCCAACTGGGAATTCAGGAGAAACTTCATTCTTTAGAGAATAGTTAGAATGTGGAATTTGCTACTAGAGGAAGTGGCTGAGGTGAATAAAAGGTGCATTGAGGGAAGTTAGATATGTACCATGAGAGAAAGGAATAGAAGGATGATAGAGTAAGGTGAAGATGGGTGAAAGAGGGTTTGTGTGGCTCATGAACACCAGCATGGGCCAAATGGCCTGTATCTGTATTGTAGATGTGAGAATTTGTTGTTCCATGTACGGAAAGAAGATGCTAAGTTGCTCCTCAATTTGCTTCAGACTTGGACCCCTTGCCTCAATCTGTGAACCAGCAGAAACATCCTCTCACTACTTAGCCTCTCAACAGTTCATCATTTTGAAATGCTTATTAAATTGTTCACATTGATGGGCCGACAGGAGTAGGGGGAGGGGGCGGCTAAGATTGAGACAGGGAAAGGGGCAGATGTTCCGTGAAGTTAAAATTCTCATCATTCTTTTCAAATGCCTTCACGGCCTTACATCAACTCTCTCACCTGATCTTTGCAACCACCTTCTGTCCTACTACCCTCCGAGATCTCTGTATTCTTCCAATTCTCGCCTCTTGTGCATCCCCATTTTTAATTCTTCCACGAATGGAAGCCATGTCTTGCAGTGCCTGAGCCGTAAGCTCTGGAATTCCCTCTAAACTCTCTGCCTATCTCTCTCTCTCTCTCTCTTACTCCTCCAATAAGATAGGTCCTTAAGACAAGCTTTTGGTCATCAGTCCTCATATCTTATATGGCTCGGTGTCTAATATTGTTTGCTAGCTCCTGCAGAGCACTTTGGGAGGTTTTACTCTGTTTAAAGCTGTTATCTGATTACAATTGCTGCTCTTTACCCCAAATTATAATCACAATTCTCTATATTGAACTGCATCTGCAACCCATTGCACCTATTCTGCTAATCCATCCCTGTCCTGCAATCTCAGTCATTCTTCCTCATTCTCTAATCTGTTATCAGTAATCTTCAATATCAGGTGCTACAGGTGAAAGACATTGAGCTACTGATGGGTGAGGTAATTGGGAATTATTCTATGAGCCACTTGGGTTGGGTAAAGACAGGAAGTAAAGATTGGGACAGGAGAACACTACGTTCTCAGGCGAGCTTTGAAGCTCCAGCACCCTGTGTGGAGAATGAGGACTCTGGAGAGGCCTATCAAATAAATATCAAAGAAACAAAAACAGGAGATGGTCCTGGGGGCAGATTTAGAAACACAGCCAGGAATGCAGTGAGAAGGGATTCAATAGTTAGAAGGGCTGTCATGATCTGGCGCTGTCCAGACTGACAGTGCCAGGTATAGGTGGCCTTTGTGACTCCAGTGCCATACTAACATAGTTGACTCTTAATTACTCTCTGAAGTGGCCTCATGAGCAACTCCTCTGCAACAAACACTTAGAGAGGCCAAGGCCTGGAGCCCCACACCAGGGAGGAGCCACAAGATGGAGCCATGACCCCAGCACAGACACCAGGGCAGAAAACAAGGCCCGGAGCCCCGACACTAGGGCCAAACCCCAGGCACAGAGCCCTGACACCAGGGCCAAACCCCAGACACGGAACCCCGACAACAGGCAGAAACACAGGCCCGGAGCCCCAACACCAGGGCCAAACCCCAAGTCCAGAGGCCCAACACCAGGACCAAACCCCAAGTCCAGAGGCCCAACACCAGGACCAAACCCCAGGCCCAGAGCCCTGGCACCAGGACCAAACCGCAAGCCCGGAGCCCTGACACCAGGGCCAAACCCCAGGCCCAGAGCCCCGACACCAGAACCAAACCCCAGGCCGGAGCCACAACACCAGGGCCAAACTCCAGGCCTGGAGCCCTGACACTAGGTCTAAACCCCAGGCCCAGAGCTCCAACACCAGGGCCAAACCCCAGGCACAGAGCCCCGACACCAGAGCCAAACTCCAGGCCTGGAGCCCCGACACCAGGACCAAACCCCAGGCCCAGAGCAATGACACCAGGGCCAAACCCCAGGCCCGGAGCCACAACACCAGGGCCAAACCCCAGGCCCGGAGCCCTGACACCAGAGCCAAACCCCAGGCCCAGAGCCACAACACCAGGGCCAAACCCCAGGCCCGGAGCCCTGACACCAGAGCCAAACCCCAGGCCCAGAGCCACAACACCAGGGCCAAACCCCAGGCCCGGAGCCCTGACACCAGAGCCAAACCCCAGGCCCAGAGCCACAACACCAGGGCCAAACCCCAGGCCCGGAGCCCTGACACCAGGGCCAAACCCCAGGCCTGGAGCCACAACACCAGGGCCAAACCCCAGGCCCGGAGCCCTGACACCAGAGCCAAACCCCAGGCCCAGAGCAATGACACCAGGGCCAAACCCCAGGCCCAGAGCCACAACACCAGGGCCAAACCCCAGGCCCGGAGCCCTGACACCAGAGCCAAACTCCAGGCCCGGAGCCACAACACCAGGGCCAAACCCCAGGCCCGGAGCCCTGACACCAGAGCCAAACCCCAGGCCCGGAGCCCTGACACCAGAGCCAAACCCCAGGCCCAGAGCAATGACACCAGGGCCAAACCCCAGGCCCAGAGCCACAACACCAGGGCCAAACCCCAGGCCCAGAGCAATGACACCAGGGCCAAACCCCAGGCCCAGAGCCACAACACCAGGGCCAAACCCCAGGCCCAGAGCAATGACACCAGGGCCAAACCCCAGGCCCAGAGCCACAACACCAGGGCCAAACCCCAGGCCCGGAGCCCTGACACCAGGGCCAAACCCCAGGCCCAGAGCCACAACACCAGGGCCAAACCCCAGGCCCGGAGCCCTGACACCAGGGCCAAACCCCAGGCCCAGAGCCACAACACCAGGGCCAAACCCCAGGCCGGAGCCACAACACCAGGGCCAAACTCCAGGCCTGGAGCCCTGACACCAGGGCCAAACCCCAGGCCTGGAGCCACAACACCAGGGCCAAACCCCAGGCCCAGAGCCACAACACCAGGGCCAAACCCCAGGCCCAGAGCCACAACACCAGGGCCAAACCCCAGGCCCAGAGCCACAACACCAGGGCCAAACCCCAGGCCCAGAGCCACAACACCAGGGCCAAACCCCAGGCCCAGAGCAATGACACCAGGGCCAAACCCCAGGCCTGGAGCCACAACACCAGGGCCAAACCCCAGGCCTGGAGCCACAACACCAGGACCTGACCATAAATACCTGACACTGTCAAATTGTATCAGACCCTAAAGGAGTTTCCTGCCCTTCTGGATCCCTCCTTCCCTCACAGTGCGGTAACTGACTGACAGGGTTTAGTCTGTGATATCCCTCATCACTTTAACCTCCAGCTGTTGCATTAATTATGCCCCTGCAAGTGAGAATGAAAACATTTACCCGATATCCACCCACACCCTGTGAAGAGACACATTTTACAGACCAGGGCAGTCATTACCTTGAACATTATTCCAAATACTGATTATCACTTTGATTGCCTGAATCACCTGAATGAGCTCAGGAATCAAACCGCTCGACTCTTTCCAAGGAATTCAAATAATTTTCATTCCCTCACGAAATATATCCAGCTCAGTTCTCATCTCCACTCCCAGGTCCTTGGATTTCTCTGAAATCTTGACAAGCAGAAACATGGTGTAAATGTATTCCTTTTGTGCTGTCCCTTTGTCTAAAATGTGAGTCAACAGAATCATTTCAATGCTTTGTCTACAATTACCAGGTATTTTTATTGTAGTTTAACACCTGGATGTACATTAAACTCACATACACAGTGAAGATCACACACTTGTGTTTGAGTGAGAGAGTCCATACCCTCTCCTTGTAGCTCCCTCGGGCACGTACTATGGAGCCCTATGGGCCACACAATGTTTAAATGGACACACCCATTAATCTGCGTTTCTCCCAAGCTGCTGATACAACAACCTGCATTTACATAGCACCTTTCAGACAGTCATAGGATTGTTATATAAAAGAATATCTGACACTAAGCCACGAGATGTTAGCTCAGGTGACGAAAAACATGGTCGAGGATGTAGCTTTCCTAGAGGAGAGAGGGCTAGGGATGGGGTTTGGGAGGGGGGAGTTGGAGAAAGGGGGTAATTCCCAATCTCACAACCTTGGAAGATGAAGGCAGAACCAACAAGGAAGGAGTGATTAAAATTGGAGAGCGGCGAGACACTTTAATTTCTCTCCTCCCTCACCCTCAATCACAACTAGTTATTGACAGAATCTAGAATATGGCATGAGGATGGACATTACACATGCTTATTTCAATGTTTTACAGCAATGATCCAACCCTTTGTAAATCAAAGATGCAAGCTTTTTGGGTCGGGAATGGAGTAGTGGGGCTGGGGCAGATTCCTCAGCCTGCCTCTTCTCACCCTCTGGATACAATTGAGACCATGAAAAGTGGAAGTTGGAGTGGACTGTTCGGCGCCTCCAGTCTGTTCCACCATTCAAGACAATCATGGCTGATCTTCTGCTTCAACTCCACTTACTAGCCCACTCTCAATATCCCTTGATTTTGTGAGAGATCACTTATCATCTACCTCAGCCTTGAACATATTCAATGATGGAGCATCCACAGGCTGCCGGGTAGACAATTCCAAAACTTTATATTCCTCTGAATGAATAAATTTCTCCTCATGTTAGTATCTTGAGACTGTGCCCCCCTGTTCAAGATTCCACAGCCAAAGGAAACAACCTCTTGGTGCCTATTCTGTCAAGAATCTTGTATCATTCCTATAAACTTCAGAGAGCATCGGGCCAATTTACTGAGCCTTCCATCATGAAACAATCCCCTCATCCCAGGAACAAATGCTTATTGCTGTGCAACTGCAGGAAATCCTGGAACTCCCTCACTTACAGCACTGTGGGTGTACCTACACCACATGGACTGAGCAGTTCAAGAAGGCAGCTCACCACCACCTTCTGAAGGGCAATTAGGGATGGGCAATAAATGCTGGCCCAGCCAGCGATGCCTACATTGCGAAATGAATTTTTTTTTAAATCCACTGGATACATCACCAATCAGCTCAATGGACTCAGCATCTGCATCTTGTACCTCAGCCTATGGCTCAGGAAGTAACATTGTTTTCCCAAGACCAGCCTCCTGTTCTATACTACAGCCACTCACTTCTGTCATCTATCGTTCAATGGATATCAATCCCACATCTGTGTCAGACGGTTGTGGGTTCAAGTCCCACTGCAGGGACTAACCATATAATCTAGGTGTACTCCCAAAGCAGTATTGACCACATACTGCACTTTCGAAGATGCTGACTTTCAGATGAGACATTAAAAGCAGAAGCCCTGTCTATTTTCTCAGGTGGACAAAACAAATTCCATGGCCAGTATTCTAAAGTACATCAGGGGAATTCCCCTGAGTCTTGGCCAATATTTATCCATTAACCAATGTCACGAAAATATGAAACAGACTATCAGGTCTCATTACAAGAGGAAAATATTGAGGATTCTGGAAATCTGAAATAAAAACAGAAAGTACTGGATATACTCAGCATCTGGCATCATCTGTGGCGAGAGAAGCACAGTTAACATTTAGAGTCGAATATGGCTCTTCAGAACTGAAGACAAGTGCTTTTCTGAAAAAGAGTCATATTGGACTTGAAACGTTAACTCAATTTTTCTCTCCACAGATGCTGCCAGACCTGCTGTGTATTTCTAGCACTTACTGTTTTTATTTTATATCAGGTCTCATTGCTGTTTGTAGGAGCTTGATGTGTACAAATTGGCAGCTGCTTTTCCTACTTTGTGACAGTGACTACACTTTAAAATTACTACACCAGCTCTGTAGTACTTTGGGTCATCCTGAGATCACGAAAGGTGCTGTATCAATGCAAGCTCTTTTTAAATTAATCCAAATCCAGGAGCACAGGGCCAAACAGCAAAATTCACAAAAAGGGAAAAAGATCTCAGAGAAAAATCTAAACCGGGAGGGACAAAGAGTAATGCAGAACAATAGTAATTACCTGTGATCCATTTTAGAGAATCTCGGAGATCTTCAATTTCATCAGACACTTTGTAGACCAACAGAATACACAAAGTCCCTGGCCCTTCTTCACATTTGGAAATGTCTAATTCTTTCGGAATATCTTCATGCATCTTTCCTTGACCGTAATATTGCACTGGGTTGAAACAGAACCTGCGCTGAATCATTCATAATTACACCAGACATATTTTACTCAGTATAAGGATTCTCAGAGACTAAAGGAGAAAGGCATTAAGTATAATTTCCAGCAACACCATGCACCATGTTGTACTGAGGAATCACAGACTGAAGTAAGGGACTGGTAACTACCAGTGTAGGTCAATAATACAGGCCTGGTACTGACAGCAGAGTCTTGTATTTATATGGGAGATGCCATGGGAATTACAGCATGAGAAGACATTTCAGTCTATCGAGCCCGTGTCAAATCAAATCAAACTGTCTACACCTAACACCCTTTCCCCATATCTTATCAAACATTTTAATGCCATCCCCTTTAGATTGTTATATTTTCTACCTCAGTGGCTACACACATGGCGTATTGCAAGATGTTGACTGATAAATTAACAAGGAGGAGAAGGATATGCTGGTAGGATGAGATCAAGAGGGTTGGGAGGATGCTCGTGTTGAGCATGAGCACCAGCATGGGCCTGTTGGGCTGAATGGTCTCTGCAGAGCAGATATAATTCCATGTTCCATAACTGGGGATAAAAGATTCAAACTTGTTTCCTCATTTTAACTTTCAGATTCTGTCATCATGCCTCATTCTGTCAACCAGCAGAAACATCCTATCACTAACTTATCCTCTCAAAGCTTTTCACCATTTTCAAAATCCCCATTCGGTTGATCATGTTGTTTGTTCCAGTGAAATAAACCACAATTCTTTCAACCCTTTCTGCAAAACTGTAAACGCTCACTACCTGTCGCCCCAGACCTGGTATCATCCCAGTGAAACTTCACTGTCCCCTTCCCACAGTCGTCCCAGTGAAACTTCACTGTCCCCTTCCCACAGTCGTCCCAGTGAAACGTCACTGTCCCCTTCCCACAGCCATCCCAGTGAAACGTCACTGTCCCCTTCCCACAGTCATCCCAGTGAAACTTCACTGTCCCTTTCCCAGTCATCCCGGTGAAACTTCACTGTCCCCTTCCCACAGCCATCCCAGTGAAACTTCACTGGCCCCTTCCCACAGTCATCCCAGTGAAACTTCACTGTCCCTTTCCCAGTCATCCCAGTGAAACTTCACTGTCCCTTTCCCAGTCATCCCTGTGAAACTTCACTGTCCCCTTTCGACAGCCATCCCAGTGAAACTTCACTGTCCCCTTCCCACAGCCATCCCAGTGAAACTTCACTGTCCCCCTCCCACAGTCATCCCAGTGAAACTTCACTATCCCTTTCCCACAGTTATCCCAGTGAAACTTCACTGTCCCTTTCCCAGTCCTCCCAGTGAAACTTCACTGTCCCCTTCCGACAGCCATCCCAGTGAAACTTCACTGTCCCCTTCCGACAGCCATCCCAGTGAAACTTCACTGTCCCCTTCCCACAGCCATCCCAGTGAAACTTCACTGTCCCCTTCCCACAGCCATCCCAGTGAAACTTCACTATCCCTTTCCCACAGTCGTCCCAGTGAAACTTCACTATCCCCTTCCCACAGCCGTCCCAGTGAAACGTCACGGTCCCCTTCCCACAGTCAACCTAGTGAAACGTCACTGTCCCCTTCCCACAGTCGTCCCAGTGAAACGTCACTGTCCCCTTTCCACAGTCATCCCAGTGAAACGTCACTGTCCCTTTCCCACAGTCATCCCAGTGAAGCTTCACTGTCCCCTTCCCACAATCATCCCAGTGAAACTTCACTGTCCCCTTCCCATAGTCATCCCAGTGAAACTTCACTGTATTATTTCCATTATACTATGATCCATACAATACCATGATGTCCTTCATTGTCACTGGGTCAAAATCCTGGAACTCCCTCCCTAACAGCACTGTGGGTGTACCTATATCACATGGACTGCAGTGGTTCAAGAAGGCAGCTCACCACCACCTTCTCAAGGGGCAGTTAGGGATGGGCAATAAATGCTGGCCTAGCCAATGACACCCACATCCCATAAATGAATAAAAAAAATCAGGGTCAGCTCCGCAGGAGTGGCCAGCTCTGGAGACCAAGAGAACAGACCCAGCTTCATCTTCTCTCCTCTCCCTCTCCTACTTTGACACTTCCACTGAGCTGAACTGGAGATGGTCGAATCCAAGTGAACCACTTCCTCATCTCTGATCCGTTTCACTGTGTCCGTCACAAAATCCAGGTGATGGGGAGGGGGTCTGTCAGTGGGTCACTCTGGGATGGGGGTGTTGAATTGCTGAAACATTTCTCACTTTAACCCATGGACATTGAGGCTGCCAGAAATCCCGGCTCCATAACAGACTCAGGTCCGCAGGAGTTTCCAGCTCTGGAGACCCGGGACCCAGCGCACACAATCCAGCTCCACCACTGCCTCTCTCCTACCTTGACACTTCAGCCAATATGAATTGTAGGATCCCATCTCTTTTCTTCTTCACTCTGTGTCCGTCCCAAGAACAACTTTAGGAAGTGGAACTAACTCACTCATTGGTCACATTACATACTGTATAGAACAATTTCTTTCCCACTGGACAATTCAGGTCAATCAGAACACCTCAAAGTAAGGTTCATTTGACGTTTGGTCACTATATTAATAAGCAGGACATTCCTGCTTATTACAAATAATTATTATATAATGTTATAAATATCAGTCTGATTGGTTAAGGTCGATATTTATGCTCCACACAATCATTTTCTTTTGGACAAATATACTTTATTCATAAAATATCTGAAAGGACATTACAAAACATTTCAAAGTGGCCATCACAAAAAGTGCAATCAGATTCAACTTTTCCACATAAGTCATGAGGTGCTCCAATACAATCAATGAACATTACAGTCATTTCAATATGGTCATTACAGTCAGACAGTGCATTGGCATTGGAGTTATCGACATGCATCATGTTGCATTCTGAGGTGCTTCAATACAATTGTGATACATTTAGTATTCACTGTATACATTAGTTCTGAGTCATACAGCCCCAGGGGTCTATACAATTCCCAGCCCCTTGGTGCACTATGGCAGAAAGGTCTTAGACAGTGACCTTTCCCCATTGGGCCTTTGCGGCGACTGCCCCAAGCTTTAGTGCGTCCCTCAGCACGTAGTCCTGGACCTGGAAATGTGCCAGTCTGCAACACTTGGTCGGGGACAACTCTTTGCAATGGAAAACCAACAAGTTTCGGGCAGACCAAAGAACATCTTTCACTGAGTTGATGATCCTCCAGCTGCAGTTGATGTTTGTCTCGGTGTGTGTCCCTGGGAACAGTCCATAGAGCACAGAGTCCTGTGTCACAGAACTGCTCGGGATGAACCTCGACAAAAATAACTGCAACTCACTCCAGACCTTCTTTGCAAAGGCACAATCCACAAGGAGGTGAACAACGGTCTCTTCCCCACCACAGCCTCGAGGGCAACGTGCGGAGGGGGTGAGACTCCCGGCGTGTAGGAAGGATCTTACAGGGAGGGCCTTTCTCACCACCAGCCAATCTACATCTTGATGCTTGTTGGAAAGTTCTGCATTCAGACATTCTGCCAAATGACTTTGACAGTCTGGTCGGGGAACCATCCGACAGGATCCACCATCTCCTTTTCCTTTAGGGCCTCTAGGACATTACATGCCGACCACTGCCTGATGGACTTGTGGTCAAAGGTGTTTCTCTGCATAAATTTTTCCATGAGGGACAGGTAGTACAGCACGGTCCAACTACTTGGAGCGTTCCGCGGCAGCGTGGCCAGACCCATCCTTCGCAACACTGGGGACAGGTAGAGCTTCAGCACATAGTGACACTTGGTGTTTGCGTACCGAGGGTCTATGTACACTTGATGCAGCCACACACAAAGGTGGCCATCAGGATGAAGGCAATGCTGGGCACGTTTTTTCTCCCTTTATCTGAAGGCTTGTGCATTGTGTCCCTGCGAACACAATCTATTTTCGACTTCCAGATAAAGCAAAATGTGGCTCAGGTGATCGCCACCGCGCAGGAGTGAGGAATGGGCCAGACCAGCAACACCAAGAGTGCCACACACCTGATGATCAGGTTCTTACCCACAATGGAGAGGGAGTGTCGCTCCCGCATGCCCAGTTTTCTTTTCACCACAGCCACTCGCTCCTTCCAGTTTCTAACGCATGCCCTGGTCCCTCCGAACCATATCTCCAGCACCTTCAGGCCGTCAGCCCTGACGGTGAAGGGGACAAAGGATCGGTCAGCCCAGTTCCCAAAGATCATCGCTTCGCTCTTGCCACGATTTACCTTGGCTCCCGAGGCCAGTTCGAACTGGTTGCAGATATTGATCAGTCTGTACACCGATAGTGGATCTGAGCAGAAGATGGTGACATTGTCCACGTACAGGGAGGCTTTAACCTGAGTGCCTCCACTGCCTTGGATCGTCACTCCTCCTATGCCTGGATCCTCCCTGATGGACTCAGCAAAGGATTCTATGCAACACACAAACAGGACGGGGGAGAGAGGGCAACACTGCCTAACTCCAGATTTAATTGGAAAGCTTTCTGATTCCCACCCATTGATTGAAACTGCACTGCTGATGTTTCTGTAGAGCAATTGGATCCAGTTGTGGATTCCCTCCCCAAAACCCATTTTGGAGAGCACATCCACCATGTAGGTGTGCGGTACTCTGTCAAAGGCCTTCTCCTGCTCCAGGCTGGTGAGGCAGGTGTCCACACCCCTGTCCTGTACATAGGCAATCATATCCCTGAGTAGCGCGAGGCTGTAAGGGACCAGGGCATGCATTAGAAACTGGAAGGAGCGAGTGGCTGTGGTGAAAAGAAAACTGGGCATGTGGGAGCGACGCTCCCTCTCCATTGTGGGTAAGAACCTGATCATCAGGTGTGAGGCACTCTTGGTGTTGCTGGTCTGGCCCATTCCTCACTCCTGCGCGGTGGCGATCACCTGAGCCACATTTTGCTTTATCTGGAAGTCGAAAATAGCGCAGGTCTAGTCAGGGTGGATCACCAACTCCAAAGCAGACCTGACCCAATTAGCGATGCCCTTCGAGAGAATCTTATAGTCTATGTTCAACAGTGAGATGGGTTGCCAATTTCTAATTTCCTCCCTTTCCCACTTCCGCTTGTAGACGAGGGTGATGATGCCTTTCCTCATGGATTCTGACATGCTGCCGGCCAGGAGCATATTCTCGTACACTTCTAGCAGGTCTGGGCCGTTCCAGTCACACAGAGCCAAATACAACTCAGGCAGTAAGCCATCGCTTCCGGGAGTTTTACTCTTCTCGAAGGGGTCCGTTCATCAGGAGTTAGCGGTTTGTCCAGACTCTCCAGTGTACTGTCGTCTAAGACCCCCATGAGAGGACAGGAAAGATTGGGACGCCGTGCTGTCTGTGGGCTTTACGTCATACAATCCGGCATAAAAGGATTTGCTGATCTGGAACTCAAGAGGGATTACAAATGTTGGATAACCGTGAAACTCCTCTTTGTGTCCCTGACACCCTGGTGGGAAGTGATCAAGGAGAACATCAAGAAGCTTTTTATCCTCTGATGTTGGACTGTGATGACCTTACTGAGCCATCTTCTTCCTTCAGGCTGCTGATCACAAAGCTCTCTGTGTACGTTTTGGAAGAAGAAACATGAGCACGTCTCATCCTGCTCCACTGAGCGGACTCTGGACCGGAAGATGATCTTGGAGGCCTCCAAGGCAGAGAGCGAGGCTTGCTGGCTCTTCACCTCTTGGAGGTCTTCCTTGACATCGACCCCCATTGATTGCAGCTGGAGCAGGTTCTGCATGTTTTTCTGGAGTCGTGACATTTTCCACTGTTCCCTTCTAGCTTTCGGAGCATCTTTGAGGATAAAAAGCTTCTTGATGTTCTCCTTGATCACTTCCCACCAGGGTGTCAGGGACTCAAAGAGGAGTTTCACGGTTATCCAACCTTTGTAATCCCTCTTGAGTTCCTCAATGTTCTCTGGGGTCAGCAGTTACACGTTCAGCTTCCATGACCCCCTGCCAACCCTCTGGTTTTTCTGTAAGTGACAGTTAGCCAATAGGAGGCAGTGGTTAGAGAAGAACACCGGCTTGATGTCGGTGGATCTGACTGTGAATGCATGGGACACAAACAGGAAGTCTATCCTGGAATGGCTGGACCCGTCTGGCTGTGACCAGGTGTAATTATGCTGCACTCCGTCTGCAGGTTGCAGAAGACGTTGTGCAGCTTGACATCCTTTACTGTTTCTATCAGGAGCCTGGATGTGGCATCCAGTCTGCTGTTGGCCCTGCCGTACCGTCAGCTGCATCGATGATGCAGTTGAAGTCACCACCCGGAATGATCGGCCTGGAAGTCGCCAGCAGCAGTGGGAGCTGCTAAAGGACTGCCAGCTGCCCGCTGTTTTGAGCCGGGGCATACACGTTAATTAACTGGAGCGGAGCATTTTGTATAATACATCTGCTACAAGGAAGCGCCCGCCCACCACCTCCTTAATCTTGGAGACGGTGAGGTTGTCTCCCCACACCAGAATACCCAGGCCGAAGGAATGGGAGTCATTTCCTCCCAACCAGATCGATGGCCCATGGGACCACCATCGTGACCATTGCCCGTAGGAGCTGAGGTGCAGTATCGCACACTCCTGCAGAAGCAGCAGATCAGCTTTGACCTTGGCAACGTAGTCCTAGGTCACAACACATCGCGTAGTAGATTTAACACTACGCACGTTAATGGATACAATCTTTATCCCCATTTTTAAATGATTTTATCGCTTACCAAACCTGTTGTCTTCGAGGTTCTAGATCTTTGGTCTGCTCCTGCATACCCATAGTGTTCGCAAATTGTCTTAGTTTGGATGGACTGAGGAAATTATCTTGTACCACCCCATTGGAGATGTTCTGCTCAGGTGGCATTTGGGGGTTCGTGCAAGGAGCGAGGTTTGAACTGTTCTCTGTTGGAGAAGTCTCTCCAATCCATTTCCCCTCCAGGGCATTGCTGCTCCCAGCTTCCTGGGGCCGGGGTCCACTGGGCTCTTCAAGTTGAGCGTGAAGTTGGGGTGTGCTGGCCTCTTCAAGTCCAATCCATCTCCCAATCTAATTATCTCTTCCAAATCTGCCTCTCCATCCCTCTATTCCTGTCTCCCCATTCTGTGTATCAAGACTCCTCTTAAATACATGGTTGCTGTCTGCTAGGGCAACAAGTTTCGCCTTCTGATGAAATTGACGTCAAACGTTAATTCCATTTCTCTTTCCACAGATTCTACATGATTTGAAGGCATTTCCCCAATTTTCTGTTTTTAATCCAACCAATCAACACTGTGTGAAGTCGTTCCTTTCTTCTGTCTTGTTAGTGGCTATCTTATATTTATGACCCATATTTGCGACTCAGCCACAAGTGAAAACATTTTCATGAGAGTGTTAGTCAAATTCAGTGTAAGGTGACAGGATGTACATTTTGTATTACCCAAACATAGAATACAAGGTGACCACATACATTAATTAACCAATGTAGCCAAAGCTTGGTACAACTGGTAAAATCAGAGAAATTTTGTTCAGAGATGTGATTGTTGTTGGCAAAATCATCAATTACCTAGTTGCCTTTGAGAAGCTGGTGCTGCACTTCTTTGAACCACAGAATCAGAATCACAGAATCGTTACAGTGTGGGAGACCATTCGGCCCATTGAGTCTGCACTGACTCTCTGAAAGAGCATTCTATCTTGTCCAACTCCCCTGCCGTATCCCCGTAGCCTTGCATTCTTTCTTTTCAGATAGCAATTTAATTCCCTTTTGCATACAGTAAAGTCCAGCCTTTCATGACTTCCTTTTTCGCGTTTTTACTTATCCATGTTTTGTACTCTGTACACTGAATTGCCTATCACATAAGCAATGTTCACTTATCCGGGTTTGAAATTTCCGAATCTCTGCACTGATTCTTTGACAGGTACACCCTTTGAGCATAGCTTGAGTGTAGGATTGGTTAGTTTACTATGAGAGAGTAGGAACAGACTTGATATTAGGTGGTTTGTCTTTTCTCAGGGAGTAGTGAGGCTCTGAAATACAATACGGGCTAGTGTGGTAGGTGCTGACTCTCCAACTTCTTTCAGACAGAACTGGACTAGTTCCTGCCGAAGACAGAAATCACATAAAACAGAATGTAAGTGTCTCTATAAATCTTTGTAATCCTTGGTTCACGTGACCGCCTTGGCTGGTTTCAGTGTCCTGAAGGGGAGATTGGAGAGGAATTTTCCAGGATATATCTTACCCTTTGTTGGACCTGGGTATTTCTTTTTTACATTGACTGCGATTTTTAAATGGATTGTGAATAAAACTGCCAGTGCTGGAAATCAGAAACAAAAAGCAAAAATGTGCAGTATACAGCAGGTCTAACAGCTTCAGTGAAGAGAAACACAGCTTTTTGTAGAGTACTGTAATTGCCCATAACAATGCTGCCCTCACATGGCTGGGACCTATCCAATTGCGTCCCATTCAAAAGCATGTTCCTCTTTCGTGATTTCACTATTTGCGAGGTTTCGCAGGGATATAAACCCCATGAATGGCGGGACTTTACTGTACCTTGATCAAAACAGCTCCACCACTCTCAACCACCATCTCCAACCACCATCTGTGTGAGAAAAATTTCCCTCACATCACTTTTACTCCTTTTGCCAATTATTTTGAATATTTGCCCCCTAGTTCTTGATGCTCTGAGGGAACATTTTCTCACTATTTACCCTGTCCATGTCCCTTAGGATCTTGAATACCTGTATCAAATCTTCTCTTAGCCTTCTTTTCTCCAAGGAAAACAAGTCCCAGCCTCTCCAATCTATCCTCATAGCTCTTTAGCCCCGGAATCATTCTTGTGAATTTCCTCTGTACTCTCTCCAATGCTTTCCCATCTTTCCTTAAGTATGGTGCCCAGAACTGGACACAGGACACCGGGTGAGGCCTAACTAGAGTCTTATACAAGTTTAAAATGACCTCTTTACTCCTGTGCCCCTATTAATGAAGCCTAATATACTATATGATTTATTTACTGCTCTTTCAACATATCCTGCCATCTTTAATGATTTATGTAGATATACACTGAGGTCCCTCTGACCCTGCACCTCCTTTAGAGTTTCTTCCTTTATTTTCTATTTTCTACCCATATTCTTCCTTCCAAAATGAATCACCTTACACTTCTCTACATTGAACTTCATCTGCCATTTGTCTGCCCAATCTACCAACATGTCTATGTCCTCTTGAAGTTCAAGACTATCTTCATCACAGTTGACAATGTTTCCAATCTTCGTATCATCTGCAAATTTTGAAATTGTGCCCTGAACAACTAAAGCCTAGGTTATTAATATATATCAAGAAGAGCAAGGGTCCCAACACTGACCCCTGGGGAACCCCACTACAAACCTTCCTCCAATCTGAAAGCAACCATTTATCACTACTCTGTTTTCTGTCACTCAGCCAATTCCTTATCCAAGTGTCTACTTTCCCTTTTATTCCACAAGCTAGAATTTCGCTCACAAATCTGTTGTGTGACACTGTGGAACAGTTGTGGTCCAGTTGGTGAAGATGTTCCCAAAATGCTGTTAGGTAGGAAGTTCTAGGATTGTGAGGAGATTGGAAAGGAGACCAGAAAGCAGAAGATCACACCATTCACCTTGATTCAAGTACCAGGGTGAAGAATATTTACATTCTGCAAATGCCTTTGTGATTCCCCACTTTCTTTGCCCCATCATTAGTGCCTGTGGCTTCAACTGCACAGGTCCTAACTGCTGGAATTACTTGTTAAACCTCTTCCCCCTTTAAAGATATTCTTTAAAACCTACTTCTTTGACCTGTCACCCATCCTAATGTTTCCTTCTTTAGCTCAGTGTTAAATTTTGTCTCAGTACACTCCTAAGAATATAAGAAATAGGAGCAGGAGTAGGCCATTTGGCCCCTCAAGCCTGCCCTGCTATTCAATAAGATCATGGCTGATTTGCCCCAAGCCTCAATTCCTCTTTCATGCCAGCTCCTCATAGCCTTCAACTCTCCGATATTTCAAGAATCAATCTGTCTCCTCTTTAAATACTTTCAGCGATCTAGTCTCCACATCTCTCTAGGGTAGAGAATTCCAGACATTCACTATCCTCTGAGAGAAGAAATTCCATTGAATCTCTGTTTTAAATGTGTGTCCCTTTACTTTGTAACTATATCCCCAAGTTCCAGATTCCCCCACTAGTGGAAACATCTTCTCAACATCTACCCTGGCAAGCCCCCTCTGAATCTTGTGCATTTCAATAACATCACCCCTCATTCTTCTAAACTCTAATGAATAAAGGCTTAACCTGTTTAGCCATTCTTGACAAATCAACCCTTCATCCCAGGAATCAGCCTAGTGAATCTCTTTTGAACTGCCTCCAATGCCAGTATATCCTTTCTTAAATACGGGACCAAAACTGTACACAGTACTCCAGGTGCGGCCTCACCAATACCCTGTACAGTTGTAACAAGACTTCCCTATTTTTAAACTCCAACCCCCTAGCAATACAGGTCAAAATTCCACTTGTCTTAATTACTTGTTGCACCTGCATGCTAACTTTTTGTGTTTCACGCACAAGAACACCCAGATCCCTCTGTGCTGCACCTTTTTTGGAGTCTCTCTCCATTTAAATAATAGTCCGCCTTTTGATTCTTCCTACCAAAGTGCATGACCTTACACTTTCCTACATTAAACGCCATCTGTTAAGCTTTTGCCCACTCACTCAACTTATCTATATCCCTTTGCAGATTCCTTATGTCCTCATCACAACATGCCCTCCCACCTATTTTATTATCGTCAGCAAATTTGGATACATTACACTCTGCCCCCTCTTCCAAGTCATTAATATAGGTAGTAAATAATTGAGGCCCTAGGATGGATCCTTGTGGCACTCCACTAGTTAGGTCTTTCCAACCTGAAAAAAACCCATTAATCCTGACTCTCTGTCTTGTGTGTGTTAACCAATCCTCAATTCATGCTAATACATTATCCCCAATACCGTGAGCTCCTATCTTGTGTAATAGCCTTTCACGTGGCACCTTATTGAACCCATTCTGGAAATCCAAATACACTACATCTACCAGTTCCCCTGTATCAACTCAGCTTGTTATATCCTCAAAAAAAAAACTCTAGCAAAGTTGGCAAACATGATTTCCCTTTCACAAAACCATGTTGACTCTGATTGCATTAAACTTTTCTAAATGTCCTACTATTTCCTCCTTAATAATGGACTCTAGCATTTTTCCAACAACAGATGTTAGGCTGACTGGCCTATAGTTTCCTGCTTTTAGGCTGTCTCCTGTCTTGGACAGAGGCATCACATTAGCAATTTTCCAATCAGCTGGGACCCTCCCGGAATCCGGTGAGTTCTGGAATATTTCGACCAATGCTTCTACTATCTGCAGCCACTTCCTTTAAAATCCTTGGATGCTGGCCATCAGGTCCTCGCGACTTGTCTGCCTTTAGTCCTATTAGTTTGTCAAATACTTTGTCCCTCGTGATAGAGACTGTTACAAGATCTTTCCTCCCATTAGCTCCTTGCTTATCTGATATCTTTGGGATGTTTATAGTGTTCTCCACCATGAAGACCGATGCAAAATATTGGTTTAAATTATCTGCCATTTCCCTGTTCCCTGTTATCAAATCTCCAGTCACATCCTCCAAGGGTTCCACGCTCACTTTAGCCACTCGCTTTCTTTTTATATACCTGTAGAAGCTCTAGCTATTTGTTTTTATATTTCTTGTCAATTTACATTCATAATCAATTTTCTCCCTCTTTATTAGCATTTTAGTCATCCACTGCTGGTTCCTAAAAAAATTCCCAACCCTCTTGCCTACCACTAGTTTTTGCCACTTTGTACGCCTTAGTTTTTGATTGGATACTCCTTGACCACCTTTGTTAACCATGGGTGGTTCATCCTTCTCATCAAGCTCTTTTTGATCGGGATAAATTTTTGCTGAGTGTTATGAAATATCTGCTTCAATGTCTGTCACTGCTCATCCACTGACCTTCCCCTTAGTCTATTTTCCAGCCCACTTTAGACAACACTTTCTTCATACCTCTGTCATTACCCTTATTTAAGTTGAGGACACTGGTTTGAAATCTGAGTTACTCACCTTCAAACTGAATTTGAAATTCTACCATGTTGTGATCACGACCCCCAGAGGATCTTTAACTACAAGATCTCTTATTAATCCCATTTCAGTACACATTACTAAATAGCCTGTTCCCGGGCAGGTTCTGGAATGTATTGCTCTAAAATACAATCCCCGATGCACTCTACAAATTCGTCTTTCATGTTACGCCTGCCATTCAATTTGTCCAGTCAATACGCAGATTAAAATCACCCATTTCTATTGTAGCACCCTTCTTACACATCTGCATTATTTCCAGATTTATACTTTGTTCTACAGTGAGGCAACTCTTTGGGGGGCCTATAGACAACTCCCCTTGCTATTCCTTATTTCCACTCAAACTGATTCCACATCACGATCTGTTGCACCTATATCACTGCTCAACACCACACTGATACCTTCCTTTATGAACAAAGCTAACCCATCTCCTTTGCTTTTTTGCTATTCTTCTGGAACATTGAATACCCTTGAATATTGAGTTCCCAGTCTTGGTCACCCTGCAACCATGTCTCTGTAATAGTTATCAAGTCACATTCATTTATTTCTATTTGTGCCATTATCTCATCCGTCTTGTTACAAATGCTGCCTGCATTGTTAAAGAGCCCTAAGCTTTGACATTTCACCATTATTACTCATTCTGGTTCTAATTTCTGCTGCACTCTTCTGCTTTTATTTTCTGCCCCTTCATGTCACGCTTTGATTATCATTCGTCTCTTCACTATCCTGCACCTCTGCTGTCTCGTTTCTTTTTGATTTTTTAAACTTCACTTTTAAACTTGAACTGAAGCCTCCCTATGCAATTAATTGCATAGATATTTCAATGATGGGCTGAACGGCCTTCCTGTGCTGTAATATTTTACAGTAAAACTGGAATCTGAATGTCTGTGTATTTTAAATAAAGAGGGAAGGTGGACTGACTGCTGGATCTCAGTCAGCCTAAGTTACTAACCGCACCCTGAACCCTGCTCTTTGAACGGAGGTTCAGTGAGAATTTAGATCCAATAACAGACGCTGCTTTATTAGCGGAAGAGACAGGCCAGTGGGCCAATCACAGCTTTGCCTTTCTCACCAATCGAAGGTGAAGTTTCGTCACCTCATTACTTATTGTTCATTTATTATTGGTGGACAGACTAATGATTAGCATAGACAGTTTGTGGATTGAGTGCGTTTGTTCAGTTCTAGTAGTTGTTGCATTGAAAGGTCAGAGATTGAAGCTGTTTAGGGATGGTGGACAGGCTGTTTGAGTGTCAAGGTGAGAGCCTGATTCAGGTTGGCGGGGTTCTGGGAACTCTTCCGGGCTTTGGCTCTGTTTGAGATTATGTCGGGTATCTATGGCCCTGTTGCACAATCTGGACACTCTTGTGGCCTCTCAAGCTAATTAACATCCAGTGTCAGATGACAGTGACTTAGGGGGAAAAACACAATAGAGCAAGTTTTTACCCAAAATGGAGCGTGTTGATAAAATACACCTGGTCTGTTTCTCTTTTCTCTCCTCAGTTGCTAACGACTGTTTTCTCAGTCCTCAGCCGTCAAGTTTCTAATTGACCTGTGCTTTTTCCAGTTACGAAGGAGTTGCAGACCGTTCGCCCAAGACTTTACAGCTGGCCACGGGTTTGGAGTGATGTGCTGGTGAGCCGGGTGAGCAAGGAGAAATGTCTGGATAAGTGTAAGTGAGAGCCAGGGGGTTTGTTATTCGGCATTCTGGCTCTGGTGTCGAGGTTTCGGTTGGGGTTGCACTCCCCAGCTCCGGGCAGGAAACCCCTGTGGGTTACGGTACTGATAATAGTGAATTCGAAGTCATACGGACTTGAAATGTTAACTGTTTCTCTCTTCACAGATACTGCCAGATCAGCTGAGTCATTCTAGCATTTTCTCTTTTTATTTTTGATTTCCAGCATTCACAGTATTTTGCTTTTATTTTACTGTTTTCATATAGTGTTGAATATCTATGGCCTGGTTGTTACCTTTGGACCTGGGTTGGCCTTTTGGTGCAGGGTCTCAGTGGGCTGAAGACTCCCCTCTTTCTTCCCCTGCTGATCATGTGCGCATTCATCAATTTTTAATTGATGTGTGTTTCATCCCTGGGGAGGGTATGGAAGTTCAGAGTCATTGTCAAGAGTGACGGAGATTGAGGGGCGACTTGATAGAAGTTTACAATATTATGAGTAGCATGAACAGAGTAGATAGAAGCTTTTTCCCAGGGTGGAAGAGTCAATTACTAGGGGACATAGATTTAAGGTGAGAGGAGAAAACTATAGAGGAGATGTGCGGGGCAAGTTTTTTACGCAGAGGGTAGTGACTGTCTGGAATTCGCCTGCCAGAGGAGGTGGTGGAAGCAGGTACGATAGTGGTGTTTAAGAGGCAGCTTGACAAATACATGAAGAGGATGGGAATTGAGGGATATGGACCCTGGAAGTGCAAAATGTTTTAGTTGATGGGCAATATGATCGGCGCAGGCTTGGAGGGCCTGTTCCTCTGCTGTACTTTTCTTTGTTTTTGTTCTTGTTCTTTGAACCACAACAGTTGAACATTGCTGAGCTGAGCTTGGAGAGGCAGGCAGATAATCTGGAGGATTGGAAGTGAGAGCAAGGAGGGTTATTGTTGGGGCTTTGCAAGGTGGATTTCTGGGCAGGGGGGGTTGCCAGGAAACTCCTGAGAGTTCCGAAACTGTTTGGTATAGTGTTCGATATCGAAGGCCCAGCTGTGGGATTTGGACATCCAGTGGTCCCTCCGCACAGAGGTTAAATGTGCTGAAGTGCCCCTTTGAGGAATTCCACAGATTTCCCATCACGGTTGGACTGGATGACGGGTCTCCCCATTGTAGTCTGATCTGATGATAAACCTCCCCAGCTCTTGCTTGGTCTCTGCTCCAGCTGCCAACAACGGTTGTTAGTTTCTTTGGAGAGTGACCAGTGGTTCCCACCCTGTTTTCACCTGCTCCGATGCGACATAGAATCACAGAATCTCTCCGTGCAGAAGAGGCCCTTCAACCCATCGAGTCTGCATCGACATCTGAGAAACACCTGACGTACCTACCTAATCCCATTTACCAGCACTTGGCCCATAGCCTTGAATGTTATGACATGCCAAGTGCTCATCCAGGTACTTTGTAAAGGATGCGAGGCAACCCGCCTCCACCACCCTCCCAGGCAGCGCATTGCATTCCAGATCGTCACCACCTTCTGGGTCAAAAAGATTTTCCTCACATCCCCCCCTAAACCTCCTGCCCCTCTCCTTGAACTTATCCCCCTTGTGACTGACCCTTCAACTAAGGGGAACAGCTGCTCCCTATCCACCCTGTCCATGCCCCTCATAATCTTGTACACCTCGATCAGGTAACCCCTCAGTCTTCTCTGCTCCAATGAAAACAACCCAAGTCTATCTAACCTCTCTCCATAACTTAAATATTTAATCCCAGGCAACATCCTGGTGAATCTCCTCTGCACCCCCTCCAGTGCAATCACATCCTTCCTATAACGTGGCAACCAGAACTGCACACAGTACTCCAGCTGTGGCCTCACCAAGGTTGTATACAACTCCAGCATGACCTTCCTACTTCTGTAATCTATGCCTCGATTGATAAAGGCAAATGTCCCATATGCCTTTTTCACCACTAACATGCCCCTCTGCCTTTAGAGATCTATGGACCACACGCCAAGGTCCCTTTGTTCCTCAGAACTTCCTAGTGTCATGCCATTCATTGAAAACTACCTTGTCAAATTACTCCTTCCAAAGTGTATCATCTCACACTTTTCAGGGTTAAATTCCATCTGCCACTGATCTGCCCAAGTCTATATTTTCCTGTAGCCCAAGACGCTCAACCTCACTGGCCAATCTTTGAGTCGGAGGGAATCAGGAAAAGGAACAACAGGATGGGTAAAGGTAATGAACGCGTCTGTGTTTGAAAAACACAATACAGGAAATATTTGCCCAAAATATATAAAATGCACAGAATGTAATTTTCAATGAATTGTCATTGGAGGCATGGAAAATCTGCTGCTTGTGCCCCCTTGCTCACTGCTGCTGACTGTTCACACATGCCCAGACTTCAGGTTTCTGATTGAAATGTGCTTCTTCCAGTTTTACAGGTTCGCCAGTTACCTCTCCTTCCAAAGAACCATATTCACCATTTACTGCAGGAGTTAAATGGTCAGACAGAGAGGAAGGCAGAGGACAATCTCTGCAACGGTATGGGAGCAAGGAGGTTTGAGTCCCAGGGCTTTGTGCTGGGCCGTGAGGTCGGCATCCTTTGGGGATGGTTGCGGCTCAGGTGCAGAAAATTCAATTTGGATTTTGGTGCTTTTTTAAAAATCCAGTGTAGGACTTCAATGGTTGGTCCTGGAATGGCTTCCCCAGTTCTTGCTCTGTCTCCTCTTGAGCTGCCAACAGCAGCTGTTGCAGTTTCTTTGGAAAGAGATGAGTGGTTCCCATCCTGGTTTCAGCAGCTCTGAAGTGGTAAAGAATGAGTGAGAATCAGGAAAAGGATAAACGGGACAGGTGAAGATAATGACTATCCTGGTCCACTATGTGCCTCTTCCCAGCGTATGAGTTACAGTTGCAGTAAATATTTCTACACACAACAGTGGATGCAGGTTTAATGTTGTAGCTGGAGGTTAATGTTGGGAGACGGAACTCCTGTGGGCTCTCAAGCTGATTGATATCCAGTGTCAGAGATCTGAATATAACGGTAACTTAGGAGGGAAATCTAGAAAAACACAATATAGCAAGTGTTTACCCAGAGTAGAGAGTGCTAATAAAATACAGGTCTGTTTCTCTTTTCTCCCCTCCGTTGCTAATGACCATTTGCACAGTCCTCATCAAGTTTCTAATTGATGTGTGTTTCTTCCAGCTACGAAGGAGTTTCAGACCGTTCGCCCAAGATTTTTCAGCTGGCCACAGGTTTCGAGTGACATGCTGGTGAGCAAGGAGAAATGTCTGGATAAATGTAAGTGAAAGCCAGAGGGTTGTTATTCAGTATTCTGGCCTTGGCGTTGAGGTTTGGATTGGGGCTCGACCCCCCCAGGGCAGGAAACCCCTATGGGTTATGGCACTGTTTGATATAGTGAACTCGGCAGAAGAGTCATACAGACTTGAAATGTTAACTGTTTCTCTCTCCACATACGCTGCCAGACCTCCTGCATCATTCCAGCATTTTCTCTTCTTATTTCATATTTCCAGCATTCACAGTACTTTGCTTTTATTTTACTGTTTTGACAGTGTTGAATATCTATGGCCTGACTGTTATCTTTGTACCTGGGTTGACCTTAGGGCACAGGTTCTCAATGGGCTGAAGACTCCCCTCTTTCTTTCCCACTTTCTTCCCTGGCTGATGATGGGTGCATTCAACAGCCAACAGATTTCTCATTGATGTGTGTTTCATCCAACAGCAGAGGAGTTTCTGACAGATCCTTGGGGATGGCATGGAAGTTCTGAATCATTGTCAAGTGAACTACAAGAAGTGAACATTCCAGGGGTGAGCTTGGAGAGGCAGGCAGATGATCTGGAGGATTGTAAGTGAGAGCAAGTTGTTGTTGGGGCTCTGCAAGGTGGAGTTCTTGGGGTAGGCTGGGTTGCCAGGAAACTCTTGTGGGTTCTGACACTTCTTGGTATAGTGTTCAATATTCAAGGCCCGGCTGTGGGATTTGGACAAAGGGCGATCCCTCCACACGGGCTGAATGCACTGAAGTGCCCCTTCTTTATGAAATTCCACAGGTCTGACGGCCCTCTCCTATCCTGGTCCGATCCAGTGATGGGCTTCCCTTGTAGTGGTCTGTCCTGGTGATAAACCCCCCCAGCTCCTGCTAGGTATCCTCTCCAGCTGCCAACAGCAGCTGTTGCAGTTTCTTTGGATTGACAAGTGGTTCACATCCTGATTTCACCTGCTCCAAAGTGGGAGAGAGTCTGAGATATTCAGGAAAAGGAACAACAGGATGGGTCAAGGTAGTGAAGGTGTCTCTTCCAGAAAAACACAATACAGGAAGTATTTGCCCAAAATAGGGAGTGTTGGTAAAACGCACAGAACATAATTCGCAATGTATTGACATTGGAGGCATGGAAAATCTGCTGTTTGTGCCCCCCTCATCCACTGATGCTGACTGTTCGCACATTGCCCAGTCTTCAGGTTTCTGATTGACATGTGCTTCTTCCAGTTTTACAGATTCGCCAGATGCCTCTCCTTCAAAAGGGCCATATTCACCAGTTACTGCAGGAGTTGAATGGTCAGACAGAGATAAAGGCACAGGACAATCTCTACAATGGTAAGGGAGCAAGGATTCAAATTTAGTACCAAGGCTTTGTGCTGTGCCTTGTGGATGGGGTCCTTTGGGGTTGGGTGGGGCACTGGTGCAGTAATTACCTTTTGGACTTGGTGTTCTTTTTCAAATCCACTGTTGGATTTCAGTGGTTGGCCCTGGTGTTGGCTTTGGTCATGGGATGGCTTCCCCAGCTCTTGCTCTGTCTCCTCTTGAGCTGCCAACGCAACTGTTGCAGTTTCTTTGGAAAGAGACGAGTGGTTCCCATCCTGGTTTCAGCAGCTCTAAAGTGGTAAAGAACTAGTGAGAATCAGGAAGAAGATAAACAGGGCAGGTGAAGATAATGACTATCCTGGTCCACTGTGTGCCTCTTCCTAGCGTATGGGTTACAGTTGTAGTAAATATTTCTATGCACAATAGTGGATGCAGGTTTAATGTCGTAGCTGCAGGTTAATGTTGGGGAACAACACAGAACTGTGCACCCAGTCTGGGAGGGAAGGAGAACTCTGGAAACTCCTGTAGTCTTTCATGTAAATTGATATCCAGTGTCAGTATCTGAAATATAGTAAAGTGACTTAGGAGGGAAATCAGGAAAAACACAACCAAGCAAGTGTTTACTCTAGAATAGAGAGCACTGATAAAATGCACAGGATAGAATTTCCATGTACTGTTGGAGGGATAGAAATGCTGACATGCTCCACCCCTCCCAACCCCCAGCCAATTGGTTTCTGATTGATATGTGCTTCTTCCAACAGCAGAGGAGTTTCTGATGGATACCTCGGAGACAGGCTTACTTTTTGAGTTATTGTCAAGCAAGCCACAATCATCGAATGAAGCAGGGGTGAGCTTGGAGAGGGAGGCAAATAATCTAGATCATTGTAAGTGAGAGCAAGGAAGGCTGTCCTCGGGGCTCTGGGACTATGGGCTCTGGAAGGGGGCTGGGACCTCGATGCAGGCAACCCATGGGGGGATGCTGTTTCTTGCAGTCTCGGATAAATATGGGCTTACTGTTGCTCTTGACTGGGGCAACCGCTAGGTGTAGGAGGCAAGTGGGCTGGAAAGCCTCACCTTTCTGTAGTTCCATGGGTCTTCTGTCCCAGCATGATGTCATGGCGAGTCTTGTTTTATGCCCCCCCACCATTCCCACATCCCACTCTCCCCATCTTGGTGTACCCCAGTGGCAGTTCTCCCATCCCCAGTGATGGATGCCCCTCAACCCACCAACTTGTTCCATTGTGACCCGAGACCCAGTAATGGATCTCTCCTCTCCCCCGTCATGGTGTGATCCAGAGACGGGTCCCTCTGCCCCTGTCCTGGTGTGACCCAGTCATGGGTCTCTTTCCCCCACCCCCCTCACTTCCTGGTGTGACCCAATGTTGGGCTTCTCTCCACCTCTGTCCCGGTGTGACCCAGTGATGGGTCACCCCAGCTTTTACTGTGTCAAATCTCGAGCAGTCAACGGCAGTTGTTGCACTTTCTTTGGGAGGTGTGAGAAACCCTTTTTACCACTTCAGAGCAGCTGAAATCAAGGAGTGAGTGAGAATCAGAAAAAGGATCAGCAGGACATGTCAAAATAATGACTATCCTCGTCCACAATGTGCCTGTTGCCAAGGTGTGGGTTGCTGTTGGGGTTTTTGTTTCCAAACACGATAGTGGGGACCTGTTTAATGTGACAGCTGGAGGTTAATGTTGAGGACAACACAGAACTGTACATTCAGTCCAGGAGGGAAAGAGCACTCTGGAAACTCTTGTAGTGTCTCAAGCTGATTGATATCCAGTGCCAGATATCTGAAATATAGATAAGAGACTTAAGAGGGAATTCAGGAAAATCACAGCAGAGCAAGTGTTTATCCAGAATACAGAATGCTGATAAAATGCACAGGATAGAATTCCCAATATACTGTCTTTGGAGAGATTGAAAAGGGCTTTGTTCTCCACAACTGCCAACTGTTTCCACATTACCCCATTACTCTAACAAAAATGTTTTAATTGACCTGTGCTGCTTCTATTAGCAGTTAAGTTTCTGGCAAATTCATTGAGACTACATGGCATTTCTGAGTCGAGCTGGTAGAAAGCATTGACTGATTCAGAAGGCAATGTGGAACATGCGGATGAGGTTACGTTAGAGCAAGAGAATCTGTGTGGGACTCTGGGATGAGGCTAAGACACGTGTCAGAACTCTGGGAAGGCTTGGATCCCATCTGCAGAAAACTCCAGTGATATCGTGTCAGATATCTATGGCCTGGCTGTCGGCTTTGAAACTGGAGGCAACTCCTCAATGCAAGGACTCGATGAGCTGAGGAGCTCCTCTGTCTAGTTCCATGGACCGCCCATACTGGTCTGACCCAGTGGCAGGTCTCACTGAGCTGGCAAGACCCAATTAAATCCACCCCAACTCTTGCTGTGTCTCCTCTCGAGCTGCCAACAGTGGTGGTTGGAGTTTCTTTGGAAAGAGATGAGTGGTTCCCATCCTGGTTTCAGATGCTCTGAAACAATAGAGAATCAGACAAAAGATCAACAAGACATGTCAATGTAATGACTATCCTCTTCCACACTGTGCATCTTCCCAGCGTATGGGTTACTGTTGGGGTAAATGTTTCCACAAAATAGTGGGGCAGGTTTAATGTAGAAGCTAGGGGCAACACAGAGCTGTATCCTCAGTCTGGGAAGGAAACGGGACTCTGGAAACTCCTGTGGGCTCTCAAGCTGATTGATATCCAGTGCCATATATCTGAAATATAGATAAGTGACTTAGGAGGGAGTTTAGATAAAACACAATCGAGCAAGTGTTCACCCAGAATAGAGAGTGGTGATAGAATTACTATATACTGCCATTGGAGAGATTGAAAAGCGCTTTATTCTCCACAACTGCTGTTTCCACATTACCCGAACAAAATTGACCTGTGTTTCTTCCATTAGCAAATGAGTTTCCGACAGATTCCTCGAGACTACATGGTAGTTCTAAGTCGAGCTGGTGGAAAGTGCTGACTGATTCAGATGACAGCTCAGAAGACAACGTGGAACATGTGGATGAAGGTAAGTTAGAGTAAGAGGAGCTGTTGTGTGACTCTGGGATGGGACGAAGGCACTTGTGTTCGGGCTCTGGGAGGGGCTGTGTCCCACCTGCAGGAAACACCTGTGGATTCTGACACTGTTTGATATTGCATCAGCTGTCTGTGGCCTGGCTGTCAGCTTTGGACTTGAGGGCGAGTCCTCAATGCAAGGGGTCAATGGGCTGAGGAGCTCCTCTGTCTAGTTCCATGGACCTCCCATCCTGGTCTGACCTGGTTCAGGCGTCACTGTCCTGCCACAACGTGGAGCTGGGCCTGCTGGTCATGCCACAACAGTGTCAGGCCTCCATCGTCCTGCCGTGACCCAACAGCAGGCCTCCCTCGTCGTGGCGTTACCCAGTGCTAGTTCTACTGCAGCCCTCCCCGATGACAACACAGAGCTATACACAGAGTCAGTTACCCTTCTGGGAGGGAAGGTGGAGTCTGGAAACTCCTGTGGGCTCTCAAACTGATTGATATCCAATGCCATATATCTGAAATATAGATAAGTGACTTAGGAGGGAGTTTAGGTAAAACACAATCGAGCAAATGTTCACCCAGAATAGAGAGTGGTGATAGAATTACTAATATACTGCCATTGGAGAGATTGAAAAGCGCCTTATTCTCCACAACTGTTAACTGTTTCCACATTACCCGAACAAAATTGACCTGTGTTTCTTCCATTAGCAAATGAGTTTCCGACAGATTCCTCGAGACTACATGGTAGTTCTAAGTCGAGCTGGTGGAAAGTGCTGACTGATTCAGATGACAGCTCAGAAGACAACGTGGAACATGTGGATGAAGGTAAGTTAGAGTAAGAGGAGCTGTTGTGTGACTCTGGGATGGGACGAAGGCACTTGTGTTCGGGCTCTGGGAGGGGCTGTGTCCCACCTGCAGGAAACACCTGTGGATTCTGACACTGTTTGATATTGCATCAGCTGTCTGTGGCCTGGCTGTCAGCTTTGGACTTGAGGGCGAGTCCTCAATACAAGGGGTCAATGGGCTGAGGAGCTCCTCTGTCTAGTTCCATGGACCTCCCATCCTGGTCTGACCTGGTTCAGGCGTCACTGTCCTGCCACAACGTGGAGCTGGGCCTGCTGGTCATGCCACAACAGTGTCAGGCCTCCATCGTCCTGCCGTGACCCAACAGCAGGCCTCCCTCATCGTGGCGTTACCCAGTGCTAGTTCTACTGCAGCCCTCCCCGATGACAACACAGAGCTATACACAGAGTCAGTTACCCTTCTGGGAGGGAAGGTGGAGTCTGGAAACTCCTGTGGGCTCTCAAACTGATTGATATCCAATGCCATATATCTGAAATATAGATAAGTGACTTAGGAGGGAGTTTAGGTAAAACACAATCGAGCAAATGTTCACCCAGAATAGAGAGTGGTGATAGAATTACTAATATACTGCCATTGGAGAGATTGAAAAGCGCCTTATTCTCCACAACTGCTAACTGTTTCCACATTACCCGAACAAAATTGACCTGTGTTTCTTCCATTAGCAAATGAGTTTCCGACAGATTCCTCGAGACTACATGGTAGTTCTAAGTCGAGCTGGTGGAAAGTGCTGACTGATTCAGATGACAGCTCAGAAGACAACGTGGAACATGTGGATGAAGGTAAGTTAGAGTAAGAGGAGCTGTTGTGTGACTCTGGGATGGGACGAAGGCACTTGTGTTCGGGCTCTGGGAGGGGCTGTGTCCCACCTGCAGGAAACACCTGTGGATTCTGACACTGTTTGATATTGCGTCAGCTGTCTATGGCCTGGCTGTCAGCTTTGGACTTGAGGGCGAGTCCTCAATACAAGGGGTCAATGGGCTGAGGAGCTCCTCTGTCTAGTTCCATGGACCTCCCATCCTGGTCTGACCTGGTTCAGGCGTCACTGTCCTGCCACAACGTGGAGCCGGGCCTGCTGGTCATGCCACAACACAGTGTCAGGCCTCCATCGTCCTGCCGTGACCCAACAGCAGGCCTCCCTCGTCGTGGCGTTACCCAGTGCTAGTTCTACTGCAGCCCTCCCCGATGACAACACAGAGCTATACACAGAGTCAGTTACCCTTCTGGGAGGGAAGGTGGAGTCTGGAAACTCCTGTGGGCTCTCAAACTGATTGATATCCAGTGCCATATATCTGAAATATAGGTAAGTGACTTAGGAGGGAAATTAGGCAAAACGCAATAGAGCAAGTTTTTACTCAGAATAGAGTGCGCTGATAAAATGCACAGGATAGAATTCCCAATATACTGTTCAAGGAGAGCTGGAATTACTGCCTTATTTGTCTCTCCCACACCTCTACTGCTCATGGCCATTTGCACAATACCTAGCCATCAGGTTTCTGATTGACATGTGCTTCTTCCAATTACAGTGGATCTTCAAATGATTCCCTCTATATTGCACATAAAGCCACATGAACTGAGTGATATGGGGGTGAGAGAGATAAAGAATTATCATTTGGATGAAGGTAAGTGAGAGCAAGTTGGGTTATGTAGTGTTCTGGTCATGGTGTCAGGTTTTGGATTGGGGCTGGAAGCCTGGCGCAGGAAATACCTGTTGGTTATATCACTGTCTGATATAGTCTCTCATATCTCTTCTTTGGACCTGGGTGGGCCTCATGGCACAGGGTCTCAATGGGCTGAAGCTTCCCCTGTTTTCTGCAATTTCATGGACCTCCAATCCTGGTGACCCAACGACAGGCCTCCAGGGCTCTTATATGTCTCATCTCCAACTGTTGCAGTTTCTTTGGAAAGAGATGAGCAGTTGCTATCCTGATTTTAGCTGTTCCTAAGCAGTAAAGAGGAAGAGAGAATGACAGGATAGGTCGTAGTTATGACTATCCTGGTCCACAATGTGCCTCTTCCCAGGGTGTAGGTTACTGTTGGGAGTAAATCTTCCACATCCTGTATGGGGGCAGGTTTAATGTGACAGCTGGAGGTTAATGTTGGGGGACAACATAGAACTGCACAGCCGTCAGTTACCCTCTGGAGAGAAGGAGGATTTTGGAAAATCCTGTAGGGGCTCAAACTGACATTTTTACTTTATTTGTTCATGAGATGTGAGCCTCGATGTCAAGACCAGCTTTTGTTGCCCATCCCTAATTGCCCTTAAACTGAGTGGCTTGCTAGGTCATTTCAGGGGCAATTAAGATCTGGGTCTGGTTTCTCACAAGTCAGATTAGGTAAGGGTGACAAATTTTGTTCCCTAAAGGACATTAGTGTGCCAGATTCTGACAACAGTTGTCAGGGTCACCATTACTGAGACTAGCTTTATATTCCAGATTCATTAATTGAATTCCATCAGCTGCCATGGTGGGATTGGAACCGTTGTTCCCAGAGCATCAGCCTGGGCCACTGGATTATTAGTCCAGTGTCAGTACCACTACATCACCATCTCTCCCAATGTCTAGTGTCAGAAATATGAAAAATAGATAACAGCGACTTAGAAGGGAAATCATGAAAAGCACCTGTTTACCCAGAATGGAGAGTGTTGATAAAATACAGAGGATAGAATTCCCAATATACCGTTGTTAGAGGGATTGAAAACCTGCCTTGTTCTCTACAATTGCCAACTGTTTCCACACTTCCCAGCCAACAGCTTTCTAATTGGCATGTGCTTCTTCCATTCTGACAGATTCGAGTTGGGGGGAAGAGTCAACCGATTCAGAGTTCGGCTCAGATAGCAAGGAGGAACATCTTGATAAATGTAAGTGAGAGTAAAAGGAGCTGTTGTGGATTGTGAGCAGGGGTTGTGCCATGAGCATCGCAGTCTGTGGCTGGACCCCCCGTGCAGGAAACTCCTATATGTTGCCATGATGTTTGATAAAGTGTTAGTTATCTGTAATGTTGATAGTAAGGGCGTCTGGTCAATGGAAACCCCTAAAATGATGATGCTGAGGTATTAATTTATGGTAATGTCATGGGGAGATTGTTATATACTCTCTTGTTGGAGATGGTCATTGCCTGGCAGTTGTGAGGCATGAATGTTACTTGCCACTTATTAGCCCAAGCCCAAATGTTATCCAGGACTTGTTGTATATGGACATGGGCTATTTCAGTATCTGAGGACTAAAATGGTACTAAATGGTACTAAACACTGCAATAATCAAACAAATGTTGAGGACTTCCTGGGACACACTCTCGCTATATCATTGTGCCGAAATGTGTGGTGGGTCTGGACATATCCAGGTATGGGGTATTGGCTGATGAGTATGATTCTGAGGCTATGACTGTGACAGGCTGTTACTTGACTAGTCTATGGAACAGCTCTCTTTTGGCACAAGACCCAGATGATACTGTTACGGACGGGGGTGGAGGGGAGGCTTAATTTAAACCGCATTGATTTCTCCTCTCGCCACCATCCATAAACATTGTGTTTCGATTTGCTTCGGTTGTTTTTAAGTGGTGTCGTATTAGGTTTTTGTGTGATCCAATTACTATTAATAACCCCACAGCCACCTCTAGACAGGACGAACCCAAAAGTTAGTTTATTTACACAGCAGGGGGGTTGCAACTTAGTCCCCTTTGCATTCATACAGTAAAAGAGGGATAGAGAAAAGAAAGATTTACAGTGCAGAGACCAGGAAAAAAGAAATGGTGTTTCACACGGGTTTCAGAGTCCAGAATCAACGCCCAGTGAGGTAGTCCTTCACGGAGATTGGCAGGCTGAAAACTGATGTTGTTTAAATCACATAATGAGATAGGCACATGGAAATGAATCAGTCTTGTAGGTGATAGTACAGCAGTATAGCAAAAAAAGTGTAGATGTGGCTAGTTATTCAACCTGGGCAAAGCTCCTTTTCTATGTTGCTGCTAGGACGATGGTAAAAGATCAGACTGACTTTTGCAGTACAGCAAGGCAATATTACTGGTTACACAAACTAGAGGTCCATGTCACGACTTCCACCTCTTCAGTATCTTAGACAAAGGTTGTGCATCCCACATCTGGGTTCCCAAGATGGTTAAATGTCTCAACCATTAAGAATTGAAAGGAAGGTGGCGGAGCCCTTTGTCCTACCAGACGATCAGACTCCGGTTGGCCAACCTGGCTTATGAAATGCAGATGGCCTTTGTGTAGCTCTCTTTGAATTTGGTCTGTGCAGCCCACAATGTGTTGTTGGTGTCTCTTTGGAGGTAAGGAGGTGCAAGTTTCTTTGGAACTGCCAGATAGCTCCTTTTGTTCAGGTTCAGATTCAGCAATTTTAAAAGGTCTTTGTCCAGATTTTAAGATTTTAGAAATCGCCAAGAGGATATCTTTTTTTAAAAAAAAATATCCAGGGTGAGATCTTAGGCCCTTCGCTGTACTGATGAGAATTTTGCAGGGTCAACTTGCCATGGTGTACCTTTGACACCTCTGGTGCCTAGTTTGGTGCCAGGTGGTCCAGCTGCTTTTATTTTTCATCGCAATTTGATGAAACTGAATGGCTTGCTAGAACAATAGATAACAACTTTAAAAATAGGAGCAGAAGCAGTCCATTTGACCTCTCAAACTTGCTCTGCCATTGAATAAGATAATAGCTAATTTGATTGTGGCCTCGAGTTCACTTGTCTGCTTGCCTGCCCATCCCACATAACACTGGACATCCTTGCAGACCAGTAAAACTGTCTAATTCATATATTCAATGACCCTGCCTCCGGGTAGAGAATTCCAAAGATTAACGACGCTCCAAAAGAAGAAATTTCTCATCTCCTGTTGTCTTAATTCCCTGTGAGGAGAAAAAAAACCTCCCAGCATCTACTATCAAGTGTCCTCAGAATCTTGCATGTTTAAATAAGATCACCTCTCATTCACTCCAATGAGTATAACCTGCTCAACCTTCCCTCATTAGACAACTCCTTCATCTCAGGAATCAATCTAATGGACCTTCTCTGAATTGCTTCCACTGCAAGTAGATCCTTTCATCAGGGACAGGAGGGGGGTTTATTTAAACAGCAGTAATTTCTCTTTGCACCACATATCCTTAAACAGAGAGGTGTTTTTATTTGCTTTCCCCCTTTCATAAGCAATGGCGTATTTCCCAACCCCTTGGGAGGAAGGTTGCAACGTAGCCTTTGCATTCATACAGTAAAAGAGGGATAGAGAAAAAGATTTACAGTGCAGAGACCACAGAGAAAAGAAGTGGTGTTTCACATGGGTTCCAGAGTCTGGAAACAGTGTCCAGTGAGGTAGTCCTTCACAGAGGTTAGTGGGCTGAAAACTGTACACGTAGTACAGAATCCCAGCTGAAACAGTATAGATGGGACCAGATATTCAACCCAGGCAGAGCTCCTTTTCTGTGAGGCAGCTTGTAGGATGGTAAAATGGCTAACACGAGGATTCTCTGCTCCTCCAAGTGTATCCACAAGCTGGAGGGTAAGCAATTTTTGAATTCCTCCAACAATATCAACTCATGCAACCCTTCATAGGTATGTGGGATTCTTAAGGACCTTACCATCAGTCAAACGCAATTTTCTTTAGGAGTTCGAACTCTATGTAGGCTTGTGTTGGCTTCTTACGAGTGTTCCAGAATTGCTGGTGAGATGTCTTCGGGACTAACACTTAGGCACTTTGGATGGAAACCTTGGTCTGCTCATAATTCATGGACACATCAGGAGTCAGCATGGAGTAGACCTCTAGGGCTTTCCCTGACAGCTGCCCTTGAATTAAAAATGTCCAGAGATTCAATGGCCATTTTAACTATCCTGCCACCTTCTCAAAAGTGGTAAAAAAAACAACTTCACATCATTCTCTTCAAATTTGGGAATGAATCTAGCATACTTGAGGGCCTCATAGTGGTTTTGGGTTAAGGAAATAGGTGATGCTATCGGGCAGAGAGAGATTTTCCCTCGCAGCTTTCAGCTGTCTGGTCTCTCTTTCTCTCCCTTTGAGCTGCTAGCTCCATTTCTAATTTTCAGAGCTCTCCCTCTCTCTCTTTCCCTCTCCTGTGCTTCCCTTTCTCTTTCCTTAAATTCTAGCTGCATTCTGAGCTTTTCCAGCTAGAATTTGAAGGGGATTCAGAGTCATTGTTGAGCTATACATCTAACTGCTCTATTGGTAATGTGAGATCCAAATGTTCCACCAACAACTGGATCAGTTCATTTCTCTTCACTTTATGGGCAATTTTAACTGTACCTTCCTAGCCACAGCTTTCAGTTGCTTGGTGCTGAGGGCTGCTAAAGTTTCACCATTCAAATTTTCTTGCTTGACCCACACCTAAACGTCAAAATTGCAATTTTCTTAGCGTTAGGGAAAAAGAATTTGCTATGGCACGTTACTGGTGTTTCAAAATTTCCAGCCAATCAGTTTTTCCCTTTAACTTCCCTTTAAATATTTAGACTCTTTTAGATCAGATTTAGCTTGCGTCTTAATTTGGACTATGGTCAAATTCCAAGGGGTGATCCAGGATTTGAGTGCTCAATTTCTGTTACAGACAGAGATGGGGTTTATTTAAACAGCACTAATTTCTCCTCTCACCACCTGTCCATAAACAGAGGTATTTTTGATTTGCTTCCCCCTAAATAAGATGTATTTCCCAACTCTGTTTTGCTGTGATCCAAGTTCTATTAATAACCCCACAACAAACTCGAGATCAGATAAACTCAGAGTTAGTTTATTTGCACACTCTCAAAACACCGGAGGAGGATCGCTATGTTGCCTTTTGTGTGCTCATAGAGTAAAAAGGGTTAGAGAAAAGAAAGATTTATAGGGCAAAGACCATCGAGAAAAGAATTATTGTTTCATATGGATTCCAGAGTCCCAAATCGAGTCCAATGAGGTATTCCTTCACTGAGGTCAGCCGGCTGAAAGACTATGCTAGTTAATTCACTCTTCTGGTGTTATTGACTTCACACAATGAGGTACGCATGCAAAGATGAATCAGTCTTGGAGGTGATGGGCCAGGTTTTCAACCAGAGCAGAGATGCTTTTCTGTGAGGCTGCTTGTAGGATGGTAAACAGCAGACTGAGCTTGCAGTTCCACAAGGCAATATTATTGGTTTCACAAACTAAAGCTCCGTGTTACATGACTCCCAACTCTCCACATTGTTTTCGACAATGGATGTATGTCCTTTGTCTGGGTCCACAAAATGGTTAAATGTTTCAAACATTAACACTTGAAAGGAAGGCTGCGAGCCCCTTTGTCCTATAGATAAGTAAGACTCCAGTTGAACAACCTGGGTTATGAAATGCAGATGGCCTTTTTTTATATCGCTGTCTGAATTTGGTCTGTGGCTTTGCAGAGATAATGAGGTGCAAGTGTCTTCGATGCTGCCAGGTACTTCTTTTGTTTGCAGGTCACAGAGAGACATAGATTCAGCCATTGTAAAAGGTCTTTGTCCAGTTTTTAAAATTTTAGAAATAGCCATGAGGATATCTAGGTATATTTTATAAAAATGTACAGCGTGAGTGAGGTCTTAGCCCCCTCACATTTTAAGTAAAGAGACCAAAACAGTATGCAGCACTCCAGGTGTAGTCTCATCAATGCCCTGTACAGCTGTAGCAAGACTTCTCTACTTTTATGCTCCATCTCCCTTGCAATAAAAGCCGACATTCCATTTGCCTTCCTAATTCCATGCTGTACCTGCACACTAACTTTTTGTGATTCATGTATCAAGACACCCAGATCCCTCTGTACCATAGCATTCTGCAGTCCCTCTCCATTTAAATAATATTCTGATTTTCTAGTCTTTCTGCCAAAGTGGACAACCTCACATTTTCACACATTATACTCTGTCTACCATATGTTTGCCCACTCACTTAACCCATCGATATCCCTTTGCAGGCTTTTTGTGTCCTCCTTACACCTTGCTTTCCTATCTATCTTTGTATTCTCAACAGATTTGGCTACAATATATTTGGTCCCTTATCCAAGTCATTGGTATAGATTATAAATAGTTGAGGCCCCAGCACTGATCCCTGTGACATTCCACTAGTTACAGTTTGCGAATCTGAAAATTAATCACTTATCCTGACTGTTTCCTGTTAATATATTACACCTGACACCATAAGCTCTTATCTTGTGTAGTAACCTTTTTGTAGAACTTATCAAAGTCCAAAAAATCCAAATACACCCCTTTATCCACCCTGCTTGTTACATCTGCAAAAATCTTCAATAAATTTGTCACTTTTTTTCCTTTCAAAACCATGTTGATTCTGCTTCATTGTATTATTTTCTAAATGTCCTACCACAACTTAATTCATAATGGATTCCATCATTTTCCCAATAACAGAAGTTAACTAACTGGCCTATAGTTTCCAGTTTTCTGTTTCCCTCCTTTCTTGAATAGAGATGTTACATTTGCGTTTTTCCAATCCACTGGGACTTTCCAAAATCTAAGGAATTTTGGAAGATTAAAACCAATGCACCCACTGTATCTGCAGCTATCCTAGGATGCAGGCCACTAAGTCCAAGGGACTTGATAGCCTTTAGTCCCATTAGTTTTCCTCCTACTATGTCTCTAGTGATTTTCATTCCTCCCTTTGGCCCCATGATTTTCTTAATTACCCAGTCTCATCATCTTAAGGGCCAACATTTAATTTGACTCCTCTTCCATTTTATATAATTATAGACGTTTTTACTGTCTGTTTTATTTTTGTTGCTAGTTTACTCTCATTCTGATTTGACCCTCTTTTTCAAATCATTCTTTTCTGACTTTTACAGTCTTCCCAATCTTCTGGCCTACCCCTAATCAATGATACCATCCTTCACTTCTGTAGTTAGCCAGGGATGGTACATTCGTCCTCCCTCCCTCCCTCCCTAATAGTTCATAACTATCTCCTTAAATGTCTGCTTTTGCTTATCTACTCTTTTTTAACTATAATTTCCCAGTGCACTTTAGCTAATTATGTCTTCATACCTTTATTATTGTCTTCACTTAACTTTAAGACACTACTTTCAACCCAAGTTGCTCACCTTGAAACTGAATCTGAAATTCTGTTGTGTTATGACCATCTGTTTCTAGAGGGTCCTTTTACTATGAGATCATTAATTAATCCTGTGTCATTACGCATCACCTATTACCAGGTCTAATATAGTCTGTTCCCTGGTTGGTACCCAGGATGTATTGTTCTAAGAAATTGTCTCTACTACACATTATGAACTCATCCTCTATGCTACCTTTACCAAATTGATTAGTCTGATTTTGTGAAGGTTAAAATCACCGTTGATTACTCGAGTTTTTTACAAGTTCCCGTTATTTCTTGATTTAAACTCTATCCTACAGAGTAGCTATTGTTAAGGGGCCTATAAACTACTCCCACCAGAGACTTTTTTCCTTTGCTATTTCTTACCTCCACACAAATTGATTCTACATCTTCATCTTCTGAGCAAGAACATTTCTCATCACTGAACTGACCTCGTCCTTTATTGGCAGAGCTACCGCACCTGCTTTTCCTCTCTTATCTCTCCAAAATGTCAAATATCCATGCATATTCAGCCTTGGCTACTTTGCATTCACGTCTTTGTAATGGCTATTATACCCATGTATTTCTATTTGCGCTATCAATTGATCCATCCTGTTAAGAGTGCTGAATGCATTCAGATAAAGAGCCTGTCTTTACCATATTTTTTCTACTATGACCCTATTTGCTGGTGCACTCTTGAGTTTGTACCTTATATCCCTTCCTGTCACATGGTTATCATTACTCATTTCATTACCCTGTACTATTGCCTTGTCCTTTCTCTTAACTTTCTAAATCTCGCCGAACATTAACACTGCCCCTGCCTCCATCACTCACTATTTAGTTTAAAGCCCTCTCTACAGTCTGGCCCCAGCGCAGTTCAAGAGAAGCCTATCCCAAAGGTATAATTCTCCCTTTCCCCTGGTGCCAATGCCCCATGACTCCAAACCCATTTCTCCCGCACCAATCTTCAAGGCATGCATTCGACTCTCTGATCCTGTTTACCCTAGGCCATTGTACTAGTGGCTAAGGTATCCTTACCTTTGCGGTTCTGCTTTTTAATTTAATTTAGTCCCTAGCTGCTCATATACTCCATTAGCAGAACTCCTTTCTTGGTTCTCCCCGTGTCATTGATACCCACGTGGACCACAGCAATTGCATCCTTCTCCTCCCAGGTTCCTCTCCTGCCCTGAGCAGATGTTGTTAACCCTGGCATCAGGTAGGTAACACAGCCTTCTGGACTCACTTTTTCAGCTGTAGAGAACAGCATTTATCTCCCTAACTATACTGACCCCTGCTATTACTCCATTCCTTTTTACTCCCTTGACTTGAATGACTCCCTGCTATCACAATGTTGTGGTCCGACCCTGCTCATCCACACAATCTGTAAGAACCTTGAACCTGTTGGACAAGTGCACAGGCTGAGATTCCTCCATTGCTACCTTTTGCATCCCCTATACTTGCTTCACAACCCTCCTGTCCCAGAACATGGACTAAATCTGAAGTATCTAACCTAAGGGTAGATAGACTGCCTCCTGGAACAAAGTGTCCAGGGAACTCTCTCCCTGATGCATCAGAGTGCCCAAATCTCACTTTCCAACTCATCAACTCTGAATCGAAGTTCCTTGAGCTGCAGATACTTGTTGCGCATGTGATGGCTGTGGACCACTCACTTCCAAATGCTACAGTTGCAACACATCACTTGCCCTGCCATATTATTGTATTTTCTATATCCAGATCAGGTTTTCAAATTTAGAAATATCACTCATTGATAATTTGTAGTTATATTAAGCAGTTCAACTCATTAAACTTAATCTGTACTAATAGCTCCCCAGTTCTAGTTTAAACTACTGCCTCAGTTTAGAGAAAAACAACCTTAAAACTCACTAACCAATCATCTACCAGCTTACCTAATTAATGGCTCTGGACTTATTTCTCATGTCTCACTGTGTCCTGCTCCGTCTCCTGGACCACTGCTTATTCTGTTTAACAAAAAAAAAGAACAGCACCTCTGCTGCAGCTACTTCCCCCGCTGTACAAAATTCCTGAGTTCAGTACTCTGTCTAGCAGTTCTCCATTGAGCTGGCCTCCATGCTACTCCTTAAGTGAGCAAAAATCCTCCTTTATTTGGATTAGCTGGAATTCCAGAGACCTGAGTCAGGTCCTGTTAGTTAGGGAACCAGTTCTATCAAGCCACCCAATTAACTAACTGTGCAGCTGCCGTAAGCAGGCAGCTTGTTTACCAATAAGACTGAAAGAATCTACAAGTTAATGTTTAAGTTCAATTAAATGCTAATTGCAACATTTCTGTAGATTTTAAGAAGAGATCAACCTGAGTATCATCAAAAAAAGCACATGTCAAAACTTTCATCATGAGCTCATCAGGACATCTGTAAGAATACCAAATGAAAAGGGAAGAACTGTTTATACTTCTTCATGACTGGTTCGCAATGATCGAACACTGATTACTACTGTCTACCGCAAGCCTACCTTCTCTGGTCAAGATACGTGTTGGGATTCCTACAGTTCCAAGCGCTATAAGATTGGCCTTATTTGCAACCTTGCAAATGGTGTCCAAGCCACTTGCTCACTGTGCAAGCTTAATGCTGATATAGGGCACATCAAAGGCATCCTACAAGTCAGATCACTGCTTGCTGTATGTTGCGCAAACTTATGAATTGGCCTAAGGCCTCCACTTTCGGTCATGAAAAGTGCCCAGCCTACCTCAGAATACTCTGGAAGGGTAAGGTATCTCAAAAATTTGAACAAAAGGTGAAGCTAGCCATTTCATGCTGCTATTATGCGGGAGCAACATGAGTGGTGTTTGCCATTAACACAATGCTGCTATCAAATCAAAGACATTTTGCTTACCGCACAAATGAGTAATGTGATTTATGAATTTCAGTATCGGTGTGATGCTAGGTGCTAGGCTGTACATCCCAAAGACTGGCGGATTGTATCAAACAACATGTCCCTTAGGCTGTTCGCAACAGGCCGTGCTGTTAGGAAATAGAGAGTTTAAGTTTTATATTTGTATTTATGGGTGTTAGGAATGAGTTTTACCTTTTTAAGGTTTAAGTTTGATTTGTATTTCTGTATTTGTGTGTTACCAAGAAGGTCAAGCTGAGTTTTTGTTTCATTTTAAAAGGTGCCTGCATTTCTAATGAGTTTTACGACTGTACGAGAGTTAAGCAAATACGAGAGTAGAAGAACTGGGCTGTTGCCAAGCAACAGGGGATCAGAGGCAGGCCCCTCCCACAGACATACACAGAAGAAACTAGAAACAGCAGTTTGATTTGGAAGCTGCTCGAGTTTAGTTGGTTTTGAAGACAGCTGCCAGGTAAAAGCAGCCTAGAAGGGCCAGATAGCCAGTCCAAAGCTAAAGTTGGTTGAAAGTGGCTGCCAGAGAGACTGGAGCAAAGGGGACAAAGACCTAGTCCCAAATTAAAGAAAAAGTCCCCAAAATCCAAGGGAGTGGAACAGGAGAAAATCCCAAGCAGACCTTCTAGCCAAAGGAAGGCCGGGAACCAGGAAAAGTTCTTGTTCTGTAGAAATGAAAGTAGGGAGCAGAAAGAAAGGCTTCATGCAGATTTAAAGGAAGCAGATTAAAAGCAAGAGACCAGAAGGTCCAAAGAGACCTGAAGGTCTGTAACTCTTTGCTATGGGCATGTGAAGCAGTGGTGTACTGTTGACGGCTGAGTCAGTGAGAGAGAGTGCGTGGAAGAAAGCCTGAATGCATGTGGTGACCCAGGGAAGAGAAACATCAGAAGTAGAGTTCAAAGCCCTGGAGGTGGACCCTTGCAGAAGGTGTCTGAAAGAAAGTGTCAGTTTGGAGAAGATTCCAGTGTGAGCTCTTAGAGAGTGGGGATTGGAAACCCTCGTGTGAGTTTGGTGAGACCAGTGGGCTCAAATGTGACAAGCATCTGGGTGGAGTTGAGGAGAAATAGGTGGCATCTGTCACTTGGATTCAGATTGTGGTGTGTCTGACCACCGCTTGCCTAATGGTTTACATGTACTATGTACCTACCATGGACATTTGATTATAAGATAGCTTTTGTAACTTGTGTTATCCTTACAAATTTTTATATATCTGTAAAGGTATAGTTGTGGGTGAAGGGGTATTGTAATCTAGTTTATCTTTTCTTGCTTGATAAACTTTTATTCTTTTGTTAAAAGTTCATTAGCTGATTCCAGTGACAGTTCAGTAGCCACTCTCCACGTATCTAAACAAACAAAAGTTAGGATCTATCTAGCTGGGTTCCACCCTGGGATCAGGCTTGTCCGGTGGTGACCTCAGCTAGGATCATAACAGTATCCAACCAGCCCGTGTTTGCGAAACTCAAAAGTGTCCAACATTAGATGTAATTTTGCAATTGGACAATATTTGCTAAACAATCCTGAGTATGCTGAGAATTACGCTGACAACCAATTTCTGATTATCACTGGGACTTGCAGTTTGCCACACATGCATGTGTTAGAAGCTACATGTCTTAATACACGGAGCCTTGTTCTTTGCAAACAGAAAGAACATGCACCCACATTGTGCCTGTTTCAGATGAAGAAAATAGGTGACAGCCATTCTCTGGTTCATTCCTCAGGGCAATCCCTTGACCATTCAGAGTCAATCTGCCTAGTTTGAATTTAAACAAAGCTCGTCGGTTAATTCTCAGTCATCAGTTAACTGATGCATCTCCATGGCAACACCACTATCAATCAGAGTCCACTTGCCAACCAATCAGCATTCTCTTCTCATGAAGTATAAGTTGTCTCACATTTGGTATTCTTGCAAATGTCTTGAGTGCAATTCAACTATAAAATTGCTTAGAATTCCCCAGCCCGTTTCGGAGGGCAGTGCAGGGAATTCAGAATCAGACTAGGAAATACACAGTAGCAAAATAAAGGTAATAAACTGGTGGTACAGAGTCATATAGACCTGATGTCAGACAATACAGATTGAACATTTCAGTTCTGACTAAAGGTGATTGACCTAAAATGTTAACTCCTTCACTCTCCACAGACAGTCCCTGATCTGCTGAGTGTTTTCTGTTTTTTTTTAATTAACAGCATCTGCAGTATTTTTGCCTTTTGAATACTGAGTGAAGTGTGAGTGGCGGAATGTGCGGCAGTGGAAGCCATATTTAGGCCTGGTTAGGGGAGGCACAGGTAACATTAAATGTGTACTTGTAGTTTGGCTAAAGTACAGCTATTATTGGAGGCAGAGGACCTTATTAAAATGCGAGAGGACACTGGGGGAAGAAAAGGCAATAGTTGGCCATAGATTCAGATTCACAGCAATGATGCTGGCCAGGCCCAGGGCTTTGGGATGTCTCACAAATAGGAATAAAAGTTCTGAAAATGCATGTACAATCCATGTTAGGTAAATAAGTACAAGAAAAGGTAGGTAAAGTTCAAATATTCACCCTTTTTTTAAAAAAAAAGTTTCAATCTTTCTCAAACAAACTTTTAGTATGATATGCAAATCGAAGCCTGAAATCCAGGTTGGTATGCCCACACACTACGATGGCAGGCAATTACCAATGTCCCCAAGAAAGTTGCCTCACCCGTGTATGTCCGAACTCTGCCTACTGGAGGTCACCAAGGCCGCATATGTGCAAATGTGTGAAATGTGCCTGGACATAACTTCTGGTTCATTGTCAGGAGTCACTCCAAGGAAAGATAGATGGAGCACAAAATAGAATTGAGGTTTTGTTCAAAATCTGGTCACAAATTCATTTATTTTCTGCACATTATTGGGCTCGTAATGGTACTTTGAATCATGACAAAGGATATTGTAAGTTTGCAACTTTGTTGTTTCTGCATCCCACGGATATTCTAAAAAGCATAATTTATGTAATACATTTTGATTTCAGATTTTTCAAAGCAGAAATACCCGCACACTTCATATTCAAGGCATCATGCTGTTCACCGTTTAACTATCAACCAGAAGTAAGTTGTCTTGATCAGGAAGTGTGTTTCCAGACCAGACAAACCAAATAAAATGTTTACTTTGTTTAAACAAATTCACCTTGAAATCTAACTCTTTCCTCCCTTCCTGTTCTTTGTCAGTGCCCTGGAAAGACTGAGGAGTCATCTATGTATATACAACCCTCCAAAAAACTGTGTGGACTGTATAAACATCTTGCTGTTTGGCATGATGGGTGCTGGTAAATCATCCACCATTAATACATTTCTCTCAGCTCTGGATCCAGATGGAAGAACGATAAACTGTGTCCCAACTGGACAGCATCCTGACTCACTCACACTCGAGGTACCCTCTCCAACATCTTTTTAAAATTTAATTCTCAGGAAGTGGACATTGCTGGCAAGGCTGACATTTATTGCCCATCCTTTGTCACCCTGCCCTGATAAAACTGAGGCTTCACAATCACTTTTACTGAGACTGGTGCTTTATTTAAAGATTTTTAAAACTGTACTTAAATTCTGAAACTGTTGTGCTGTGATTTGATCTCACTCTCTATCATTGGTCCCTTTAACGTAACCGCTACATGATTGTAACGCTAAATTGACTTATTGTTGAGGCAGTACATTGAGTCAGAAGGTTGAGTTCAAATCCGATTCCAACTCCACACACTCCTGGTGCCAGTACTGAGAGGGTTCTGCAATGTCTGAGGTGCCATCTTTTGGCTAAGACGTTAAACCAACACCAGGTCTTCCCTCATAGGTATCCTTAAAAGATCCCACAGCCGTTATTTTGAATAGCAGACTTCTTCCTGGCGACTTAAAACAATATTTATCCCTCAACCATCTCTACAACAGATGATCTGGTTATTATCTCATTGTTTTTTGTGGGTGCTTGCTGTGAAAAAATTGGCTCCCACATTTTCTATATTACAGCATTAATCACATTTCAAAAAGGTACTTCATTGACAGTAAAGTGCTTTAGCATATTCTGAAGTTGTGAAAGGAACTGTATTAATGTATGTATTTTATAAATTATTTAACAGCTGAAGTCCTACAAGTCAAACTCGTTGAAGTTTTGGGACACAACCGGTTGGAACTCATTCGATGATGCAGTTAAGGCAAAGGAAGTGTTAAGGATGATCCTGGAAGGAAGGGTGCCACCAGGAACCAATGTGAGTTGACCTAGCTATTTCATGCTTTTAAGATGTACCATTTTAGAGAATCTCATTTAGTTCAAAAAGCCATTTGGAGTGAAAAAGGAGCAATATTTATATGACAAAGCTTTATTTACATCAGCAATGGCTACGGTGATAGCAATCTTGCCTCAGTCAGTTGGCTGTGGACTCAAGCCCCCACTTCAGGGACCAGAGCCCCTAATGCCAGAAGTGAAAGAGTGTAGCACTGCCAGACTGAGACACCGTCTGCCCATTCAGCTTTGTAAACCACAAGCACCCATGTTATTCCAAGCACACATTTGGCACATGTGCAGTTCTAAAGTTCTGCAACTTAGCTTCTGCTACGTAGGATCTCTCACTTTCCCACTCAATGAGTTCAGCTCTCAAGTTGCATTGAACAGCAGCCGCACTCTATCCAAAGCTCCCGGATATGAATATGGTCAACATCGACAAAGCGCACACCGAGAAACGCGCCCTCACTTAGGTCACGTTAGTTCCGATAGTGTATCTTTCCAAACGACCAAGCAACACACCTGGATCACAGTCTGGTCCTCTGATACAAACACTCAACTCTTTAGCATGCCTGAGCTATTCACACCACTTTTAACATTCAGTCCCTTTTTTAGTTTGCTCACACCAACAGCTTCTGAAGTTCTATTTTCTTCTTCCTGCCAAGCAGAAAACTGACCGATTCGTAGAGAGCCTTGCTTACTTCCCCTCACATGAATTCTAGGTTGTGAAATGTGCCTGTTCAGACCAGCTGCCACAGAACAAGCTGGACCTAACACCACCCCAATTAGCTTTCATCCCCATAGTAACTTCTCAGAACCTAATGACTTCACGAATAGGAATCCACTTACTCCTCTTTCCAGAATTATCTTAATTTCACTTTGGACTGAAATACACATCTCACAAAAAGAAAATACAGGCTCTACCCAAAAGCGGAAGGGTCATCACAAAGCCAAGAGTTAACATTGAATTGATGTTAAACTTTGTTAGGAAATAGAGAGAGTTTAAGTAAATTATATTTGTATGTTGTGGGTGTTAGGAATGAGTTTTAGCTTTAAAGTTTAGGTTTGATTTGTATTTCTGCAATTGTGTATGAAGGAAAAGGTCAAGTTGAGTTTTAGTTTCACTTTAAAAGTTGTCCACATTTCTAATGAATTTTACGATTGTAAGAACAAGTTAAGCAAACACAAAAGTAGAGAAACTGGTTCAGAGAGCCAGGCCCCTCCCACAGACATACACAGAAGAAACTAGAAACAGCAGTTTGATTTGGAAGCTGTTTGAGTTCGGATGGGTTTGAAGACAGCTGCCAGGAGAGACTGGAGCAAAGGGGACAGATAGCAAGTCCCAAGCTAAAGAAAAAGTCCCAAAATCCAGGGGAATGGAACAGGAGAAAGTCCCAAACAGACCTTCTAGTCAAAGGAAAGACAGAACCTGGAAAAGGTCCTGTTCTGTGGAAGTGAAAGTAAGAATCAGAGAGAAGGCTCCAAGCTTCAGGTTTAAAGGAAGCAGATTTAAAGCGATAGTCTGAAGGTCTGTAACTCTTTGCTATGGGCAGTGATGTATTGTTGACAGCTGAGTCAGTAAGAGAGAGTGCGTGGAAGACAGCTTGACTGCATGAGGTGATCCATGAAAGAGGAACATCGGAAGGAGAGTTCGAAACCCTGGAGGTGAACCCTTGCAGAAGGCATCCGCGAGAAACGGTTGGTTTGGGAGAAGATTCCAGTGCAAGTTCTTGGAGAGTGGAGATTGGAACCATCGTGTGAAAGACGGAGTGCAGTGAGACCGGGAGGCTCACAGTGTGGCAAATGTCTGGGGCAGTTGATGAAAGATCCATAGCATCTGGTTGAAGTGGCATCTGTCACTTGGGTTCAGAGTGTGGTGTGTCTGACCACAGGTTGCCTAGTCATTTACATGGACAGTATACTTACTGTGAACATTAGAGTATAAGATAGATTTTGTAACCTGTGTTATCCTTACAAATCTGTAAATATCTGTAAAGGTATAGTTGTGGGTGAAGGAGTTTTGTAATATAGTTTATTTTTTCTTCTTTGATAAAGTTTTATTCTTTTGTTAAAAGTTCATTAACTGACTCCAGTGACTGTTCAGTAGCCACTGTCCGCGTATCTAAACAAACAAATAAAAGTTAGGACCAATCACCCTGGGATCAGGCTTGTCCAGTGGTAACCTCAGCTGGAATCATAACAAGCTAAGACTTCAAGCTAGAATATTACTTGTAGTAATGCAGCAGCCACTTTGCGCACTGTAAGCTTTCACAAACAGCAAAGTGATAAATCGTCCAATTGTTGTTTAGGGATAGATAATGGATAGGTCACTGGGGAGAATGCCCCACTTGGTCTTTGAAATAGTGGCCGTGACATATCTTATGTCCACCTGAGCGAGCAGATGGGCCTTGGTTTAATATCTTATCCGAAAGACCTAGACAAGCCTGAAAGAAGAAATCTTGCACATATATAGTACTACGATACACTGCTGAAATCAGTTAAAAGGATTTGTAAGTGGCTTCCTTTTGTAAAACTTCTTAGCATCTGAAGAACATGAGAGGGACCACACTGGATATAAGACTTTTGTCACTAGATTACAGAAAATAAAATTGCTAAACCTAAAAATACCTTTTCAGCCTCTGTTAAAGGTGAGTCGTAATGGATTTAAATTTAGCTGCTTCATTCCAAGTTATATTTTGACATGGAGATCTATCAATGGAAAATGCTGTGAGAATAATGGGAAAACAGAAAACCAAGAATAACACGGACAGACGGCGTAATAGTGAAACATAGGGAATCATCCAAGAGTAATAGAGGACTATGGAGAATAGTCCAAGAATGACACACATTGACAGAATCATTGAGAAACAATAAAGGAATAGTTCCAAGAGTGACAGAGGACAAAGTAATTGAAATATACAGAATAGTCCGAGTAACACACATAACAGTAATAGCAAAATATAGAGAATAGTCATGGAGTAACACACAGGAACAGAGTAACAGACAAACAGAGAGAATAGTCCAAGTGCACGAAGAAAATGAAGAAAAATACCAAAATTATGAGAGGAAGAGATAAAGTTAGAGTTTAATGGAGCGAGAAGATGACCCTCACTGATCAGGGTCAATCTTGATCTCAGTAGAATTGGTGAATGAGCCTTGTCTGATGGGACTGAGAACCCCTCCAGTAAGCTTTCACCTTGATGCTGAATAATTGTGAACATTTATGTTGGTAGCTATTTGTGTAACCAATTCACTTTTCTCTAACTTAGTTGAAGGATTTCAATCCTGATTCAGATGATGCTCAAAATCCAGTCATTCTGAAAAATGTAATCCATGGAGTTGCATTTGTTTTTAACACCTTTACCATAGACAACGTTGGTCTGGATTTATTGAAGCAGCTTCAGGATCTACATACCTTTGTTGCACAGAAAAGTAAGTCTCTATTTTGCTTTCTGCTGATATAACCTTTGTCACCATTCAGTTTTATGTTTCACATTCATATTCCTGTCAAACTTCCCTTTTCAGATATTTACAAGATTGTGATTGGGACGAACTTTGATCGATTAAGGATACCCAAGAAAAGTTATGATCGTATTTATGCAAACCAAAAACTAAAACGCAAGGTAATGGAGTTTTTTCATTTGTGGAATCAGGTGTATTGATACATCCTGAGAAGCATTGTTTTTTAATTGTGAGTGTCGTTGACATGGCTGGCATTTCCTGCCCATCCCTATTCATCTGAAGATGGTGGTGAGCCACCTTGAACCATTGCAGTCCATGTGTTGTAGGTACATCTGCAGTGCTATTAGTGAGGGAGTTCCAGGATTTTGGCCCAGCAATAGGGAAGTATATTGGCTGTTCCTTTATAGTCAAAATAGTGTGTGACATGGAGGGAGGCTTGCAAATGATGGTGTTGTCATGCGTCTGCTGCCCTTGTCCTTCTAGGTGGCAGAGTTCAGGGATTTGGAAGGTGCAGTTGAAGGATCCTTGGTGAGTTGCTGCAGTGGAACTTGTAGATGGTGCCACGATGCGATGATGGACTGTGGGTAGGGCTTTAAGCCAAGAGATGGGAAGGGTCATTTGAAGTGAGATTTAGAAGTCTCAAAAGCAAGGTTAAGGCAATAGACCAGTGTAGTGATCTGGGTAAAGACATGTAGCGGGACAGGAAGTTAAATGGTAGAAGTGATCAGGTAACGGTAAGAAAAAAGACAAGTTCTTTATCTGAGTGCATACAGTTTTCTTTACAAGATAGGCAAATTAACAGCACTGAAAGTGATTAAGTAATCTAGATCTAATCCCTATTACTGAGACATGATTACAAGACAATCAAAGTTGGGAAATAAGTACACGACATTTAAAAAAGTCAGTCCTGTTAGTAAAGGGTAGCAGTAAGAAATGATCTTGTGTCAGGAGGAGATCAGGAAGAAGAATCAGTATGGGTGGAGATTAGGGTCAGAAAACACTCATGGAAGTAGTTTCTTGGCTTGCTAACGTGATTATGCAGTTGGATGGAGCATTAGAAATAGTTGGAGCTTGTAATAAAAGTAATGTAATCATTGTGAGGGAATTTAAATTTCATATGGACTGGGCCAATAAATAGGCAAAGTTAGTACAGAAGATGAGTTTGTGGATGCTTTACTGACAATTTCCTGGAATATATTGTGGAGCCAATTAGGGATTAAGCTACTTCCAATCTTGTGTAATGAGGCACGGTTAATTAGTAAGTTCATGGTCGAAGAGCCTCCTGGGGGGAGAAAGTGATCATAATACAACTGAATTCCATTTAAATTTGAGGGCAACATGCTCCAGTCCTGAAAAAGAACCTTAAACTTAAACAAAGTCAACTACATAGGTATGAGGGGGAGAGTTACGCTAAGATTGATAGGGTAAATAGTTGAAAAGGTATGGCAGTAATTAAACATTTAAAGAAAAAGATCAAAATGTTCAACATAAATACTTTCCATTGAAAAAAAAACTCAGCAAGAAAGATCAATCCGTGACTTATTGAGGAAGTTAAAGCAGAGTATCCTGGGGGTTACCATTGACCAGAAATTGAACTGGACCAGCCATATAAATACTGTGGCTACAAGAGCAGGCGAGTAACTCACCGCCTGACTCCCCATAGCATGTCCACAGTCTACAAGGCACAGGTCAGGAGTTTGTTATGACCGCAGCAGATGTTAATTGCTAAGCAAACCAAATCCCAGAGGGAAACTTGGCTTACCTTATTTTTTTGTATTCTGAAAATGAGAAGAAAACATACTGATCTCAGTAACAAAAAGTCCAATAACACTTTTTTGGAATTTTAAAAATTGAAAGTAAAATTTTATTAAGAAAATAAACTTTGCACACAAGATTACAGTTACACAGTCAAAATTATTCTTACAAAAGATTCCTCCAACAGACTCCCTACTTGGTCGGACCCACAAGTAAACACCTTCCAGGCAACACTCCCTTATAGATCTTTAACTATAACAATCCAGTAATATTACCCAAGGCAAATTGCTGCAGCTTTAATAAAGGCATACCACATGACCTCTTAAATTCTCTTCCACTCTGCTGTGGAAAGCCAAGATTTCAGAACAAGACTGCTTTTTGCAACCTAGACTTTTCTGGCTTGACTGGATGGCTGATTCAAATTACATCATCTTACAGCTATTTCCAGGAAAACTTCCTCACACAGCCAACAGCCCAAAGCCATCAGCTACCCACCAACAACCCCTAAGCTCTCCTCAGTAACTCTAAAATATCTTTTTTTTTCCCCCTTCCATCTCAGGTTTCATTGTTCTCACACCTCTTTGAAACTCAAATCCTTCCAAATATGAAATCTTTCATGTTTCTATTTTGTCTCTGCTTTTGGGTCAATAAAATGTAATATGCCCTCTTCAATTTATGTATGGAACTCCTGTAAGATGATAAAATGTTTCTTGTCACTTCTGACTTCCCTTTGATATTCAAACAAACTCTCAACTTATAAAAATGCAAATGTTAGGTCCAACATTATAACTTATATCTCAAACCACCATGATATATCATTACAAATGCACAAACTTAACGTCTCCAACCTTTCACATCTTAAATCTCCCAATCTGTCTCTAGGAACCTTTTCCCCAGCTTAATGCAATATTCCCCAAAACTACTAAAAAAGAAAAAAATTACATCCATTCTCAGAAGTGTGATGGAATACTCTCCACTTGCCTAGATGAGAGCATCTCTAACTCGCTCAAGAAGCTTAACACCATCCAGGACAAAACAATCCACATGATTGGCACCCCATCCACCACCTTAAACATTCATTGCCTCCACCATCGATGCACAGTGGCAGCAGTGTGTACCATCTACACATGCAGTGCAGCAGATGCATGGGAAGATCACCACTTGCAAGATCGCCTCCAAGTCTCTTAGCATCCAGATTTGGAACTATATTGCTATTCCTTCACTGTTGCTGGGTCAAGATTCTGGAACTCTTTCCCCCCACCCCCCCAAACAGCACTGTGGGTGTACCTACACCACATGGACTGCAGCAGTTCAAGGCAGTGGCCCACCATCTTCTCAAGACACTTGAGAATGGGCAATAAATGTTGGCCCAGGCAGTGATGCCGATGGGGAGAAAAAAAAATTTAACGAGGCTTCCAATTTTGCAAAGAACAGTAGTAAATCTGAGAATTGGGAGTATTTTAAAAACCAACAAAGGGCCACCAAAAAGTTGATAAAGAAGAAAAAAATGAGAATAAACTGGTCAGGATGAAAAACAGAGCTTCTTCAAGTATATAAATAAAGGAGAGTAACTAAATTAAATTGTGTTCCTTTAGAGGCAGCGACGGGAGAAATTACCATGGGGAATGAGGAAATAGCAGTTATTGAACAAATATTTTGTGTATCCCGTCACAATCGTAGGGACAAATTGCATGCCAGAAATAGAGGGGATCCAACTGAGCTAATAAAAGTGAGGAATTTAAAGTAATTAATATCAGCAGAAAAAATGTATTGGAGAAACATAAGAGACTGAAATCTGACAAATCCCCACAACCTGATGTGGCTGCAGAGACAGTGGATGCACTGGTTACGACTTTCCAAAATTCCTTAGGATCTATAATGGGTCCAGGGGATTGGAAGTGAATGTAATACCGCTATTGAAGAAAGCAGGGAGAGAAAATTGGAAACAGCAGGCTCCAAATCTTCCAAGGAGCGGCAATCGCACCACTCCCACTTCTCTTCAGCACGACGGAGCTCTGAATTTCTGACCAGGTATTCCAATCCCAGATTCTTCAGAAATCCAGAGCAATCTTCCATTGAACTGCTTCATCGTAGCGCTGGATCATCCAGGTGGTGGAGAGGGGGAGGAATGGAAGCCAAACCACTCCCCTGTTTTATGGCACTAGCTGCCGTATCCTGGTAAATATTCACTAACAAACCGAACAGCTTTGGGACATATAAATGAGTGAATGTGTGGGCGAGGAAAATAGTTACGGAAGATAAAGTAAATGGGTAGGGAGGGTGATGTAAGTGAAGAGGGTGGCAGGTGGGTCAGGGGTTATACAGGTCGGATCATGTGTTTTCAGGTCTGTTTGGTGGGGGAGTTGAGGAGTCAACGGGAGAGTTGCATGGTGGGGACTAGTCAGGTCGGGTTGTGGGGGGAGGGTGTTGTTGGGGAGTCAGTTGTATAGTTTCCCAGGAGTTAGATTAGGATTTTTCTGTCTAACGTTCCTGGGTAACTGTTTAGGTAAGTACATCAGAACTGTCCGAAGTCTCCGATTCTAACTTGAGTCGGAGACATTTTTGAAGAGTCCGCAGGGGAATTGCCCACCGGAAATTCAAATTTTCCAGGCACATCCCATGGAGTCATTGCATTGGGACTGCCACAGGGTCCTGAAGCACGTTTTGCGGGATACATCCAGTCTCTGACAATCTAGAGACCGGAAGATTTGGGGCCAGGTCAATTCGCCTGACAAGTTATTGGAAAAATTCTGGAATTTATGATAGGAGTCTTAACAATGCACTTGGAAAATCATAGTATGATTATACAGTCAATACAGTTTTACAAAAGGGGAAATGTGTTGTCAAATTTATTCGATTTTTTTTTTTAGGATGAAATCCTTTTTTTATTCATGGGATGTCAGCATTACTGGCATGGCTATCTTTTGTTGTCTATCCCTAATTGCCCTTGAGAAGATGATGGTGAGTCACCACCTTGCACCACTGCAGTCCACGTATTGTAGTTATACCCGCAGTGGTCTCAGGAATGGAGTTCCAGGATTTTGACCCAGTGAAAGAAAGGTGATATAGTTCCAAGTAAGGATGGTGCAGATCAAGCAGGCTGGTTTGTCCTGGAGGGTGACAAACTTCGAGTGTTATTGGAGCTTTACTGATCTGGGCAAGTGGAGAGTATTCCATCATACTCCTGACTTGTCTTGTAGATGGTGGACAGACTTTGGGGAGTCAGCAGGTGACTTACTTGCCACAAAATAGTCTATCTCAGTCCCTGACCACAGTATGTACATGGCTCATCCAGTTAAGTTTCTGGTCAACAGTAACCCCTAGGGCATTGATGACGAGGGATTCAGCTATGGTATCCATTGAATGTCAAGGGGAGATGATTAGATTCTCTCTCGTTGGAGATGACCATTGCCTGGCCTTTGCATGGTGCGAATATTACATGTCACTTATCAGCCTAAGCCTGAATGTTGTCCAGGTCTTGCTGCATATGAACATGGACTATTTCAGTATCTGAGGAGTTGCGAATGGTACTGAATGCTGACATCCCCAAGTTTAACCTTACGATGGAGGGATGGTCATTGATAAGGCAGCTGAAGATGTTTGGCATAGGACATTTCCCTGAGGACCTCCTGCAGCAATGTTCGAGGACTGAGATGATTTGCCTCCACCAAGCACAATCACCATATTTTTGTGCTAGTTATGACTCTAGCCGGTGGAGAGCTTTCCCCATGATTCCCAGTTACTTCAATTTTACCCATATTACTTTTCACAAACTCTAGATATCCCAAAACACTTCATAACCAATGAAGTGTAGTCTCAGTTATAATATAGGAAACACAGCAGCTAATTTGTACACAGCAAGCTCCCACATGTGGCAATAAGTGACCAGATTTTTTTTTTAGTAAATGTTGATTCAGATTACTGCTGCAGAACATATAATCATCTTCACTAGTTTATAATCACTTTACCTGCTTCTCTCCTTTTTTTCTCTTAGTTTGCAAAGTTGTCAGATCATACTGGAATGAAAAAATGCACCATGTTTGTCGTTTCGAATGAGTGGAAAGGTGATAAGATTGAGAAGACAAAATGTGTTCTTGCTTTGTATGCACTGAAAAATATGGTCAAAAACATCTTAAAAGCTTAAAAGACAAACTTGATTTATAGAGATAAAAACAAAAAAACTGCGGATGCTGGAAATCCAAAACAAAAACAAAAACAGAATTACCTGGAAAAACTCAGCAGGTCTGGCAGCATCGGCGGAGAAGAAAAGAGTTGACATTTTGAGTCCTCATGACCCTTCGACAGAACTTGAGTTCGAGTCCAAGAAAGAGTTGAAATATAAGCTGGTTTAAGGTGTGTGTGGGGGGGGTGGAGAGAGAGAGAGAGAGAGAAGTGGAGTGGGGGTGTGGTTGTAGGGACAAACAAGCAGTGATAGAAGCAGATCATCAAAAGATGTCAACAATAGAACAAAAGAACACATAGGTGTTAAAGTTAAAGTAGATGATATTATCTATGATAATATCACCAACTTTAACTTTAACACCTATGTGTTCTTTTGTTCTATTGTTGTTGACATCTTTTGATGATCTTCTATCACTGCTTGTTTGTCCCTACAACCACACCCCCACTCCACTTCTCTCTCTCTCTCTCTCTCCGCCCCCCCCACACACACCTTAAACCAGCTTATATTTCAACTCTTTCTTGGACTCGAACTCAAGTTCTGTCGAAGGGTCATGAGGACTCAAAATGTCAACTCTTTTCTTCTCTGCCGATGCTGCCAGACCTGCTGAGTTTTTCCAGGTAATTCTGTTTTTGTTTATAGAGAACTGCTTAAAAGAGTTTCCATCTTCATCTCTGATAGGTCCCTCTTTTTCCTTAACTAATCTTTTAGCATTAATGTATTGGTAAAACATCTTTGGGTTATCTTTAACTTTATTTGCTAATCCTTTTTCATGCCCTCGCTTTGATTTCCTTATTTCCTTTTTTACTTCGTCCCTGCACTTCATATATTTGCCTAGGCTATTTGCAGTGCTTAGTTCTTTGTGCCTATTGTACGCTTTCTTTTTCCATTTGATCTTCCCCTGTATTCCTCTGGACAGCCAGGGGAGTCTAGATTTGGCAGTACCACACTTACTTTTGTAGGGGACATGTCTACTTTGTACAATTAGGATCTCACTTTTTAGTGCTTCCCACTAGTTTTCCACTGTTTTATTCTCCAGCAGTGCTGTCTAGTCCACCTCAGCCAAGTCCCTTCTCATTTCTGCAAAATTTGCTTTCCCCCAGTTCAAGACTTTTACTCCTGCCTTATCTCTGTCCTTTTCCATGGTAATGCTAAATCTAACTGAATTGTGATCTCTGTCCCTGATATGGTCGCCAACTGTCACTTCACCCATTTGCCCTTCTTTGTTCCCCAAGACTAGGTCTAGAATTGCACCTCCTCTTGTTGGGTGTGTCACTAATTTGTTGGGAAAATTTTACTGGACACACTGCATGAATTTTTCTCCCTCAGTGCCCCTTATATTGTTTGAATCAGCTTTGATATTAGGATAGTTGAAGTCTCCTACCATTATTGCCCACTTGTTCTTACAAGCAGAAATTTGCCCACATATTTGTTTGTCTATCTCCTCCCTTTCACTATTTGGGGGTCTGTAGTATACTCCCAGTAGTGTGACTGCTATTTTATTTCTAAGCTCAATCCATAAAGCCTTATTTGTTGACCCATTTAGTATATCATCCCTTCTCACAACTGGAATTGATTCTTTAACTATTATTACTAACCACCCCCCCCCAACCCCCCAACCCCCCCCGCCCCCCCCCCCCCCCCCCGCCCTTATCTCCTACTCTATCGGGTCTGAAGACTCTATAACCAGGGATATTAAGCTGCCAGTTTTGTCCCTCCTTGAGCCAGGTCTCTGTTATAGCAATGACATCCTGCTGCCATGTGTCTACCTGTGCCCTTAACTCATCTACCTTGTTTGTAATACTCCTTGCATTGAAATATAAACAGTTCAACCCCGTCAGTTTCCTTTGCTGCACACTTTTTGCAAACTTTGCTTCTCCTGTAACTCCGTGTCTATCACAACGTCCCTTGCTAATGTTGTATCTTAATTTTTCTGATCTGAATCTGACCTATCTAATCCTACTCCTGGGATCCCATCCCCCTGCCACACTAGTTTAAATACTCCCCAACAGAACTAGCAAGGACACTGGTCCCAGCTCTGCCTGGGTGCAGCCCGTCCGGTTTGTACAGGTCCCACCTTGCCCAGAACAGGTCCCAGTGCCTCAAGAATCTGACTCCCTCCCAGCTACACCATCTCTCCAGCCACATGTTTATTTGGTCTATCCTCTTATTCCTGCTTTCGCTAGCATGTGGAACTGGGAGTAATCCTGAGATTACTACATTTGAGGTCCTGCAGTTAAATTTATCTCCTAACTTCTTGCACCGAGCTTCCAGGTCCTCATCCTTCAGTTTACCTATGTCGTTGGTACCAATGTGTACCATGACCACTGGCTGTTTACCTTTCGTCCCCAGAATGTCCTGCAGCCACTCCGTGACATCCTGGACCCTGGCATCAGGGAGGCAACATACCATCCTTGATTCACATTTGCGGCCACAGAAGCGTCTGTCTGTGCCCCTAACTATTGAATCCCCTATCACTATTGCCCTGCCACTTGTTTTCCTCCTGCCCCTCTGAGCAGCAGAGCCACCCACGGTGCCGTGAACTTGGCTGTTGCTGCTTTCCGCTGAAAGGCCATCCCCCCCACCCCCCAACAATTTCCAAAGCAGTATATCTGTTCGAGAGGGGGATGACCACAGGGGACTCCTGCACTACATTCCTGAATCTTTTCATGTTCCTGATGGTCACCCATTCCCTTTCAGCCTGTGTAATGTTCACCTGTGGTGTGACCACCTCGCCAAACGTGCTATCCACGACTTGCTTAGCATCACGGATGCTCCACAATGAGTCCACCCGCAGCTCCAGCTCCGAAATCTGGTTAGCTAGAAGCTGCATTTGGACACACCTTCTGCACACACGGTCACCAGGGATGTTGGAAGCGTCCCTCATTTCCCACATCCTGCAGGAGGAGTATATCATGGGTCTGAGTTCTGCTGCCATGACGTCCCTCTCGATTTAAGCTAGTTAATTTCTTAAATACGCTAGCTTGGGGCCTTATGTTAGCTTGGAACCTTGTTTTTTGACTCATTATACTTGTATAGTACTACCCTATACTTTTTTTTTAGCTCCTGCCTCAGTATTAAACAATGAATTACTTTAATAGATTGAAAAAAAAACTCACCAGGATTTACTCACCAATCAGCTGCTTTTTTTAAAATGCACTTTCAGAAGAGTGTCCCTCGCAGGTCTGGTGCACTCCTTAAGGTACTGCCTCTCCCTTTCTCCCCATTTTTTTGGTTTAAGGAGGGAGGGAGGGATGGAAACACAACAGCAAGGTAACGCTTGGGGCTATTCTGTTCTTTGACAGAACTCCCCTTCTGAGTTGCAGTGACTGCGCTGACTTCTCCCAGAATGCTTCTCAGTCACTTCTCACAACTGCCCTCTGTTGGATGCTCTTCCTCCTGTTGAAAACAAGGGTCCTTCTCCTCGATCCCCTTCTGAGTTGCGGTGACTGCGCTGACTTCTCCCAGAATGCTTCTTAGTCACTTCTTACTACCGCCCTCTGTTGTTTCTGGGTAAGGAGACCAAAAGCATGCATCTTGCTGCATGTATCTAATTATCCCCTGGTCTAATGCTTTTTTAAAATCCCAGGAGCATCACTGCCAAGGCCAGCATTTGTTACCCATCCCAAATTGCTCTTGAGAAGGAAGTTGTGAGTTGCCTTCTTGAACTGCTGCAGTTCATGTGCTGTAGGTAGACCCACATTCAGAATCGTCGTCCACCAAACCTAATTCAGTTCGTGAAAACTTGTACATAGAACTGAAGGGGAATAGTTCAGAAGGGGTTTTACATTTTGCACCCAGCAACAGTTGAAGGAACAGTGATATATTTCCAAATCAGGCTGCTGAAATGTTTGACTTATTTTGCCTCCTGCAATGTGTTTTATTCTTTCACTATGGAATCTAAAGCTTAATTTTTAAAAATAAAGCCTATTTACTAGGAATATAAACTCTGCTGCATTGAAATCAATGAGGTTTGATCAGAATTGGCAAAAGTGTTTCTGTTTTTTATTGTAGTACCGACACAATGGGCAGAATGACCTGGTCTTGTACTATATAATTACAATATTTACTAGCAGGGACCCACAAAACATTTGCAGTCGATTCATATCTTTATTGCAATAGTACTTGTTTAAATACAGGATTTCTAGTTACTCTTTCACCAAAGACTTCAAAAGAATCAGAACTGCTTTGGTCAATGTGCGCTGCAGTGAATAAGAATAAACTGTTTCTGTTGAGTGTTTGCAAAGTCTTCACTTTTTAACCTTGATTCCCTTAAAGATTAAAAATCTCTCTCTCAGTCTAGAACCTACTCAAATGATGAAGCATCCACAGCTCTGAGGTAGCGAATTCTAAAGATTCAGGTGCATTGATTCTCCCCATCTCACACCTAAAAACACTTTTTTCCTCAGAGAAGAGAAAGTTGTGAGGAGATTTGATAGAGGCATTCAAAATCCTGAGAGGTCTAGATAGAATAAATAGGAAGAAAAATCCCATTGGTGAAAGGATCAAGAACCAGCGGGGGCACAGATTTAAGATAATTGCCAAAAGAAGCAATGGCAACATGAAAAATGTTTTCATGCAGCGAGTGGTTAGGATCTGCAAAGCATTGCCTGAGAGTGTGATGGAGGCAGGTTCAATTGAGGCTTTCAAGAGGGAATTGGATTACTGTCTGGAAAGGAAGGATGCATGGGGCTATGGGGCGAAGGTGCAGGAGTGGCACGAGGTGAATTTCTCCTTTGAGCCAGCATAAACACAATGGGCTAAATGGCCTCCTTTAGTGCTGTAACCATTCTGATTTTCAGTGATTGACACCTTATCCTGAGACAGTGCCCTCATGTTCTAGATTCCCCACTCAGAGGGGTCGACCTCTGTGTCTACCCTATCAGCCCCTTCAGAATCTTGTATATTTCCATGTTCATTCTTCTGAACTCCAGAGAATATAGACCCAATTTACTCAGCCTTTCACCATGGGACAACCCTCTCATCCCAGGGATCAATCTAGTGAATCTTTGCTGCACTGCCTCCAATCCAATATATTCTTAAATATGGACACCAAAACTGCATAGTACTCCAGGTGTGGTCTCACCAAAGCCCTGTACAATTGAAGCAAGTTGTCCTTATTCTTGTCATCCAATTCCTTTGCCATAAAGGCCTACATGCCATTTGCTTTCCTAAATGTTATCTATACCTGCCTGCTAACTTTGTGTCCCTTGTATGACTACACCCAAGCCCCTTTGAACATCAACATTGAAATGTTTCATGCTTTATAAAAAAAAAAATTCTGCTTTTCTAATCTTACCATCAAAGTGAAAAACCTCGCATATCCCCACATTATAATCCATTTGCCACCATGTTGCCCATTCACTTAACCTGTCTGTGTATCTCTTTGCAGCCTCTTTGTAACCTTACAGTTTTCATTCCGACTTAGCTTTGTATCACCAGCAAACTCAGATCCATTACTCTCGATCTCATTGCCTAAATCATTAAATAGATTGTAAATAGCTTTGGTCTCAGCATTGATCCTTGTGGCACTATGTGCCAACTTGAAATGCCCTGTTTATCCCTACTTTCTGCACTTTAGCCAATCCTCTATCCATGCTAATATTTTACCCCCAACTCTATGAGCTTTATCTTGTGTATTAACCTGTGTGGCATGTTACCAAATGCTTTTTGGAAATCTATATATTATATGTGTGTATATATAATATTTTTCTGTACTAGTAACACTAAATTTGTCAAACATTATTTCCCTTTCATAAAACCAAGTTGACCCTGCCTGATTGTATTATGATTTTCTAAATGTCCTGCTACAACTTCCTTGATAATGGATTCCAGCATTTTCCCGATGGCAGATGTTAGGTTCACTGGCCTGTAGTTTCTTGCTTTGTCTGTTTCCTTCCTTGAAAGAATAAGAATAGGGACATTTCATATGTGGTTTTCTAATCGACTGGGATCTTTTCAGAATCTAAGGAGTTTTGGAAGATTATTATCAATGCATCCATTATCTCTGCAGCCACTTCTTCAAAGACCCTAGGATGCAGGCTATCAGGACCAGGGGACTTGTCAGCCTTTAGTCCCATTAGTTTTTCAAGTACTTTTTCTCTAGTGATCGCGATTGTTTTAAGTTCCTTCCTCTCTCCCTCCTTGTTGTCCCCTGATTTTCTTCTCTTAGGATGTTTTTAGTTTTGTTTTAACAATGATGGCAGATACAATACTTGTTCAAATTCTCTGCCATTTCCCAGTCTTATCCTCTGTGGGATCAATGTTTATGTTAGCTACTCTCTTCTTAGAAGTGTAGAGCTCTTGCTGTCTGTTTTTATATTTCTTGATAGTTCACTTTTATTCTAATTTCTCCCTCTTTATTTATTTTAGACATCCTTAGCTGGTTTCTAAAATTTTTCAAATGATCTGGTCTACCACTAATCTTCAAAGCATTGTATACCTTTTCTTTGAATTTGACACCATTGTCAATTTCCTTAGCTAGCAACAGATCCTTCATCCTTCTCATAGAAATTATTTCGAAATTATTTTCCAACATACTTAAAAATTAACACAACCCCAAATGCCAACAAAAAACAAAACAGCAATAAAGTAGGATAGTAAAATTCAGTTTATAATTATTAGTTTGTGTATTATAGATCAACATATAAAACACCATATAGATCTGAAAATGGGTTTTCAAAGAACTTTGTAAGAGTGTTATTATTTTATGTACTCGCCAGTCCATTACTTCATCTGAGCTGTTCCAGACCATGGACTTTGGCCAAGCAGCAGCCCATGCACAGGTTAAGGGTCTTGAGCTGATGTTGGAGCACAGGTCATTCTAGAGCATCGGGGTGATGGGGTTGGACTCAGGCAGGCCACAGCTCATCGGCAGAGGCTTCGGCACTGGTTTTATGGTCGGCACTCAACTTTGAGTAAAGTGGAGTACTTCTGAACAGGCAAAAACATAACGTTTGTGACTAGAGGTATATTTTTATATTTGTGATTGTCTTCTGTGTAGAAAGTACTGTACTCTTCCTTTCTCAATGGAACATGTATTTGTTGAGAACTATGAAATATCACCTTAAATGTCCTACACAACTTATCCATTTTACCTTTTCAGCCTATTTTCTCAGTCCCCACTTTAGCCAACTATTTTCATACCTTCGTAATTAAACTGTTGCAAATACACGCTATGAAGTGGTACTCAAGGCTATCTTTGCAAATTTGATTTGTCCAAGCATTATGAAGATTAAAATTGCCCACAATTATTGCAGCCCCATTATTTCTTGATTTTATATCCTGTCCTACATAGTAGCCTTGGGGGCCGTGAAGGCTACTCCCAATGCTGACTTCTTTACTTTGCTATTTCTTGTTACAATCCCCATAGAGACTGACGACTTTTAAAGAGAGGAATTCCCGGTGACTGGCGGAAAGAACTAATGGACAAGGTTTCACTTTTTAAGTCTTTTACTGTAAGAAATAATTACTATTTGATCTATGTTGATTTTAATTTAACAGTCAACTAAAGAAAAATGTAAGATTTCAATTAACTAAGGAACACAATTCAAAGATGTCTTACAAAATGCTTTCACTCAATTCCATGTTTCTGGCAGACATGTAGCATTTTACAGGAACTTTCCCATGGTTACTCCCAGCTCTCCAGCAAAGGTTCACTTCTTCATGCCATCCTCAGTCCAAACTTCCAGTATCTTTCAAAAATTGTGTTCCACTCAGCCTGAGATTTCCAGGGTACAATTATACCCAGCAAGGAACACTTTGGCTGTCTTTTCCTTAAATTTTCAAAAATCCTGTCAGTTCTGATCCCTTTCTTCTGAACAGAAACTAACCTCTCTCAAGCATCTAGCTCAGTCAGTCCCACTACCTCCCCACAGCTGTAACTTCTTTGTCAATGCATCTCAAACACCATGTCTTTTTTCCGTTTGAGTTACTGTGAAAAGGGGTTAAAATTGCCACATTAGAGCCATAGAAAAGTTACAGCACAGGAGGCCATTCAGCCCATCTTGTCCATGCCAGCCTGAGGACACCCAGGTGCCCTTTCTAATACCACCTTCCTGCACCCGGCCCATAGCCTTGCAGCTTACGGCACTTTAGGTGCAGATCCAGGTGCCTCTACCACCAACTTGGGCAGCAAATTCCAGACGCCAACTACCCTCTGTGTAAAAAAAAAAGTTCTTCAAGTTCCCCCTACACCTTCTGCCACTTATCTTGAATCTATGTCCCCTGGTTCTAGAATTCTCCACCAAGGGAAACAATTTTATCCTGTCCATTCTATCTATTCCCCTCATAATTTTATACACCTCAATCAAGTCACCTCTCAGCCGCCTTTGTTCTAAGGAAAATAACCCCAACCTATTCAATTCCTCCTCATAGCTACACTTTTCTAACCCTGGCAACATTCTTGCAAACCTCCTCTGCATTCTCTCCAGAGCTATTTTGTCCTTCCTGTAATGTGGTGACCAGAACTGCACACAATACTCCAGTTGTGGCCTCACCAGTGTTTTATATAATTCTAACATTATATCCTTACTTTTATATTCTATACCAATGCCAATGAAGGAGAGCATTCAATTAGCCTTCTTTACAAACTTGTCTACTTGAACTGCTTCAGGGACATGTGTACTTGTACGTCAAGATCTCTCACTTCATCTACCCCTCTTAGTATATTCCCATTTATTGTGTAATCTCTGTAACTGTTTGACCTCCCTAAATGTATGACCTCACACTTCTCTATGTTAAAATGCATTTGCCACTTTACCTCCCACTACACCAACCCATCCATATTGTTTTGGAGATTATGGCTATCCTCTATACTATCCATTACTCGGCCAATCATTACTTCAAAGGATTTCTGTTTGAGTTTCTCTCCTCATGGCAAGCGGATCACGTGGGAATTTCACTGAACTCAGGTGTTTATCATGCTTTCACCATCCCTCTTTTCAGAATGTTGTATTTCACTTTAAGTAAAAGGGGACATTTTAAAACATAACTACCTTGTAAAGTTCGGATTGCATGACATTATCTCCAAACTGATTTTACATCCTGATCTTCTGATCCAAGATCATTTATCACGACTGTACTGATCTCATCCTTTATTAACAGAGCTACCCCATCTCATTTTCCCTTCTTATCCTTTTGAAATGTCAAATACCCTTAATATTCAGTTCACAGTCTTGGTTACTTGCAATCATGACTTTGTAATGGCTATTGCACATACATTTATTTCTATTTGGGTTATCAATTCATCCATCATTTTATGAAAGCTGTGTGCATTCAGATGAAGAGCCTTTATTTCTATCCTTTTAACATTTTTCCCTTCTCTGACCTTATTTGCTGGTGCACTGTTATGTATGTATGCTCTGTCTTTTCCTGATGCACACTGATTATCATTACCTGTATTGCTATCCTGCACAATTACCTTCTATGCTCCTTTAACTAATTAAATTTCCTGATGCGAATCCTTTCCCCGACTATTCAGTTTAAAGCCTTCTCTATAGCCCTAGTTATTCAATTTGCCAGGACACTAGTCCCAGCATAATTTAAGTGAGCGCAAAGGAACACCTGCCTATTTCTCCAGTATAGCTGTGTCACATGAATTGAAACCCATTTTTCCCACACCAATCGTCAAGCCGCATATTCGTCTTATTTACTCTGTGGCAATTTGCTCATGGCTCAGGTAGTAATCCAGAGATTACCACCTTTGTGGTTCTTTTTTTAAATTTAGTCCCTAGTTGCTCATATTCTCTTGGCAGAAGCTTTCATCCTACCTATGTTGTTGGTACCCAGACAGATCACAGCAACTTGATCCTTCTCCTCCTCGCTCCTCTCCAGCCCTGAGGTTGAACAACACAGCCTTCAGGACTTGCATTCTGGGCTGCAGTGAAGAGTATCTATTCTCCCAATTATATTGTCCCCTTGTACGTCTACATTCCATTTTACTCCCTCAACCTGAATTGGCAGCCCACCCCGCCCCCACGTACAATGGTGTTGTGGTCAGTTTGCTCATTCGCCCTCTAGTCCCTGCTCTCATCCACACTGGCTGCAAGAATGTCAAACCTGTTGGCCAACTGCAAGTGCTGTGGACCATGCTTGTTGACCACAAGACACAAATGACCAACCTGTGACATTGCAACTTTTTCTCAGTGTGTTCATGCCACCATTGCCACTCCTTATCCACCTATGACAAACCCTGAAGTGAAAGATGAAAATTATGTAGAACTAGAATCTTTCGTGTAGTGCCAAGATCAGATGAACGTATCATCCTTGGTGATTTCAATGCCAGAGTTGGCACATACCATCAGATCTGGGAGTTATAGGGAGGAACAGAGTTAGTAACAGCAACAGCCTCTTCTGCTGAATATGTGTGCAGAGCATGACCTCCTCATTACTGACACTGTATTCTACCTGTCAAACTGAAACAAAATATCCTGGTTCCCCCCTCCCACTTTAAACACTTTCATTAATTGACTATGGTATTGTTAGAAGGAACAGGCAGGCCACAAATAACGTACAAATTAGGACCACAAGTAGGCCACTCAGCCCCTTGAGCCTGCTCCGCCATTTAAACGATCACGGCTGATCTGATTATAACTTCAACTCCACATTCCTGCCTACCCCTCTAACCTTTAACCTCCTTGTTTATCAAGAATCGGTCTATGTCTGCCTTTAAAAAAAAATGCAAAGACTCTGCTTCCACTGCCTTTTCAGGAAGAGATTTCCAAAGACTCTCAACCCTCTGACAGAAAAAATTCTCATCTTCATCTTAAATGAACAGCCCTTTATTTTTAAACAGTGACTCCGAGTTCTAGATTCTCCCACAAGAGGACAAATCATCTCCACATTGACCCTGTCAAGACTCCTCAGGATCTTATATGTTTCAATCAAGTCACCTCTTAATCTCCTAAAGTCCGGCAGATGGAAGCCTCACCTGTCCAACCTTTCTTCATAAGGAAACCTGCCCATTCCAGGCATTGGTCTAGTAAACCTTCTCTGAACTCCTTCCAATGCATTTTCCATCCTTCCTTAAATAAGGAGACCAATGCTGTGTTCCAGATGTGGTCTCACTAATGCCCCATGTAACTTTTGTATTCAACTCACCTTGCAATAAATGATAACATTTTATTAGTTTTCCTAATTACTTGCTGTACCTGTATACTAGCCTTTTGCAATTCATGCACCAAGACACCCAGATCCCTCTGCATCTCAGATCTCTGCAATCTCTATTTAGATAATACACATCTTTTTTGTTCTTCCTGCCAAAATGGACAATTTTACATTTTCCCACATTATACTCCATTCGTCAGATTTATGCCCACTCACTTAACCTATCTATAATCCCTTTAGCCTCATGTCCTCTTCATAACTTGCTTTCCTATCTTTGTCATCCAGAAATTTGGCAACCATACCTTCAGTCCATTCATCCAAGTCCTTTATATAGATTGTAAAAAGTTGAGGCCCCAGCGCTGATCCCTGTGGCACACCACTCATTATATCTTGCCAATCAGAAAATGCCCCATTTATGCCTACTGTTTCCTGTTAGCTAGTCAATTTTTTATCCATGCCACCATGTTACCCCTACACCATGAGCTTTTATTTTCCACAATAACCTATCATGTGTCACCTTATCAAATGCCTTCTGGAAATCTAAGTACAGTACATCCACTGGTTCTCCTTTATCCACAGCACATGATACTACTTCAAAGAACTGCAATAAGTTGGTGAAACATGATTTCCCTTTCACAAAATCATATTGATTCTGCCTGATTACCATATATTTTTCTAACTGTACTTCTATAACATCTTTCATAATTGCTTCTAACACTTTCCCTATGACGGATGTTGATCTAAGTAGCTATAGTTTCCTGTCTCCCTTTTTGAATAAAGGAGTTAGATTTGCTATTCTCCAATCTAATCCATTCTACTGTGTATTTTCTGTTAGGTAGCCTGTACACCACTCCTACAAGTGACTTCTTGCCTTTATCATTTCGCATCTTTACCCAAACAGCTTCTATGCACTGGTTTCCTGAACTTAAGTCATCCCTCTCTATTGTGCTAAAACCATAATTAATTAGCAGAGCCACCCCTCCACCTTTTCGATTCCTGTCCTTTCTAAATGTCATGCACCCCTCAATATCCAAGTCCCAATCTGTCATCCTCTAGCCATGTCTCTGTAATAGCTGTCAGATCGTACTTATTTATTTCTATTTGCACTATAAGTTCATCTATTTTGTTTCGAATGCTATATGCATTCAGATACAGAGCCTTTAGTTTTATTATTTTTGTAACCTTGAGCCATCATCTGATTTACTCTTAGATTTGTACTCTCTTCCTGTCATGGTCTGTTTATCCTTTCCCAAATTAATACCTTTCTCCCTTGCCTTGTCTCTACTCTTTGATTTGTCACATCTTCCTAAATTTGATCCCTTGCCCCCAATATTTGGTTTAAAATCCTCTCTACTTCCCTGGTTGTGCAGCTCACGAGAACACTGGCCCCAGCATGGTTCAGATGTAGACCGTCCCAATGTTACAGGCACGTTTTCCCCAGTACAGGCGCCACTGCCCCATAAACTGGGACCCGCTTCTCCAACACCAGTCTTTGAGCCATGCATTCATCTTTCTAATGTTATTTGCCCCATGTCAATTTTCATGTGACTACAGTAATAATCCAGAGATTATTACCTTTTGAGGTTCTGCTTTTCAATTTGGTGCCTAGCTCTTCATACTCTCTCAGAATCAGAGTCCAGAAGAGGCCCTTCGGCCCATCGAGTCTGCATCGACATGTGAGAAACACCTGACCTACCTACCTAATCCCATTTACCTGCACTTGGCTCATAGCCTTGAATGTTATGATGTGCCAAGTGCTCATCCAGGTACTTTTTAAAGGATGCGAGGCAACCCGCCTCCACCAGCCTCCCAGGCAGCACATTCCAGACTGTCACCACCCTCTGGTAAAAATGTTTTTCTTCACATCCTCTTGCCCCTCACCTTGAACTCGTGACTTACCCTTCAACTAAGGGGAACAGCTGCTCCCTCTCCACCCTGTCCAGGCCCCTCATAATCTTGCACACTTCGATCAGCTCTCCCCTCAGTCTTCTCTGCTGCAACAAAAACAACCCAAGTCTATCCAACCTCTCTTCACAACTTAAATGTTTCATCCCAGGCAATATCCTGATGAATCTCCTCTGCACCCCCTCCAGTGCAATCAAATCCTTCCTATAATGTGGCGACCAGAACTGCACATGGTACACCAGCTGCGGCCTCACCCAAGGTTCTATACAACTCCAACATGATCTCCCTACTTTTGTAATCTATGCCTCGATTGATAAAGGCAAGTGTCCCATATGCCCTTTTCACCACACCACTAACATACCCCTCTGCCTTCAGAGATCAATGGACAAACACACCAAGGTCCCTTTGTTCCTCAGAACTTCCTAGTGTCATGCCGTTCATTGAATACTTGCTTGTCAAATTACTCCTTCCAAAGTGTATCAACTCACACTTTTCAGGGTTAAATTTCATCTGCCACTTATCTGTCCATTTGACATCCTGTCTGTCTTCCTGCAGCCCAAGGCACTCAACCTCACTATTAACTACCCGGCCAGTCTTTGTGTCATCTGCAAACTTACTAATCCTACACCCCACAGTTATCTATATTGTTTATATAAATGATGATAATAGGGGACCCAGCACAGATCCCTGTGGTATGCTCCCAGTCACTAAAGCATCCTTCTGTCATCACCTTCTGTCTCCTACAAATAAGCCAATTTTGAATCCACCTTATCAAATTACCCTGTATCCCATGTGCATTTGCCTTCTTTATAAGTCTCCCATGAAAAACCTTGTCAAAGGCTTTGCTGAAATCCATATAAACTACAACAGCTGCAGAACCTCTTCCCTAGTCTTACCTATGTCGTTGGTATCTATATGGAATGTGTCTGCTGGATCCTCCCACTCCCACTGCAAGGTCCTTTGAACCCTAAACAATTTTCCAAACCCTGGCACTGGGTGTGCAATACGGCCATCTGGCCTCTAGTTCTCGACTGCAGAGAACTGTATCTTTCTGCCTGACCATGCTGTCTCCTGTCACTACCATATTCCTCTGCTTCCCTGCTGCAATCCCCCAACTCCCCACTTAAATGGCATCCTTCACCATGGTCAGTCTACTCATCCAACTTCCAGTTGTCTTCCTCATCCACAGATAGGAATCACCTCATACCTGATGGACAAAGTCAGGAACTGAAGCTCATCCATCACTACATGCTGATTCACCTTAACTGCCTGGCTCACAGTCACATCTTCCTGACCCTGACCACTGATTAACTCTAAAGTTCCCCCTATCCTAAGGGGAGTGAATGTCTCCTGGAAAAAAAGTGTCCAGGTAACTCTTCCTACTCCCTGATGCCCACAACTCAGACTCCTGTTTAGCAACCTATAGGTGGAGTTGCCTAAGCTGCAGACTTTCTGTAGATATGATTGTCTAAGATTGCAGTGCATTCCACACTTTAACACATGCCGCAGTCATGGCAAACCACCAGCCTTATCATTTCTGTTCTACCTTATTTTAATTAGTCAATTAGTTAATAATTCACACAGATAAAGTCATAGAAAGTTGCACTTGCCTAGCTTGGAAACGAGGAAGGAAGCTCTACGGAGGTGCAGCCAAATCAGCTGTGCGCCCATCAACCTGTCAACAGCCAATTGAGGCCATTTAAAAAGTAATAGCTGTAGTTAAAGGACCTGCCTGTCCAACCTTAATGTTGGCGGGCAGCCGGGAGCCCTGGCTGGCTTCAGAGAAAGCATGAAACCTCGCCCATGGGCAGAATGAGGTTTCATGTAGGTTTTTAAAAATTTATTAAAAGTTTAACTAAAAATGATGGACATGTCCCAACTCATGTGACAGTGTCACATGAGGGGACATGTCAGGGAAATTTTAATTTTCTATTTTTAACACTTTTGGACTTGGTGCCGATTTCCCTGAGGCAGCATTAAGCCTCAGGGAGATGAGTGCGCTCTTTCATGCTTATCCGCGAAAGAGCGCACTCTCAGCTTAGGGAATTCTACCCCCCCCCCACCAAGCTCGCACAGGAAGCGCATAGCGCTTCCAGGCGGACATCACGCTGGGCAGGCCTTAATTGTAAAATGACTGTGCGCCCCCAATTGGGGGCGCTGATCAGAGGCACACCTGCTCCTGAACTCTTCTCTCCCCCCCCCAACATAGAGTTGAACAGCACAGAAACAGGCCATTTGGCCCATGCCAGCCATCAAGAACTTATCTATTGTAGTCCCATTTTCCAGCACTTGGCCCGCAGCCCTGTATGATCCAGATGAAGGAACTGAACGCATTCTGGCTAAGTTTCCAGATGATACAAAGATAGGTGGAGGGACAGATAGCATTGAGGAGGCGGGGAGGCTGCAGAAGGATTTAGACAGGTTAGGAGAATTGGCAAAGAAGTGGCAGATGGTATACGATGTGGGGAAGTGTGAGGTAATGCACTTCGGTAAGAAGAATAGAGGCATAGACTATTTTCTAAATGGGGAGAGAATTCAGAAATCTGGAGTGCAAAGGGACTCAAGATTAACTTGCAGGTTGAGTCGGTAGTTAGGAAGGCAAATGCAGTGTTGGCATTTATCTTGAGAGGACTAGAATATAAAAGCAGGGATGTGCTGCTGAGGCTTTATAAGGCTCTGGTCAGATCACATTTAAAATACTGTGAGCAATTTTGGGCCCCGTATCTCAGGAAGGATGTGCTGGCCCTGGAGAGGGTCCAGAGGAGGTTCACGAGAATAATCCCAGGAATGAAAGGCTTAACATATGAGGAACGTTTGAGGACTCTGGGTCTATACTCAATGGAGTTTAGAAGGATGAGGGGGGATCTGATTGAAACTTACAGAATACTGAAATGCCTGGATAGAGTGGATGTGGGGAAGATGTTTCCATTAGTAGGAGAGACTAAGACCCGAGGGCACAGCCTCAGAGTAAAGAGAAGACCTTTCAGAACAGAGATGAGGAGAAACTTCTTTAGCCAGAGAGTGGTGAATCTATGGAATTCATCGCCACAGAAGGCTGTGGAGGCCAGGTCATTGAGTGTATTTAAGACCGAGATAGATAGGTTCTTGATTGGTAAGGGGATCAAAGGTTACGGGGAGAAGGTGGGAGAATGGGGTTGAGAAACTTATCAGCCATGATTGAATGGCGGAGCAGACTCGGGCCGAATGGCCTAATTTCTGCTCCTATGTCTTATGGTCACCAACCACTGGGGGCCGAAAAAGAGCACCTCTTCACCCCACTGCCCTGAAATATCACCTGAACCAAATTCCCAACTCTTCACTCAGTCTACATCTCACTGAAGTGCATTCATGTATCCTATGTGGACTGACCACAGACTCATTGTCTCAAAGTTCAACATTCATATTCAGCCAAAGAGACACTCTCAGAGGAAATAAAGGCAGTAAGAGTCTCAACATCTCAAGACTTAAAATGGATACTGAAATAAAACTCCTTAGGAGAAAAGGATTCTAAGCTAGATGGTCTTAAATTTGTCTCTTACGGAGTGGAGGATGCCTTCAGAGACCTGGTGCACTCTACCACCCTAGAACATCAGGGACTCACCAACCGTAAGCACAGGACTGCTTTGATGAAAATAATGAGGTTATTCAAATTCTGATCAATGAGAAACACTCTCTTTTGAGCCAACCATTTATCTGCTTCAAAAAATGCCATCCTCAACAATATCTTTCAAATCATCCAGTCAAAGCTTTGAGAGATGCAGGATCACAAAATGGCAAAAGAAATACAATCATACACAGACAGAGAGCTAACCTAACACTTGCATAATGTTCTGACGATCAGCAATCTACAATCTGTAGCCTTCCAGAAATTCTCCTCTCCTTGGCACTGATGGAACCACACTGATTACAGACAGGGTCAAAATCCTGGAGGGATGGGCAGAACATTGTTCTGCATTGGCCCTGAACAATTAATGATGTGATTTCCCACATGCCCCAAAGTGAAGTCAGCATGTCATTTGCTGCACACCTACCCCCCGCCCCCCCCCCAACAAAGTTGAGGTTATGAAAACCATCAGTCTCCTGTCCAGCAGCAAGGCACCAGGGTCAGATGCAATGTACCAGGTGAAAAATACAAGATGAGGCACAATACTCACTGGCAAACTCACCAAATTATTCCAGATAAAGTGGAATCAAGAAACCATTCCTCAGGAATTCTTCAAAGATGCATCAGTTTTCCTCCTTTATAGGATGGGAAATTGTCGAGGTTGTGACAAGCATCATGGATTCTCCTCCTCATCCTGTAGACTACTGCCCATTATGGAACTGAACTTCAGAGAAAACATGTTTTTGGTAAAACACAGATACTTAATCCAGCTTTTGGAATTTTGACAGAGAATAGCTGATGGCTGGCACCAAATTCTGCACCTTGGTCCCATTCGGATATTTATTGAGGTCTTGGTTCTTTTCTTTGAAAGCTCCACTCAGCGGCTTGGAGCAGGTGACGGAAATATAACCACTGGGCTTCCAAGTTCAGAAAAAACAGTTTCAAAATAATGTAGGGGTTTTGATAGAGCAGATAGGGAGCAATAGTTTCGACTGGCAGGAGGGTCACAAACAAGTGTTTAGAAGCATGAGGCATTCTATTGAAACATATAAGACTCTGATGGTGTTTGACAGGGTAGACGCTCAGATTGTTTGTCCTTGTGGGATGAGGAGGAATTTCTTCTCTGAGGGTCATTGGTCTTTTGGAATTCTCAATCTCAGGGAGCAATGGGTGCAGGGTCATTGTATATATACAAGGCTAGGTTTGACAGATTTTTTTGCTCTACAAGGGAGTCAACAATTATAGGAAATAGGATCAGGAGTAGGCCATCTGGTTCCTCGAGCTTGCTCTGCTATTCAGCAAGATCATCGCTGATCTGATTGTGTCGTAACTCCACTTGCCTCCGCCACCCCGATCATCCTTGACCTTCTTGAAGATCAAAAATCTAGAAACAGGAATTTAGACATTATCTTCATTAACAAATCCATGCTAATTGTCCTTGGTTTTCTGTTCTATTGTAAATGATTATGTACACTGTGTGGCTAATATTTTCATATAATTTGACCGCTGGAATCTGGATATCATTCTGGTAAATCTACACTGCACACCCTTCAATATAACCCAAAAATCACCTTCCGAGCCGTTTGCCCCCTGATATTTCCACCCGGCCCATAGCCCACCCCCCCGCATCTCCACCCGGCCCATAGCCCACCCCCCCCGCATCTCCACCCGACCCATAGCCCACCCCCCCGCATCTCCACCCGACCCATAGCCCACCCCCCCGCATCTCCACCCGACCCATAGCCCACCCCCCCCCCCGTATCTCCACCTGACCCATAGCCCACCCCTCCGCATCTCCACCCGACCCATAACGCACCCCTCCGCATCTCCACCCGACCCATAGCCCACCCCTCCGCATCTCCACGCGACCCATAGCCCAACCCCCCACCCGCATCTCCACCTGACCCATAGCCCACCCCTCCGCATCTCCACCCCATATAGCCTACCCCACCGCATCCCCACCTGACCCATAGTCCACCCCCTACATCTCCACCCGACCCAAAGCCCACCCCTCCGCATCTCCACCCGACCCGTATCCCATCCCTCCGCATCTCCACCCGACCCGTAGCCTACCCAAACGCATCTCCACACGACCCATAGCCCAGCCCCTACATCTCCAACCGAGCCATAGCGCACCCCTCCGCATCTCCACCCGACCCATAGCCCACCCCTCCGCATCTCCAGCCGACCCATAGCCCACCCCTCCGCATCTCCAGCCGACCCATAGCCCACCCCTCCGCATCTCCACCCGACCCATAGCCCACCCCTCCGCATCTCCACCCGACCTACAGCCCACCCCCTACATCTCCACCCGACCCATAGCCCACCCCTCCGCATCTCCACCCGACCTATAGCCCACCCCCTACATCTCCACCCGACCCATAGCCCACCACTCCGCATCTCCACCCGGCCTATAGCCCACCCCTTACATCTCCAAACGACCCATAGCCCACCCCCGCGCATCTCCAGCCGACCCATAGCCCACCCCCTACATCTCCACCCGGCCCATAGCCCACCCCCGCGCATCTCCAGCCGACCCATAGCCCACCCCTTACATCTCCACCTGACCCATAGCCCACCCCCACGCATCTCCACCCGACCCATAGCTCACCCATCCGCATCTCCACCCAACCCATAGCCCACCCATCCGCATCTCCACCCGACCCATATCCCACCCCTCCACATCTCCACCCGACCCATAGCCCACCCCTCCGCATCTCCACCTGACCCGTATCCCACCCCTCCACCCGACCCATATCCCACCCCTCCGCATCTCCACCCAACCCATAGCCCACCCCCTACATCTCCACCCGACCCGTAGCCCACTCCTCCGCATCTCTACCCGACCCATTGCCCACCCATCCGCATCTCCACCCGACCTATAGCCCACCCCCCTCCGCATCTCCACCCGACCCTATAGCCCACCCCCTACATCTCCACCCGACACATAGCCCACCCCTCCGCATCTCCACACGACCCATAGTCCACCCCTCCGCATCTCCACCCGACCCATAACCCACCCCTCCGCATCTCCACACGACCCATAGCCCACCCCTCCGCATCTCCACACGACCCATAGCCCACCCCTCCGCATCTCCACCCCACCCATAACCCACCCCCTACATCTCCACCCGACCCATAGCCCACCCCCTACATCTCCACCCGACCCATAGCCCACCCCCTACATCTCCACCCGACCCATAACCCACCCCTCCGCATCTCCACACGACCCATAGCCCACCCCTCCGCATCTCCACATGACCCATAACCCACCCCCGCGCATCTCCAGCCGACCCATAGCCCACCCCCTACATCTCCACCCGACCCATAACCCACCCCTCCGCATCTCCACACGACCCATAGCCCACCCCTCCGCATCTCCACATGACCCATAGTCCACCCCCTACATCTCCACCCGACCCATAGCCCACCCCTCCGCATCTCCACCCGACCCATAACCCACCCCTCCGCATCTCCACATGACCCATAGCCCACCCCCTACATCTCCACCCGACCTATAACCCACCCCTCCGCATCTCCACCCGACCCATAACGCACCCCTCCGCATCTCCACCCGACCCATAGCCCACCCCTCCGCATCTCCACGCGACCCATAGCCCAACCCCCCACCCGCATCTCCACCTGACCCATAGCCCACCCCTCCGCATCTCCACCCCATATAGCCTACCCCACCGCATCCCCACCTGACCCATAGTCCACCCCCTACATCTCCACCCGACCCAAAGCCCACCCCTCCGCATCTCCACCCGACCCGTATCCCATCCCTCCGCATCTCCACCCGACCCGTAGCCTACCCAAACGCATCTCCACACGACCCATAGCCCAGCCCCTACATCTCCAACCGAGCCATAGCGCACCCCTCCGCATCTCCACCCGACCCATAGCCCACCCCTCCGCATCTCCAGCCGACCCATAGCCCACCCCTCCGCATCTCCAGCCGACCCATAGCCCACCCCTCCGCATCTCCACCCGACCCATAGCCCACCCCTCCGCATCTCCACCCGACCTACAGCCCACCCCCTACATCTCCACCCGACCCATAGCCCACCCCTCCGCATCTCCACCCGACCTATAGCCCACCCCCTACATCTCCACCCGACCCATAGCCCACCACTCCGCATCTCCACCCGGCCTATAGCCCACCCCTTACATCTCCAACCGACCCATAGCCCACCCCCGCGCATCTCCAGCCGACCCATAGCCCACCCCCTACATCTCCACCCGGCCCATAGCCCACCCCCGCGCATCTCCAGCCGACCCATAGCCCACCCCTTACATCTCCACCTGACCCATAGCCCACCCCCACGCATCTCCACCCGACCCATAGCTCACCCATCCGCATCTCCACCCAACCCATAGCCCACCCATCCGCATCTCCACCCGACCCATATCCCACCCCTCCACATCTCCACCCGACCCATAGCCCACCCCTCCGCATCTCCACCTGACCCGTATCCCACCCCTCCACCCGACCCATATCCCACCCCTCCGCATCTCCACCCAACCCATAGCCCACCCCCTACATCTCCACCCGACCCGTAGCCCACTCCTCCGCATCTCTACCCGACCCATTGCCCACCCATCCGCATCTCCACCCGACCTATAGCCCACCCCCCTCCGCATCTCCACCCGACCCTATAGCCCACCCCCTACATCTCCACCCGACACATAGCCCACCCCTCCGCATCTCCACATGACCCATAGCCCACCCCTCCGCATCTCCACCCGACCCATAACCCACCCCTCCGCATCTCCACATGACCCATAGCCCACCCCTCCGCATCTCCACATGACCCATAGCCCACCCCTCCGCATCTCCACATGACCCATAGCCCACCCCTCCGCATCTCCACATGACCCATAGCCCACCCCTCCGCATCTCCACCCGACCCATAACCCACCCCTCCGCATCTCCACACGACCCATAGCCCACCCCCTACATCGCCACCCGAGCCATAGCCCACCCCCTACATCTCCACACGACCCATAGCCCACCCCCTACATCGCCACCCGAGCCATAGCCCACCCCTCCGCATCTCCACCCGACCCATAACCCACCCCTCCGCATCTCCACCCGACCCATAACCCACCCCCTACATCTCCACCCGACCCATAGCCCACCCCCTACATCTCCACCCGACCCAAAGTGCTGGGAATGTTCAGCGGGTCTGCCAGTATCTGTGGAGAAACAGAAACGGAATGAATGTTTAGGGCCCCACATCACTCTTCTTCAGAAAGTTGCTTCGTCTGTGGGCGGTGGAAACAGGTCGGAGACGTTGGAGTGAAATTGTCGTCTTTTCCCTCCCTCCGTTCCGTCCCGCCCCGCCCACCCTCAGCGACTCCACTCTTTCTTGGTTGATGCCTCGACAGGCAACCAAGTGCGTGAGGTCGGCCGCGCCTGCTGCGTTCCTATTGGCTCCCAATGATGCTCATCACCCAATCACGGATGGGAGTCCGCCCGCCCGCCAGCAGCCCCCATTCGCTAGGGGCCTTATTAGCATAACGGTCACCTTATTAGAATAACAGACACCTCATTAGCATAACGGACATCCCGTGCGCCCGACATTTCACGAGAAGGGAGCGTGGCGGAGAAGTGACGATCGACAGCTTGACCCACCAACCAAAAAAGGGCTCTGGGACATTGCGTCATATTTAAGGCGGGTCGTCAGATTTACAGCCAATATGAAGCTTGTGTTTTGGCGGGAAGGCAGAGAAGAGGAAGCGACCGATCGGGCTAATTGGAGGAGATGGCTCGGTCCCTAGAAAAGGAGTCAATGTTTGAGGGGAGGCAGTGGCTGCAGAATCGCGGGGGCGGGGCGGTGTTGCAGGAGTGGGAGTAAGGGAGGGGGGGTGTCAGTGAGTGAGGTTGTTTGTTTCGGTGAGTGAACGATGAGGGGGTTCAGTGAGTGTGGAGGTTTCAGTGAGCGAGTGAAGGGGTGAGTGAGGGGTCTTCAGTGTGCGCGTGTGTGAAAGGGGTTCAGTGAGTGGGGGGGAGTTGTGTTAGTGTGGGGGAGTTGAGTGAGTGAGTGAGTGGTTGAGTGAGCGAGTGGTGGGGTTTGAGTGAGCGAGTGGGGGGGTTTGAGTGAGCGAGTGGGGGGGTTTGAGTGAGCGAGTGGGGGGCGTTGAGTGAGCGAGTGGGGGAGTTGAGTGAGTGAGTGAGTGGTTGAGTGAGCGAGTGGTGGGGTTTGAGTGAGCGAGTGGGGGGCGTTGAGTGAGCGAGTGGGGGTGGTTTGAGTGAGCGAGTGGGGGGGTTTGAGTGAGCGAGTGGGGTGATTTGAGTGAGCGAGTGGGGGGGTTTGAGTGAGCGAGTGGGGGGCGTTGAGTGAGCGAGTGGGGGGTGTTTGAGTGAGCGAGTGGGGGGCGTTGAGTGAGCGAGTGGGGGTGGTTTGAGTGAGCGAGTGGGGGGGTTTGAGTGAGCGAGTGGGGGGGTTTGAGTGAGCGAGTGGGGGGGTTTGAGTGAGCGAGTGGGGGGGTTTGAGTGAGCGAGTGGGGGTGGTTTGAGTGAGCGAGTGGGGGGGTTTGAGTGAACGAGTGGGGGGGTGTTGGGTGAGCGAGTGGGGGGGCGTTGGGTGAGCGAGTGGGGGGGCGTTGAGTGAGCGAGTGGGGGGGGTTTGAGTGAGCGAGTGGGGGGGGTTTGAGTGAGCGAGTGGGAGGGGTTTGAGTGAGCGAGTGGGGGGGGTTTGAGTGAGCGAGTGGTGGGGTTTGAGTGAGCGAGTGGTGGGGTTTGAGTGAGCGAGTGGGTGTGGTTTGAGTGAGCGAGTGGGGGTGGTTTGAGTGAGCGAGTGGTGGGGTTTGAGTGAGCGAGTGGTGGGGTTTGAGTGAGCGAGTGGTGGGGTTTGAGTGAGCGAGTGGGGGGGGTTTGAGTGAGCGAGTGGGGGGTGTTGGGTGAGCGAGTTGGGGGGTTTGAGTGAGCGAGTGGTGGGGTTTGAGTGCGCGAGTGGTGGGGTTTGAGTGAGCGAGTGGGGGGGGTTTGAGTGAGCGAGTGGGGGGGGTTTGAGTGAGCGAGTGGGGGGGTTTGAGTGAGCGAGTGGGGGGGGTTTGAGTGAGCGAGTGGGGGTGGTTTGAGTGAGCGAGTGGGGGTGGTTTGAGTGAGCGAGTGGGGGTGGTTTGAGTGAGCGAGTGGGGGTGGTTTGAGTGAGCGAGTGGGGGGGTTTGAGTGAGCGAGTGGGGGGGTTTGAGTGAGCGAGTGGTGAGGTTTGAGTGAGCGAGTGGGGGGGGTTTGAGTGAGCGAGTGGGGGGGTGTTGGGTGAGCGAGTGGGGGGGTTTGAGTGAGCGAGTGGTGGGGTTTGAGTGAGCGAGTGGTGGGGTTTGAGTGAGCGAGTGGGGGGGGTTTGAGTGAGCGAGTGGTGGGGTTTGAGTGAGCGAGTGGGGGGGGTTTGAGTGAGCGAGTGGGGGGGGTTTGAGTGAGCGAGTGGGGGGGGTTTGAGTGAGCGAGTGGGGGGGGTTTGAGTGAGCGAGTGGTGGGGTTTGAGTGAGCGAGTGGTGGGGTTTGAGTGAGCGAGTGGGGGGGGTTTGAGTGAGCGAGTGGGGGGAGTTTGAGTGAGTGAGAGGGATTCAGTGAGCGAGTTGGGGGGTTGAGTCAGTGTGTGGTGAGGGGCTTAGTAAGTGAGACGGTCAGGCATTGAGTTCGTGTTCTGTTGGGAGTTTGTAAAGCTGAAACATTAACTCTGGTTCTCTCGGCAGCATCTGTGGAGAGAGAACCAGAGTTAATGTTTCAGCGTAATGAACTTCCAACATTTTCTGATTTTTATATCACAATCCAGTCAGTGAGTGAAGATCAGTCAGAAAGAGGTCAGCCAGGGTGTGAGGGGTCAGTCAATCAATGGTCACAGTGTGAGGGGTCAGTCAATCAATGGTCACAGTGTGAGCGGTCAGCCAGGGTGTGAAGAGTCAGTCAGTGAGAGGTCAATGTGTGAGGATAAGTGAGCGGCCAGTCAGTGAATGGTTACAGTTTGAGGGTTCAGGGTATGAGTCACACTGTGATCAGGGTATCTGGGCTCAATGCTATCTGTGCTAAGAGATTATGAACAGTCAGTGCCATCCTGCTCTATGCAGAATGTCCTCAACTAATTTTGCAGAGCTCTGCAGATTCTTTTGTTTCTGACTGGGACGAGAATCCTGTGTGAGACCCAGCTGGTGTTTTTACTCTTTAGAACCTTCAGTCCATTACATTGAAGAAACACTGATCGCTTCAACAGCTGTTTGACCCAGAGTTGAGATTCACGTCCCATATTCAATTCCACCACTAATATTGTTCGCTTCCACTTAGGCAATGATGCTTATCTCATTCCCACCTCCAAAACTCTTATGCACTTCTTAATCTGACCCAATGACTTGATTGTCTCCTCGGCTCCTAAATTTTCATCATTTATCAATCCTAACTTGTCCAGAAGTTTGCTGTCTTGATTCAATCCCATTTGCCCCGCATTGGACTGGGTGGTTTCCCTAAATCCCCAATATATCAAATATAAAATTTTTATCCTCAACCAGAAATTTCTGTCTTTACTTCACCCTACATCAGCAACCACTTCCAGCCTCCCTCCCTTACTGTTCTCTGGGTCCAATCTTTTGTGCATCGCTCCTGCCTCTTCCAACATTTGTGACAGAACTTTAACCTAGCCCCAAAACAGGTAACAAATGGGGGAAGATCCTAGACATTCTCTCTCACTCTCTCAGCTTACTCTCTCTCAGCTTAATGCAGTCCCTCAAGTCTTGGAGCACAAAGCAAACTACAGCTGTGGTGTATTATCAACACGTTAAGTTTTTCTCACACACACAAATATACAGCCTTTGTTTTTCTTTTGAAACATCATTCAATATAAACTTCACCTCATTAAAACATGATATTAGTCCTCTACCTTTCAAAATGAACTGAGCATTAATTGCTAGAAGGTAAAGGAAAATGTTCCATTAGTACACTAGAGTAAACAGTGCCAATGTACCCTTGAGAAATAGATATACTGCTTATGCTTTTGTGAGCACCAGTCCTTCAACTAAATGTTAATGAAAGCACTTACAGGGAAGCAAGGACCATTGATGGATACATTTAATCATTTTATTATGGAATACATGTTTTTGTTTTGTTTGCACACTTATTCTGGACATTTCAGTTTCAAACATTTTTAGAAAGCAATTTAAGGCGGAAAAGGGAAATTTGGCATCACCTCATGCATGTAGATGGATGATTTTTCAATCAGATACGACAAAGGAAGAAGCTAAAACATAGAAAATACCGGATGAACCAGGAATAAAAGACTTTCATAGAGGAGTCACTAAAGGCATAGCCCATCACATCACAGGTTTGTTCAAGTGGATGCAGATTTAATTAGGCCATGCAACCATTTCTAGAGAAGGTAAAATGTTGAAGACTTTTTATTGATACTGTAATATGGAGTCAGGCTAATCACTAATCCACACACTGTTAATTCCTACAACACCCAGCCAACAGCCTGATTTCTTGGGTTCACACAATCTCAAAGAGTACTTCGGGCTGGTCCGAAATGACAGTCTCCATTGGATTTAATGGATTTGCTGACATCACACCATTTCAAAAAAGTGAAAATACCTACATAAAGAAGACTATAGTTTCAACAAGAGATTTTATACAAAATCTGGAGTTTAAAGAGAAATGTAACTGGGTGATTTTTAAAAAATATATATTTGTTCATGGGATGTGAGCATCACCGGCAGGGCCCACATTTATTGTCAATCCCCAATTGCTGTTGAGAATGAGATCAAAGAGAAAGGTCACTGGAGACAGTTGATAATCGGAAAAAAGAAACCAAGAGGGTATCTTTACTGACTGGTGGGTGGTTTGATAAAGAAGAGCAATGGTGTTTGCTGTAGTGCAGACATATCTTGAGATGGATGGTTGAACTATTTGTGTATCAGATATGCTCAAGACTACATCCCTTGCACTTGAGAGAATAAAGATGGGGAAGTACTGGGGAAAACACCAAGGTGGCAGAGAAGTAACTGCGAACTGGACACCAGCGCATCAGAGGGATGGTTGAGGTGTTTGACAGCTGCAGAAGCTGTTCCATATTATTTCAACTGAAATGAAGGAGTCTTATTGTCCCTAGATTGCCCGAGGCTGAAAATATTATTTTTAAATTCTAATTTGTGAAAAGTCACCTAGGACTTGATTTTTTATTTTGATAGTATTTAAATTTAATCTTGAGTCACATAAAATACCTCAAAAACTCAGATGTTTATCAATATTATCTGTCCTCCAGTTCCATTTCCATACATTTCTCACAGGCACTTTGAAAGCCTTTGGCACTATATGATCTATGTTCAGAACAAAGGCAGAACCTCATATGGCTGCCAAGAATTGCAATTGTTGTTTTGTCCATACTGCTATATTCTGTATCTAACGTTTGTGCTTTTACCCTAATCCTTCTTGAACCAACAGGACTTGCTTTGGGGACAGAATCCAAGACCAGCATCATAATTGAGAGATGTCTGCATCCAGTAATGGAGAGGATGGATCAAAAAAGACAGCAAGCTGAAACAAAATATGCCTTTCTACATGTGAGAAAGTGGTCTCAAAACAAGCTGCATTCATGAAATCCACTCAAAGCTTGAAAGATCTCTGGAGAGGTGATTGGAAACACTGCATTAAGGACTAGTATTAATCCTCACTCTGAGTAACAAGTCATAGTAAAGAGAGTCATCTATGGTGAGATTTGATTTAAAACTGTGAGTGAATGAACAAAGATGATCTTTAACAAAAACAGAATTACCTGGAAAAACTCAGCAGGTCTGGCAGCATCGGCGGAGAAGAAAAGAGTTGACGTTTCGAGTCCTCATGACCCTTCGACAGAACTTGAGTTCGAGTCCAAGAAAGAGTTGAAATATAAGCTGGTTTAAGGTGTGTGTGTTGGGGGGCGGAGAGATAGAGAGAGAGAGAGGTGGGGGGGGTGTGGTTGTAGGGACAAACAAGCAGTGATAGAAGCAGATCATCAAAAGATGTCAACGACAATAGTACAATAGAACACATAGGTGTTAAAGTTAAAGTTGGTGATATTACCTAAACGAATGTGCTAATTAAGAATGGATGGTAGGGCACTCAAGGTATAGCTCTAGTGGGGTTTTTTTTTATATATAATGGAAATAGGTGGGAAAAGGAAAATCTTTATAATTTATTGGAAAAAAAAGGAAGGGGGAAACAGAAAGGGGGTGGGGATGGGGGAGGGAGCTCACGACCTAAAGTTGTTGAATTCAATATTCAGTCCGGAAGGCTGTAAAGTCCCTAGTCGGAAGATGAGGTGTTGTTCCTCCAGTTTACGTTGGGCTTCACTGGAACAATGCAGCAAGCCAAGGACAGACATGTGGGCAATGGAGCAGGGTGGAATGTTAAAATGGCAAGCGACAGGGAGGTTTGGGTCATTCTTGCGGACAGACCGCAGGTGTTCTGCAAAGCGGTCACCCAGTTTACGTTTGGTCTCTCCAATGTAGAGGAGACCACATTGGGAGCAACGAATGCAATAGACTAAGTTGGGGGAAATGCAAGTGAAATGCTGCTTCACTTGAAAGGAGTGTTTGGGTCCTTGGACGGTGAGGAGAGAGGAAGTGAAGGGGCAGGTGAAGAGGCATTTCCCCCAACTTAGTCTATTGCATTCGTTCCTCCCAATGTGGTCTCCTCTACATTGGAGAGACCAAACGTAAACTGGGCGACCGCTTTGCAGAACACCTGCGGTCTGTCCGCAAGAATGACCCAAACCTTCCTGTCGCTTGCCATTTTAACACTGCACCCTGCTCTCTTGCCCACATGTCTGTCCTTGGCTTGCTGCATTGTTCCAGTGAAGCCCAACGTAAACTGGAGGAACAACACCTCATCTTCCGACTAGGGACTTTACAGCCTTCCGGACTGAATATTGAATTCAACAACTTTAGGTCGTGAGCTCCCTCCCCCATCCCCACCCCCTTTCTGTTTCCCCCTTCCTTTTTTTTCCAATAAATTATAAAGATTTTCCTTTTCCCACCTATTTCCATTATATAAAAAAAAACCACCACAAGAGCTATACCTTGAGTGCCCTACCATCCATTCTTAATTAGCACATTCGTTTAGATAATATCACCAACTTTAACTTTAACACCTATGTGTTCTATTGTAATATTGTCGTTGACATCTTTTGATGATCTGCTTCTATCACTGCTTGTTTGTCCCTACAACCACACCCCCCCCCACCTCTCTCTCTCTCTATCTCTCCGCCCCCCCATACACACACTTTAAACCAGCTTATATTTCAACTCTTTCTTGGACTCGAACTCAAGTTCTGTCGAAGGGTCATGAGGACTCGAAACGTCAACTCTTTTCTTCTCCGCCGATGCTGCCAGACCTGCTGAGTTTTTCCAGGTAATTCTGTTTTTGTTTTGGATTTCCAGCATCCGCAGTTTTTTTTGTTTTTATAAAGATGATCTTTAGTTGATTATTAGCCTCAGAAAGCATTTGTCGAACAAATACAGACATCTTCAGACTCTAGTCTTCTGTAATTAGAACTTCGAGTAAAGAGCTGTAGAATGCTGCTTATAGTATATTAATACTGAAGTGAGGTTGTTGAGTTTCAGGCTGTGGAAAGATGCCTAAAATACATTGTATCATGGAACTATTCTCAGTAGCTCTTATGAGGATGACAGCCGCTGAAGATGAAAATACTCAGCAAAAAACTATCTAATGGAACTGGAAGTCATCAGCCAGGAAAGACTGTGACCATCCTACCATAACGTTTTTTCATCAAGCCATGCTACCAGCTGCACACTACGTTGTGATTGTCAACCACGCTTTTAACCAAATTACCCAAGCATTGGTTCAGAGTTATTTCCATGGCTGCAGAGAGTCATTATGGCAGAGTAAGAGGTCGCTTGACCCATCAAGTTCATTCCTGCTCTCTGTAGAGCAATCCAGTCAGCCCCATTCCCTCGCCCTATCCTCATAGTCCTGAAAGCGATGGATTCAGCCTGTGAGCGCAATGAAAGAGCTCATGTCCAGATGCAGCAGTTACCATTTGAGAAAAGGAGAAGTTGGCAAGGACAGGGTACAACTTTCAAATCCCTTGTTGATCTCCATTCAAAGATAACTGAAAGACTGAGAAAGCAGAGGCTGTAATCAAATGATATCCTCAATTATTCAGCACCCTGCCTGACCACCTCAGCTGTTCCTGTCAAGTCTGAGGGATTTTCTTACCCAGCATCCTTGTAGACTGCTGAGGGAGGCAAGGGAGGAGATCGCGGGGGCTCTGACCCAAATTTTTAATTCCACTCTGGCCACGGGGGAGGTGCCAGAGGACTGGAGAACAGCTTATGTGGTTCCGCAATTTAAGAAGGGTTGTAGAGATAAGCCAGGGAACTACAGGCCAGTGAGTCTCACGTCAGTGGTAGGGAAATTATTGAAGAAAATTCTGAAGGAGAGAATCTATCTCCACTTGGAGAGGCAAGGTTAGATCAGGGATAGTCAGCATGGCTTTGTCAGAGGGAGGTCATGCTTAACAAATTTGATTGAATTTTTTGAGGAGTTGACCAGGTGTGTAGATGAGGGTAGTGCAGTTGATGTAGTTTATATGGATTTCAGCAAAGCCTTTGACAAGGTCCCACGTGGGAGACTTATAAAGAAGGCAAATGCATATGGGATACAGGGTAATTTAATAAGGTGGATTCAAAATTGGCTTAGTTGTAGGAGACAGAAGGTGATGACAGAAGGATGCTTTAGTGACTGGAAGCCAGTGTCCATTGGCGTACCACAGGGATCTGTGCTGGGTCCCCGATTATTTGTCATTTATATAAACAACATAGATGACTATGTGGGGAGGTAGGATTAGTAAGTTTGCAGATGACACAAAGATTGGCCGGGTGGTTAACAGTGAGGTTGAGTGTCTTGGGCTACAGGAAGATATAGATGGGATGATCAAATGGGCAGATAAGTGGCAGATGGAATTTAACCTTGAAAAGTGTAAGGTGATACACTTTGGAAGGAGTAATTTGACAAGGAAGTATTCAATGAACGACATGACACTAGGAAGTTTTGAGGAACAAAGGGACCTTGATGTGTGTGTCCATAGATCTCTGAAGGCAGAGGGACATGTTAGTGGGGTGCTGAAAAAGGCATATGGGACACAACTTTATCAATCGAGGCATAGATTACAAAAGTAGGGAGGTCATGTTGGAGTTGTATAGAACCTTGGTGAGCCCACAGCTGGAGTACTGTGTGCAGTTCTGGTCACCACATTATAGGAAGTTTGTGCTTGCACTGGAGGGGGTGCAGAGGAGATTGACCAGGATGTTGCCTGGGATGAAACATTTAAGTTATGAAAGAGAGTTTGGATGTACTTGGGTTGTTTTTGTTGCAGCATAGAAGACTGAGGGGCGACCTGATTGAGGTGTGCAAGATTATGAGGGGCATGGACAGGGTGGATAGGGAGCAATTGTTCCCCTTAGTTGAAGGGTCAGTCACAAGGGGGCATACATTCAAAGTGAGAGACAGGATGTTTAGGGGGGATGTGAGGAAAAACATTTTTTTACCCAGAGGGTGGTGACGGTCTGGAATGCACTGCCTGGCAGGGTGGTGGAGGCAGGTTGCTTCAAATCCTTAAAAAAGTACCTGGATGAGCACTTGGCACGTCACAACATTCAAGACTATGGGCCAAGTGTTGGTAAATGGGATAAGGTAGGTAGGTCAGGTGTTTCTCACGTGTCGATGCAGACTCGAGGGCCAAAAGGCCTCTTCTGCACTGTGTGATTATGTAAGATCATCCTTGTTGGCTGTCGCTCTTTCTGAGCAAGTTGGCAGTTCAAGTCACCTCCTTCCAGCTACAGCAAATCGTGTTCTTTATGCAATATCTTTTCTCAATACCTCCTTTCTGGGGTGGTCCTAGGTTGTTATGCTGACAACGTCTTTTTGTACTATAAAGGTTCCCCGTCATACAAAATATCCAAAAAAATGGGTTCTTTGTCTACGTCGGGAGGTAAAAGTCCGCCTTTAAGCCTTTGCACATACAAAGCATTTAGGAGTTCTTTATCTCTCTCCTATAGCCTACTTTCTAAAGCTCCATTGTTTGTATCTGCCTGTTATAAGGTTTATGCTTATAAATGTTTGTAAGGGCCATCTACTCTCATTTCTTATTAGATAATTGAAACATAACGTATTTCACTGAGGCCTACACACAAACTCCTTTCATTGCAGCAAGCCTACAGGTTACAAATTCAGTTTATACTTTACTTTGAAAAGACTTTTGGCTTTGCAATGCATTCTGGTACATACAGTTTGGTTAACTTAAAATTGGTCATTAGATTTGGTTCCAGCAAACTATATCAAGTAAGAACCGTAAGCTTATAACAAAATGAGCTGAAGTCTATATATATCAGAATTCTGGGTGGTTTTCGCAAGATCCCGATCCGCTGTGGAAATATGGAGAAGACCTTAAACTAAAGAACCTTTCTCCCACCAGGAGCAGCAGTCCCTATAGTTCAGTTTAAAGTGTAACTTGGGAAGGGAGCCTGCAAATTGAACATCCCAATTATCAAAGTTGTCGGTGATATCAGCTTCCTTCTGTCCAATGATAGACTAGATGAGGATCTGCCAAAGTGAATTCCAGGCATCCTGTCTTTTGACAAGAAATACCCGGACCATGTTTATATCTATGCTGCATACTGAATGTTGTCACAGGTACGCGGAATCCGGATTGAAGACAAACAGGTGGACAGAGTGCCTAACCATCTCCAATAGTGGCTTTGTGTTTTAGCAGCTTTGAGTCACCAACTTGCGTTGAGTGACTACAGTGAGATCCGTTGTCCCTGGCTTAAACAAATTCATTGGTCAAATTCTTCCTAACCAAATTAGAGTAAAACTGACAACCAATCAAAAGTCAGGATGCTCAGTGTACCAAGAGGCAGAGATACTTCATCAACTTGGAGTCCTCACACGTCAAAAGGAAGAATGCTAATGTTGTGGATAGAATCAACCAGAACAGCACCCTGAAGAAGCAATAACATCCATTCATTCTCATGGGATTACAGGCAAAGATTTAGTTACAATATGTAAGACAATGAGTCAAGATGAAGGATGTTTTCTGGCTATTCTTTCTGGTGTTTGTCACTGTGACTCATTGTTCCAAGCCACCACAAAAGTTTCCGATGGTTTAGTAAACATTTTGGGTATTAGGCTGCTAGCTGGCAGTGACAGATTTATCCTTACTTTTGATGAAATTCCAATCTTCTTTACATCTTAGACACAACTGACACAGCTTCTCACCATGTCTTGCCCAAATCAAGTCCTGGGTTTGTGTATTCACCCACTAACAGTGATCAAGGTCTGGGAGAGGAGCTTCCATCATTTGTGGATGACTAGAGAATTCAGAGGAGTCTCACTAATGTGATTGTGAAGAGAAATAGTTACTTTTCCAGAGCTCTTAATGCCATTGATGTTAAACATGGCTCAGGTCAGCGATGAAATGTGCAAATGGATCTATACTGACCATCAGAACCGCAAAAGAAGGGATTTTTCTGTAGACCATGCAGGTCTCTGTTATACGTGAGGTGGACAATAAGAATATAAAGGAGGAGTTTCTAATGCAGCAGAATGAGAGCTTGGAGATAAAGGATGTGGCCATTGATATTGGTTGCCATTGATGACATTCATTTTAGCCTGGAGGATTTTTCTAATTCCAACAGCCTTCAGCATTCTAAAAGTTTCTTTGGGATCATTAAAGATGAACCTGCACTGGATATGAATAAAGCTAGGACAACATTGGTCCTGTGAGATGTGAATACAACATTTTACACATATTGAGGAACTAGTTACATCCACAACCAGGGCCCACATTGCATCATTCATGGTTAAACAATTCATTACAAGTGGGAATGGGTTAAAGGCTGAATCCAGAGATCTTGACCAATGCTTGGACTGATAAAGGCACATGGCTCTGATAACCAGATCCCTACATTAAAATCCCCAGAATGTTCCCTGGACCTTCAGCAGGAAAAGGCAGCTGCTGACATAAATAGAGGAGATTATCACAGCTAAGTCGCCAGAGATCATCCATGAGATGTACACATCTTGTACAACTATACCAAGAGTCAAGCCAAAGTAACTCCTCACATTTACTTGAAACCTACTTGACCAAAACTTTTACCTCAGGTACTTTCAGAAACAGCATTGGACAAAGATACTAAAAGACTGAGACGATTTACACTGAAACTTTGACTGCCTCGTAATGTCTTTCAAAGCAAACATCACAGCAGGACCTGTCCCTGAAGGTCCTCAGGCCATATTCAAGCAGGTAGAAGAATGGATAATGTCAACAAAGAATCACAGGTGAGAAAGAACCTTAGATACTACTATTGAGCTGGTAAAATCCTACTTGTTGAAGCTTAATGTTAGAGATTTAGTGCCAGTGAACAGAGACACACCATGGTCTGCAAACCCACTGCTTTCCATTCAGCCCATGTTCACCCTGAACAGTTGTACATAATTCTCTCCTTTCAATTATTATAGGAAGACATTAATCTGAATCAGCTAAAAGTGCAGAAAACTGTCAGGGAATGAGTTAACTCATTGTGACAGTTGAACCTCTCCACTAAAATGCTGCTGAAACACAGAGGTCATTTCAAAGTGCTTGCCCCCTGATCAGTTGGGCAACTTGCTCTTTGTGGTCTTCAAAGGATTAGCCAGCTGTTATTGTACAACCTCTGCCCTCCATTTAACCACCTTAAATGACATGGCAGTGAACTTCAGGAAGGTACTCAAAGTACCAAGTTCCTTATGAGGAGCTAAAACTTTCAGTTCTGTGTAACATCACACAACACACCACAGTTGTGTCCTATCCTCACTGCCAGCCTGTTCTTTTGGACATATAGAGATAGGGAGATAGGGAATGGAATAGACTTGTGCACACAATTAAAGAGTTAGTGGACACACACAGCAGTTAACATTTAAGAAAAGAAGTTGGTGCAAACAAGGCACAACATTCAATTTTTGATTCACTGGCTGCTTTGTGTGCTCACCATGCAAAGATAGCTGTAAACCGGAAACAGCAGAGACTGTAATAAAATGCCATCCTCGATTATTCAGCACCCTGTTCAACCATCTCAGCTGCTCCTGTCAAATCTCAAAGATTTATTCCCCAGTGTGAATCACTGCAGCTCAGTCTCAGACATCTAGAAGCTGAGCTGTCTGTGAATTTTTTGTAGTCACACATGGACATCCTGGACTAGACAAAGAATGAAGAGGCAGTAAATTTCCTGATGTGAACTGGAGCCTGGGATGAGATGAAGGACCTACAGAATGAGGTTAGCCCTCTTCCAATTTACAAGTTCTACTTAAGATTATTACTTGCCCTTCTCCTTTACTAACGTAAACCTTATGATATCACTCTTCCCCAAGTGTTCCCCCACAGACACTTGATCCACCTTATTCCCCAGCACTAGGTTCAGTAATTCCTCATTATGGTTTGACTGAGAACATATTAGTTGAGAAAGTTATCTTCAATTTAATCCATTTCAGGAATTCCTCCATATTCCTTTCCTTTTACCCTTAACCTTTTTCCAATCAATATTTGTGTAATAAGTCCCCAATATCATCACTCCTTTATTCATGCAAATCTGTGAATACCCTGTAGTTTTGATCCACATTCTGTCTTTATTATTACTGTCACGGTTAAATTGAAACGGTACTGCTGTGAAGCACTTTGTTCCTTTACAAACTGCTCATGATCAGTGAATTTAAAGAATTGAAATGGTGTATTTATTTGTTTTAACCCCCAAGTGTGTTGTCAAGAAAGTATATAGCAGCATACTTTCAGGAATTCATTTTTTCTGAATAAAAGGATGATTATTTACTTAAAAACAATAAAAATACTAAATATCCCAAAAATGAATGTGACTTCACTCACTCGCATAGTCACTCACACTAACACATTTGAGAAAAGGGGTACAGGGGTAAAAGACAGAGCACTGTTACAGTTTTTAAACAAAAAGGAAATGTTCATGTATCGCTTGTCTAAGGTAATCTAACGATTAAAGTTGCAGGCCTGATGAGGGGTCTTCTATAGTCGAAGGATCAGCTAGGGGATTTCTATAGCCGCAGTAGAAGTAGTTTGCCAGAATTTTTTTGAAGGGATGAAGTTAGTTTCTGGTCGTTGCTTCAACCGATGATCAGTCAGTTTTTGCGTGGATTGATATTCAGGTATAGTCGTTTGCTCCTTGGTTTATCTGCAGAATGTACAGCTCCTTACTGTCCTGATTGGCTTTGGTGACTGTGGTCAGAATGGCAATTTAATGGTTTTCTTAGCACGGTCAGCAGGATTGCCACCTCCTGTTCTCTTTGTTGACTGCAGTCAGAACAGCAATTTAATAGCTTTATTTTGAATAAACAAATGAACTCAAACCAACACTGATTCTGCTCTGATTCTTCTAGAACACACTGCTCTTTATGAGACAGGGTGTCAATTGCCTGATTGGGTTCTGGAATCCACACAGCAGTGTCACCTGATGTTCAGCAGCCATTTTATGGACACTGACCTTCTTAATACCCAATGTTTTTAACAGCTTCTCTGTTCAATGCCAATACTGAATAAGATCCATACTTTAAATTGTAAGTATGCTATGCCTTACATGACACACCTCCCCCACAAGAGTTAAAAAATGGGAATTATGAGCTGGGTGAATGACTTTCATTTCTTTTTATAATTTAAAAATACAGGAATAACATACATAAACACACATTCTTTCAAACATCAACACATCAGTCTTATAGTCGCTGCAGCTAACATTGTGTCCAGCAATCATCTGCTGGTTTACACTCTAGATAGAGTCTGTGATGACATTGTTTTTGTAGCATGAAGTGTTAACAGAATGGATATGAGGTAAATAATGATGTAGCACTGACATCAGGTAGTCATGTGTTAGGTACTCTAGGCAGTAGACAGGTAGCCTTGAGGGGAGATGTGCCTTTCATGTAACCCACTATAAACATACTGTAAATAGTGTAAATAAACTAGTTTTCGAGTAAATACCCCGATCTGCCTACGGCTCTTCCTGATCAGAATCCTGGTTTAGCAAATCTACATGGTAGCAGGGCACCAATTTAGACATTGTTTTTTGCTCATTCAGGGGATGGAGGCATTGCTGGCTAGGCCAATATTTATTGCCCAAACCTAATTGCCCTTGAGAAGGTGGTGGTGAGCTGCCCAGTGACAGTGAAGGAATGACAATATATTTCCAAGTCAGGAAGATATGTGGCTTGGGTGGGGGGGCACTTCCAGGTTCTGCTGCCCTTGTCCTTCTAGGTGGTAGCGATTCTGGGTTTGGAAGGTGTTGCCTGAGGAAGCTTGGTGAGTTCCTGCAGTGCATTTTGTAGATGGTACACACTGCTACTACTGTGTGTTGGTGGTGGAGGGAATGAATGTTTGTGGATGAGGTGCCTAACAAGTGGACTGCTGGATGGTGTTGAGCTCCTTGAGTGTTGTGAGAGCTGCACTCATCCAGGCAAGTGGGCAGTATTCCAAAACACTCCTGACTTGTACCTTGTGGATGGTGGATAGGCTTTGGGTAGTCAGGAGGTGAGTTACTTGTTGCATGATTCCTAGCCTCTGAGTGCTCTTGTAGCTACAGTATTTATATGGCTAGTCCAGTTCAGTTTCAGGTCAATGTAAGCCCCAGGATGTTGATAGTGGGGGATCCAGCGATGGTAATGCCATTGAATGTCAAGGGGCAATTATTAGATTCTCCCTTGTTGGAGATGGTCATTGCCCAGCACCTGTTACTTGCCACTTGTCAGCTGAAGCCTGGATATTGTCTATGTCTTGCTGCATTTGGACATGGACTGTTTAAGTATCTGAGGAGTCATGAATGGTGCTGAATTTTGTGCAATCATCAGCGAACATCCACACTTCTGACCTTATGATGGAGGGAAGGTCTTTGATGAAGCAGTTGAAGATGGATGAGTCTAGGACAATACTCTGGTGAACTCCCTCAATGATATCCTGGAACTAAGATGATTGACCTCCAACAACCACAACCATCTTCCTTTGTGTGATGTAGGATTCCAAACAGCTGAGACCTTTCCCACTTATTTTCATTGACTCCAGTTTTGCTAGGGCTCCTTGATGCCATTCTTGGTCAAATGCTGCCTTGATGTCAAGGGCAGTCACTCAAATCATCTCTCCACAGTCCATGGCCCCTCACACCATCCATGCCAACCCATGCCACCCACTCATCCCCATAGCCCCTGTGCTAACTTTGTGCCATCTCATGCCAACCCTGCTGCCACTCACCACCCTTTTCCCTTATATCCACCATGCCAACTCACCCAGTACCCGCTATGGGTTGCCCTCAGAACCCATGCTGAGATTAAATAAATTTCTTAAGTATCTATTGATGAATTCACTATTTAAAAAAAAACACTCATTGATAAAAAATCCATTCACTACATTTAACTTATTTTAATTCCTTATAAAAACAAGCATTTATAGTCATACTCCAATTTCAAAGACTTCAGTAGCACTTGGAACTGTCAATCAAATTGAATGTCAGGCATCCCACTGATAATGAAATCAGTCATGCAACACTAATCCTATAATAGTATCTTTCAAGCTTATGTCAACAGACATGGTGAAATAGCAAGCACTGATTTGTTTTAAACACTGGTCAGTTTCTTTTTCAAAAATTTCAAGGCAGGAACTCAAAATTCCTTGACAGCTTCCTTTATCAGTTCTCTTGATATTTCTCTTGATAGCTGTCTTGACAGTTCCAGTGAGATTATGTACTTTTTCACACATTCATGTCTACTTTTAATTATCCCAAAGGAGACTTGACCTCTCCCAAAGGGCACCTGATCTCTCCCAAAGGTGTCCCAGGACCATACCAAAAGGATAGCTTACTTCCCCAAAAGCATGCCCAACCTTTCCAAAGAACTTGATTAAGTTTAGACCTCCTATTGGATCTGAAGTGCATGAGTCATGCTTTGGACATCTTACTAGTGAAAATTAGATTTGACTGAGACAGCTGCATTTTAACATGTGCAATTGCCTCTGTGATGTGCTATTTAGAACCTGCTCTGATTTTGCACCCACCAACAACCCCCCCCCCCCCCACTCCCCGCCCCCGCCCCCCCCCCCACCCAAACCCCACTCCCGGCCACCCTGTGCAAATGGTTGGCTCCAGATTTTGGGGCTGGACTTCTGGATTCGTGCCTCTGCATCCATTTCCGCTAAGACTCTCCATCTGCGCGAAAATTCAGGCGTTTGTCTCTCCTGTGATTGTAGACCTGCTCCATCTTCAGCCTTGCCAGTTGCTGTGTGTCACTAGGAACTGTCTCTGCCCCCCTGTATGCCTAACTTCAGAGATCTGCTCTACACCTGGATGTCCATCAAGTATGAACATGCAGTGTTCACCGGTTCACCCAAAGCCTTTCAAAAACTGGCAGGAGATCTTGAATCCTTTCTCGCATATATATAGATATAAATATTCAAGAAGCTTTTTTAGGACTCAGTTCCCAAGGTCTTGGTTCCCCCCACCCCACTAGTCTAATTCCACCCCAGATGTGAACCTTTCCATGTTTTTGGTTTCCTCTGCAGTCTCTTGCATTCTTCCTACTACCAGCACCAAATTAAACCGAGGGGAGTCCTCTCCAGCATCCTGAGGCCAATATGTATCCCTCAACCAACATCACTGAAAGATGGGTGGTCAGGTCATTATCTCCTTAATCTTTATAGGACCTTGCTAGATACAAATTGACTGCCATGTTTCCTACATTGCAACTGTACTCCAAAACTACTTCACTGACTGATTGCTTTGGGGTATCCTTGAGGTAGTCAAAGGAACTATATAAATGCAAGCCTTGTGCACAGTTTTAATTGATCCAGCATTGCTGGCCATACCTTTAGATGACTCAGACCTTTAGTTGATTCAGTCCTAAGCTCTGAAATTCCCCACCCGAGAAGTCATTTCTCCGTGTCTATTCTACCAATACCTTTTAACAGTTTCAAATACTTTGGTTAGATTACCACTCAATCTTTGAAACTCAAGTGAATTTGAGCCAATTTCTTCTGCCCAACCTTATAATGGTTGGGCTGAAGAAATTGGCTCAATTATAATGTAACACTTTAAGCCCCAGCATCAATGACAATCCAATTTGTAGCGTTCTGATATGTGTTTCCAATGTTCATTAGTTGTAAGAAATAATCTTTGGAGCTAACAAGCTTAACAGTTAGCATTAGAAACACATACTTAATGGGTTTGGCTTGCACAATTCAACACCTTCCTAATTGGTTTACTCGTAGATAAGGATGAAACACTGGTCTGTATGGTTCAGAACAAAAAGATTTGCACTTAAATTGTATCTTTCACCATCTCAGGACATTGCAAAGTGCTTTACAGCCAATGAACATAGGAACAGGAGGCCACTCAGCCACTTGTGCCTGTTCCACCATTCAGTAAGATCATAGCTGACCTGTGAACCTGAGTAACTTTATTTATCAACCCCATTTTTAAAATTAACCATTGATCTAAATGTTGTTTATGGAAGAAAGTTCCATATTTCTGTCATCCTTTGTTTGATATTAATTTCATGCACCTCCCCAATGCACCCCCACCCCGCCCCCCCCCCCCCCCCCCCCGCCAACCACCCAACCCCTAGTCACACACACCTCAACCAGCAGAAATTTTTTCTTTTCATCTATTCTATGGGCAGAATTTTGCCCTTGTCGGGCAGGCTTGGCAGGGGCAGGCGGGGCCAGTCAGGAAGCCGACTGCGAAGACGATCGGGGCCAGACCGCGATTTCATGCTGGCGGGCCAATTAAGGCCCACCCAGCATGAAACACGAGCGGACGGATGGGGCGAGTGCAAACTCCGCATATGCATGCGAGTGCGTGCTTGAAAATCTCCGAGGCACAGAGCTCCCTCAGGGAGATGAACAGTTATCACAAAAAAAAATTTGAAAAATGTTATGAAACACGTCCCCTACTCTGATTCTGACACAAGTAGGGACATGTTATAAATTTAGTTTTAAAAATTTTATTTCATTTTTATTTGCTGTTGGAAACTTCATCCCGCCCATGGACTTGGGAGTCCTAGTCCAGGATTCTCTTAAGATTAACTTGCAGGTTGAGTCGGTAGTTAGGAAGGTAAATGCAATGTTGGCATTTATTTCCAGAGGACTAGAATATAAAAGCAGGGATGTGCTTCTGAGGCTTTATAAAGCTCTGGTCAGATCACATTTAGAATATTGTGGGCAATTTCGGGCCCCGTATCTCAGGAAGGATGTGCTGGCCCTGGAGAGGGTCCAGAGGAGGTTCACGAGAATGATCCCAGGAATGAAAGGCTTAACATATGAGGAACGTTTGAGGACTCTGGGTCTGTACTTGATGGAGTTTAAAAGGATGAGGGGGGATCTGATTGAAACTTACAGAATACTGAAAGGCCTGGATAGAGTGGATGTGGGGAAGATGTTTCCATTAGTAGGAGAGACTAAGACCCGAGGGCACAGCCTCAGAGTAAAGGGAAGACCTTTTAGACCAGAGATGTGGAGAAACTTCTTTAGCCAGAGAGTGGTGAATCTATGGAATTCATTGCCGCAGAAGGCTGTGGAGGCCAGGTCATTGAGTGTATTTAAGACCGAGATAGATAGGTTCTTGATTGGTAAGGGGATCAAAGGTTACGGGGAGAAGGTGGGAGAATGGAGTTGAGAAACTTATCAGCCATGATTGAATGGCGGAGCAGACTCGATGGGCCGAATGGCCTAATTTCTGCTCCTATGTCTTATGGTCTTATGGATGAGGTTTCCAAAAAAGTGCAAAGGCCTTTTTGCCTGCCTGCCAATGGGCAGCGAAAAATTTAAGTTAATTGATTCTTTAATGGCCTTAATAGGCCTTTTAATTGTTGGCGGCGCGCTGCCAATTTCTGCGTGCACCCACCAACTGACCTATCGCGTGACATCGGGATGCTTGCTTGACGTCAACACGTATCATTTTACACTCAAGCGGGTCAGGCACATGCCTGCCTGCCGAGGTGAAAATTCTGCCCTATCTGTTTCCCCTAATATCCAGAAAACTTTGATCAAATCATCATTTAACCTCCTGAATTCCAGGGAATACAATTTTAGTTTGTGTAATCTCTCATTGTAATTTAATCTTGGGAATCCATGTATCATTCAGGGAAATCTAGGTTGAACACATGTGTTCCCCTTTTAGAATGCATTCAAATTTTTTTGTTCTAATGCAGCTGGTAAATTAGGGACATCGCCGTTTTGGTGTGGTTCCTGAGACTTTTTCAAAAAAAACTCACTCACAGCCTCTCTCTCCCACCCTCACGAATCATCGCCTCTGCTGCTCGCTGACTCCGTCCCTAATCCACCCTGTTGCAATCTCTCCTACTCACCACCTCCCATCCGACACTCCCGCTCACCGCCTCTCCCGCTCGCCACCTCTCCCACTCGCCACTTCCCTCCCGACTCTCCCATTCCCTGCCTCTCTCACTCGCCACCTCCTTCTTCGACCCTCCCACTCAACATCTCTCCCGCTTGCCACCTCCCTCCCAACACTCCCACTCACTGCCTCCCTCCCTGACCCTCCCACTCGCTGCCTCTTCTGCTCGCAGGCTTCCTCCCCGACCCTCCTGCTCGCCACAGCTCCTGCTCACTACCTCTCCTGCTCGTGGACTGTCCCACTCACAGGTCCTCTCACATTCTCCCTCTCTGCCGCTCACAGTGAGGGCTCAGGAGCGGGAACTGGTGAGCAAGAGGAAGCAGCAGAGGGAGCTGGTGAGTGGAAGGGTCAACAAGAGGGACAGAAAGCAAGCAGGAGAGAAGCAGCGAGCAGGAGGGTTTGCAAGAATTACTACTGCAAGTTATTAAGAATTAATACGTTATTAAGAGTTGGTAAGAGGATTGTTGGGCCAGTTAGTTTCAAGGCAACCAATAGATTTTTAATGTAAAAGTTGTATTAGGTCAGGAATGTTCACCCTTAATCATATTCTCTTTACAGGAGATGATTTTCATTTAAAATGTAACTTTTGTTAGGAACATGTTAGGAGTACTAATCGAGGGATAACTACATTTAAAGTGCAGTCACTGATTAATGTAGGAAACAGGGTCAATCAATTTGAACAGAGTAAACTCCCACAAACAGCAAAAAGATAAATGATCAGATCATCTATTTAAGTGATGTTGATTGAGGGATAAATATGGACCAAATAAGCCCTGCTGCTATCCTTTCTGATCGTGTGGTGTGATCTTTTACATCCATCTCAGAAGGCAGACATGGTCTTCAGTTTGATGTCTCATTCAAAAGATAGCACCTCCAAAAGTACAACACCTCCCTGATACTGCCCCACATATAGTACAGTGTTTCCTTAATACTGCCCTTTTGACATTTCCATGCTGTCTTGGTACTGCCCTCCTAAAGGTAGCGTAGCACTTATTCACTACTGACTCTTGATAGTACTCCCTTGGTACTGCCCCTCCAACGGTGAAGTACTCTCTCAATACTGACTCATTAGTGCAATGTTCCTTCAGTGCTGCCCCTTTGACAATGCAGTGCTGCCTCAGTACTGCCCCTCTGCCAATGCAACACTCCCTCAGTATTGATCCTGGAAACAATGCAGTTCTCCCTCAGTATTGACTCTCCCACAGTGCAGCACTCCCTCAGTACTGACCCTCTGACAGTGCAGCGCTTCCTCAGTACTGACCCTCCGACAGTGCAGCACTCTCTCAGTACTGACCCTCTGACAGTGCAGCGCTTCCTCAGTACTGACCCTCCGACAGTGCAGCACTCTCTCAGTACTGACCCTCTGACAGTGCAGCGCTTCCTCAGTACTGACCCTCCGACAGTGCAGCACTCCCTCAGTACTGACCCTCCGACAGTGCAGCGCTTCCTCAGCATTGATCATCTGACAGCGCAGCGCTTCCTCAGTACTGACCCTCCGACAATGCAGCGCTTCCTCAGCATTGATCATCTGACAGTGCAGCACTCCCTCAGTACTGACCCTCCGACAGTGCAGTGCTTCCTCAGCATTGATCATCTGACAGTGCAGCATTCCCTCAGCACTGACCCTCTGACAGTGCAGCGCTTCCTCAGCACTGACCCTCCGACAGTGCAGCGCTTCCTCAGCATTGATCATCTGACAGCGCAGCACTCCCTCAGCACTGACCCTCTGACAGTGCAGCGCTTCCTCAGCATTGATCATCTGACAGCGCAGCACTCCATCAGTACTGACTCTCTGACAGTACAGTGCTCCCTCAGTACTGACCCTCCGACAGTGCAGCACTCCCTCAGTACTGACCCTCTGACAGTACAGTGCTCCCTCACTACTGACCCTTTGACAGCGCAGTGCTCTCTCAGTGCTACACTGAGAGTGTCAGCCAGCCTTTACAATGCAAGTTTCTGAACAATTTTAATGTACAATAGATGCAGACAGATACAAATCAAATACTGGAGTCGTGCAGAAGGGTCATATCTGACTCTAAACGATAATCTGTGTTTCCCTCTCCACTGGCGCTGCAGATCTGATTTAGTATTAAATTCCTGGCAGGCTTACTGCAGCTGGCAAACTTCTGCACGCAAATACACATCTGCAAAAAAAAGTGTTTGTAGGCCGGAGCTGCCGGAGAGAGGCCTCACTGTGCTCCCCATGTGACGGGATGTGATACTGCAGGCCCTGACCTTTTCCCCATTCATTCACAAATGGCTGCGAGTTGCCTCCTGACCTTCAGTAGCACATGGGAGGCTGGAGCGAGGGCGCAACCTAACTTGAAACGGGCTTTTTTTCCCCCTTTCCCAACCACCATGCTCATTAATATAACAGGCAGCCGAAGGCACCAATCAGGCGGCGGCGCCTGCCGGGATCCTCCAATCAGCGAGTTCGGGCGGGCCTATCCGGGGCGGGCGGCGCAAGCTTGTATGCACGCGTGCGAGTGCGCGCGCGCGCGCGCTTCAACCCACCTTGCTCCCCGTCACGCTGATTGATTGACAGGCCGCTCCACCAAATGGGCGGGCGAGTATCCGACGTCGGCGCGGCTGGCGGACCAATAGCCGCGGCTAGGGTTCGCGCAAGAGGCGGGGTCGGGGGGGGGGAAATAGGGCGCCAGCGAGTTTGGTTGTCCTGTTGCCGGTTTTCTCGCTCTCTCTCTCGCGCTCACACGCACACCCACGGGGAGGAGGAGGAGGAGGAGGAGGAGGGGGGGGGGGAAATAAGGAGAGAGCGAGAGAGAGAGCGGGAGGGCGGTTCGATTGCTTGTGAGCGGAAACCTTCCCCCCCCCCCTACCCACCCCCCACCCACCGTCCACCCGCCCGCCTGCCTGCACCCCCCCCCCCCCGCCCTCTCCCGTCGCCTGTTCGTGAGCGGCGGCCGGGCGCGAACCCGGAGCTTCTTGCCCGCAAGCAAATGGGGAACGTGTTGGCGGCCGGCTCGCCGGTGCCGCCCGGCTTCTCGGTGCCGCCCGGCTTCTCGGTGCCGCCGGGCCTGGAGCAGCAGCAGCGGGTGGCGGCGGCCGCCGGGCCTGGGGTCGGCCCGGGGGGCCAGGCCGAGGGCAAGCTGCCCAACCCGGGCACCTTCGAGGAATGTCATCGCAAATGTAAAGGTAGGAGGAAAAAAAAAGGGAGGGGGAGGTTGGGGAGGGACTGGTCCACTGCACCCTGACCCCTGACCCCTGACCCTTCTGCCCCTGTTAGGCCCCCCTGGGGGGGGGGGTCACTCAATCTGTTGCCCATTTTCACGCCTTAAAATGATAGATAAACCCTCCTAGGGGTTTTTTTTAACCCCCCCCCCACCCCCACACAAAAGAGGTAAATTGCATGTGGTCAGGGTCAGCCTGGGGTGTTGGTCAGTCTCAAGCCAATGTCCCTGCTCCCCTCCCCATAAGAGGTAAATTGCATGCGGTCAGGGTCAGCCAGGGGTGTTGGTCAGTCTCAAGCCAATGTCCCTGCTTCTCTCCCCCCCCCCCACATAAGAAGTAAATTGCACGCGGTCAGGGTCAGCTTGGGGTGTTGGTCAGTCTCAAGCCAATGTCCCTGCTTCCCCCCACCCCCCCCATATAAGAGGTAAATTGCATGCGGTCAGGGTCAGCTGGGGGTGTTGGTCAGTCTCAAGCTAATGTTCCTGCTTCCCCCCCATAAGAGGTAAATTGCATGCGGTCAGGGTCAGGTGGGGGTGTTGGTCAGTCTCAAGCCAATGTCCCTGCTCCCCTCCCCATAAGAGGTAAATTGCATGCGGTCAGGGTCAGGTGGGGGTGTTGGTCAGTCTCAAGCTAATGTTCCTGCTTCCCCCCCATAAGAGGTAAATTGCATGTGGTCAGGGTCAGGTGTGGGTGTTGGTCAGTCTCAAGCCAATGTCCCTGCTTCCCCCCCCCATAAGAGGTAAATTGCATGTGGTCAGGGTCAGGTGTGGGTGTTGGTCAGTCTCAAGCCAATGTCCCTGCTTCCCCCCCCCCATAAGAGGTAAATTGCATGTGGTCAGGGTCAGGTGTGGGTGTTGGTCAGTCTCAAGCCAATGTCCCTGCTTCCCCCCCCCATAAGAGGTAAATTGCATGTGGTCAGGGTCAGGTGGGGGTGTTGGTCAGTCTCAAGCCAATGTCCCTGCTCGCCACCCCGCCCCCCCCAAGAGGTAAATTGCATGCGGTCAGGGTCAGGTGGGGGGTGTTGGTCAGTCTCAAGCCAATGTCCCTGCTCCCCCATAAGAGGTAAATTGCCTGCGGTCAGTGTGAGATTTGGGGTGGGGGGGAGGGTGTGGTGTTGGTCCGTCTCAAGCCAGTGTTCCTCCCATCCCGCACCACCATCACTGCCGCCACCCCGGATCACATGGTCCCATCGGTCAGTGCCATCGCTGCTGCCCCCACCCCCCCCAAATCTCCCTCACGAAGCCCGTGGTATGGGTCGGTGCAGCAGAGCCGGGCCTGACCCGCCGCCCTTCGGGCGAGGTGTTGTTGGATCGCGGCCGTCCCTCCCCCACGCCCTGGTGTTTTTAACTGGCCGGTCTTTTCCTCCCTCGGCGTAGCGCTGTCGCGGGAAACGGATTGCTCCGGGCTGCCATCTCATTGGATCCTGCTCTGTACCTGTCAGCCGCTGTGTTCAATTACAGAACGTTGGCGCCTTTCCCTCTGAGCGGCCCCGCCCACCCCCCCGGACAGATTCCACATTGGCCCCGAGCCCTCCCTCGGGAGCCGCAGCCCCACAACCTGAGTCGCTTTGCAGAAATGCCCTCTGCGTCCTTTAGCATGGCGCGGAGGGGTTTCCTGTACGGATGCTGCTGGACACCCCACATTTCCTTGCCCTCACCCACTGCCTGGACACACCCTGGCATGCCTTGTTGCCATTTGGTGGGGGACGTCCCCGGTGGGAGGGCCCTCTACATTGGAGTCAGCCCCCCCTTTCCATTGGGGACCTGGGGTGGAGGGTGTTACATGTGGTAGTGCCATACAACTATAGGCTGTGTCGGTTCACAGACTCTCAAGATGCCTGTGTCTGTGTCTCTTGCGCCTTGTGGAGTCCGTGGATCATTCTTATATACGTTGCTGTGGGCTGCACCCCCGTTTTAGTTACTTGAAAAGCTTTTTGCTGCTGTTTTGTTTGCATCTCAGGCCCAATCTCCTGATCTACGGGCACCCGTAGGTGCGGAGGAGGGCTGGGAGCGAGGAGGACCTGCTCCTGGGCCTGGCCAAGTTGGCCATGAACAGGTCCAGGCAGCTGGCGATCGAGGGGGTCATCCAGCCCCACTGCCCCTCTTTCGCAGCTGTGTTCCCAGCCGGGTGTCTCCCGGCACTGTCGAGGCCTTCCATGCTCGGTGGGCAGCACGGGGACTGGGGTATTTGATTGACCGCCTTAATCGCTTTTTGGTCTAAAATTAGTAAGTTTCCTTTGAATTTTGTCCTTTGTCTTTGCAGTTTCCTTTTAAGGGGCTTCCTTTTAATTTATTCCTGAATTTGTGAATTTAGTTTATTTGTTTGTAACCAGCATGAGTTGCAAACTGTCGGCCGGCTGCAATTCCGAAGTAACTCGTTGGCTGTGAAGCTCTTTGGGATGTTTTGACAATCAGTTGATGCTCTCAAGAGATTTATAGATTCTTGTGGTTTTAGGGGCATGAAGAGATATGATTGAAAGGCTAATAAACGGTTAAGATACAAATCAGCAGCCTTCTTAATGAATGTTGCAGCAGGCTGAGGGGCTGAATGGCCTACCTCCTGTTCCTTTGTCTTTGAATGTAACCTGGACTATGTTAGAGGAAATTCTACCATGTGTTTCACAACCTCAGAATGTCTCAAAGTGCATGAAGGACACTGAGGCACTTTTTGAAGTGCCAGCACCGTTGTAATGTAGGAATCAGTAGTACGTGGTGTTGATTGAAACATTAATCGCACTACTCTGAAATATTATTTCAGAATCCCGGAGCGACTTTGTGATTCAGTTGCAAGATTCATTTTGACAGTTTTTGAAGTGTTCCTCTTTTCCCAGCTCCAAGGAGCTTGAGTTTAGCTGCGTCCTGGATTCCCCAGCATGAGCTGGAGTAATGGCCGGATTCTCTCCTGACGGTAAATTCACAGGAAAACCGGACTTGAAGGAAAGGCAGGCCCTCGCTCCCTAGTGGCAGCTTGGAGGGAGCGTTTCCCTGTCGCAGGTAACGTCTCTTGGATGAGGCGTCAAACCAAGGCCCTCTGTTGGCGTCATCCAGTGACATAAAAGAATTTCCCATGGCCACTATTTCGAAGGGGGGGGCGGTGGTGGTGGAAGAGGTCTGCACTTTCAAAATAAAAAGGAATTCTGTTGATTCATCTCATCGCTTTCATTCAATTCATTCATGGGACACGGCCAGTTACTGCCTACCCCTGATTGCCTTGAGAAAGTGGTGCGAAACCACTCCCTTGACAACCGAGTGGCTTGCTAGCCCAGTTCGGAGAGCAGTTAAGAGTCGACCACATTGCTATGGGTCTGAAGTCACATGTAGACCAGACCGAGCAAGGGCGGCGGATTTCCCTCCCTAAAGGGCATCGGTGAACCGGATCGGGTTTGTGAAGCAATGCGGAAGTTTCGCAGTCACCATTGTTACAGATTTATTGATAAGAGTTTAACTGACTTCCAGCTGCTGTGTTTCCGTATTATTTGCCCATGTCTATCTGGATCGAGCCCAGTAATGGAACCACGATGCGACAGCTCCTTGCTGTTAGTGGGAGCTTGCTGTGCTCACATTGGCTGTTGCATTTCCGACATGACAGCAGGGACTTAGTTTCCAAAGTGCTTCACTGGTGGAGGAGCGCCTTGGGACCAGGTGGGGCCGTGAGCCGCGCTGTAGAAATAAAATCCGGGACTCTAGGAGTAAGGTTCAAAGCTTGAGAGGTTTTGGCAAGATAATTCAGAGAGGTTTACGGCCCCAGACGCTGAGCAGTGTAACAAGAGGGCGTCACCTTCAGGTCAGGACCTAGGCAAAGTTATTTCACACAGTGGAATGCGTGCGCCTGAAATGGCCGAACTCGGGCAGGGTCAGAATCCAGGTGGGAATTCAGAAAGAAAATTGAACAGGACGTGGCGAAGGGGCTAATTATTTAGAGAGGCCGGCGAGCGGATGGCTCCTCTGCAGTGCCGGAACATTGAAGAAATCCGTCACCACCCTGGGAGATAGGAGTGGGCACAGTGTAGGTTACAGCGCACTCTTTCCAGCGGTGCCAGTGTGTGTCTCAACGTCACTTCCAGGAAGCGGCAGTAGCAAGATCAGGAACCTCCCTTCCTGCCCCCTGCAACTTCACCCTCAGACCGCCCTGCTCCTCCAATTCTGGCTTCTGGTGCGTTGCCTATTTTCATCATTCCCTCAGCTGCCTAGACATATGAGCACAAAAAATCTAGGTCCTGCTGCCAGCACAGAGGGACTGCAGCATTGTGGGGGGGGTCGGTATGTAGACAGTCTGGTGCTGTCGGGGGTGGGGGGGTGGTTGGGTCGGACCCGAGGGTGCGCGGCGATGTGAGGGGGGGTCTCTCCCAAGGGTGCATGGAGCTGTGAGGGGGGGAGTCTCCCGAGGGTGCATGGAGCTGTGAGGGGGGGTCTCTCCCGAGGGTGCGCGGCGCTGTGGGGGGGGGGTCTCCCGAGGGTGCGCGGCGCTGTGGGGGGGGGGGGTCCTCTCCTGAGGGTGCGCGGCACTGTGTGGGGGGGTCCTCTCCTGAGGGTGCGCGGCGCTGTGAGGGGGGGGGTCTCTCCCGAGGGTGCGCGGCGCTGTGAGGGGGGGTCTCTCCCGAGGGTGCGCGGCGCTGTGAGGGGGGGTCTCTCCCGAGGGTGCGCGGCGCTGTGAGGGGGGGTCTCTCCCGAGGGTGCGCGGCGCTGTGAGGGGGGGTCTCTCCCGAGGGTGCACGGAGCTGTGAGGGGGGGGTCTCTCCCGAGGGTGCGCGGAGCTGTGAGGGGGGGGTCTCTCCCGAGGGTGCGCGGAGCTGTGAGGGGGGGGGGGTCTCTCCCGAGGGTGCACGGAGCTGTGAGGGGGGGGGGTCTCTCCCGAGGGTGCACGGAGCTGTGAGGGGGGGTTCCCGAGGGTGCGCGGCGTTGTGAGGGGGGGTCTCTCCCGAGGATGCGCGGCGCTGTGAGGGGGGGGTCTCTCCCGAGGGTGTGCGGCGCTGTGAGGGTGGGTCGGTCCCGAGGGTGCGCGGCACTGTGAAGGGGGGTTTCTCCCGAGGGTGCGTGGCGCTGTGAGGGGGGTCGGTCCCGAGGGTGCGCGGCACTGTGAGGGGGGGTCGGTCCCGAGGGTGCGCGGCGCTGTGAGGGGGGGTCCCTCCCGGGGGTTGGGGGGGGGGCGGTGGTGAGCTGTGGTATTGTTGGGGGGGGGCGGTCCCGGGGGTGAGCAGTGCTGTGGTGGGGGTTGCGGGTCTCGGGCGTGAGCTGTGTGCTGTGGTTGGGCGGTCCTGGGGGTGGGCCGTGTTGTGAGTAGGGGGGGCTCGGATGTGCAGCTTTTAGTGATGAGATGTTAAGCTGAGAAACTGTCTGTTCTGATGTGAATGTGAAGGATCACCGGCCAGTATTTGGAAGAGGAGCCGGGAGCAGGTTCTCCCCGGTGTCCTGTCCCCAGAAAGCATCCCACAACCCAACATCATTAAAAACTTATCCCCGTCATTATCACAATGATGTTTGTGGGAGCTTGCTGTGTGCAAAATGGCCGCTGTGTGTCCTATGTTACAACTGGGGCGACACTTCAATAAGTGCTTCATTGACTGTGAAGCTGTTTGTGATGTTCTGTGGTTGTGAATGTTGCAACAGAAATATAAACCTTTGTTTCTGGGCCCTAAGCTCTGGAATTCATTCCCTAACCCTCCCTCTGTGTCTGTCCCTCTCTGTGTCTGTCCCTCTCTGTGTCTGTCCCTCTCTGTGTCTGTCCCTCTCTGTGTCTGTCCCTCTCTGTGTCTGTCCCTCTCTGTGTCTGTCCCTCTCTGTGTCTGTCTGGCCGTCCTCTCACTCTCTCTCTGTGTCTGTCTGTCCCCCTCTCTCTTTCTCTCTGTGTCTGTCTGTCCCCCTCTCTCTTTCTCTCTGTGTCTGTCTGTCCCCCTCTCTCTTTCTCTCTGTGTCTGTCTGTCCCCCTCTCTCTTTCTCTCTGTGTCTGTCTGTCCCCCTCTCTCTTTCTCTCTGTGTCTGTCTGTCCCCCTCTCTCTTTCTCTCTGTGTCTGTCTGTCCCCCTCTCTCTTTCTCTCTGTGTCTGTCTGTCCCCCTCTCTCTTTCTCTCTGTGTCTCTGTCCCCCTCTCTCTTTCTCTCTGTGTCTGTCTGTCCCCCTCTCTCTTTCTCTCTGTGTCTGTCTGTCCCCCTCTCTCTTTCTCTCTGTGTCTGTCTGTCCCCCTCTCTCTTTCTCTCTGTGTCTGTCTGTCCCCCTCTCTCTTTCTCTCTGTGTCTGTCTGTCCCCCTCTCTCTTTCTCTCTGTGTCTGTCTGTCCCCCTCTCTCTTTCTCTCTGTGTCTGTCTGTCCCCCTCTCTCTTTCTCTCTGTGTCTGTCTGTCCCCCTCTCTCTTTCTCTCTGTGTCTGTCTGTCCCCCTCTCTCTTTCTCTCTGTGTCTGTCTGTCCCCCTCTCTCTTTCTCTCTGTGTCTGTCTGTCCCCCTCTCTCTTTCTCTCTGTGTCTGTCTGTCCCCCTCTCTCTTTCTCTCTGTGTCTGTCTGTCCCCCCTCTCTCTTTCTCTCTGTGTCTGTCTGTCCCCCTCTCTCTTTCTCTCTGTGTCTGTCTGTCCCCCTCTCTCTTTCTCTCTGTGTCTGTCTGTCCCCCTCTCTCTTTCTCTCTGTGTCTGTCTGTCCCCCTCTCTCTTTCTCTCTGTGTCTGTCTGTCCCCCTCTCTCTTTCTCTCTGTGTCTGTCTGTCCCCCTCTCTCTTTCTCTCTGTGTCTGTCTGTCCACCTCTCTCTTTCTCTCTGTGTCTGTCTGTCCCCCTCTCTCTTTCTCTCTGTGTCTGTCTGTCCCCCTCTCTCTTTCTCTCTGTGTCTGTCTGTCCCCCTCTCTCTTTCTCTCTGTGTCTGTCTGTCCCCCTCTCTCTTTCTCTCTGTGTCTGTCTGTCCCCCTCTCTCTTTCTCTGTGTCTGTCTGTCCCCCCTCTCTCTCTCTCTGTCTGTCCCCCCTCTCTCTCTCTCTGTCTGTCCCCCCTCTCTCTCTCTCTGTCTGTCCCCCCTCTCTCTCTCTCTGTCTGTCCCCCCTCTCTCTCTCTCTGTCTGTCCCCCCCTCTCTCTCTCTCTGTCTGTCCCCCCTCTCTCTCTCTCTGTCTGTCCCCCCTCTCTCTCTCTCTGTCTGTCCCCCCTCTCTCTCTCTCTGTCTGTCCCCCCTCTCTCTCTCTCTGTCTGTCCCCCCTCTCTCTCTCTCTGTCTGTCCCCCCTCTCTCTCTCTCTGTCTGTCCCCCCTCTCTCTCTCTGTCTGTCCCCCCTCTCTCTCTCTCTGTCTGTCCCCCCTCTCTCTCTCTCTGTCTGTCCCCCCTCTCTCTCTCTCTGTCTGTCCCCCCTCTCTCTCTCTCTGTCTGTCCCCCCCTCTCTCTCTCTCTCTGTCTGTCCCCCCCTCTCTCTCTCTCTGTCTGTCCCCCCCTCTCTCTCTCTCTCTGTCTGTCCCCCCTCTCTCTCTCTCTCTGTCTGTCCCCCCCCTCTCTCTCTCTCTGTCTGTCCCCTCTCTCTCTCTGTCTGTCCCCTCTCTCTCTCTGTCTGTCCCCTCTCTCTCTCTGTCTGTCCCCTCTCTCTCTCTGTCTGTCCCCTCTCTCTCTCTGTCTGTCCCCTCTCTCTCTCTGTCTGTCCCCTCTCTCTCTCTGTCTGTCCCCTCTCTCTCTCTGTCTGTCCCCTCTCTCTCTCTGTCTGTCCCCTCTCTCTCTCTGTCTGTCCCCTCTCTCTCTCTGTCTGTCCCCTCTCTCTCTCTGTCTGTCCCCTCTCTCTCTCTGTCTGTCCCCTCTCTCTCTCTGTCTGTCCCCTCTCTCTCTCTCTCTCTCTCTCTGTCTGTCCCCTCTCTCTCTCTGTCTGTCCCCCCTCTCTCTCTCTCTCTCTCTCTGTCTGTCCCCCCTCTCTCTCTCTCTCTGTCTGTCCCCCCTCTCTCTCTCTCTCTCTCTCTCTCTCTCTCTGTCTGCCCCCCCCCTCTCTCTCTCTGTCTGCCCCCCCCCTCTCTCTCTCTGTCTGCCCCCCCCCTCTCTCTCTCTGTCTGTCCCCCCCCTCTCTCTCTCTGTCTGTCCCCCCCCTCTCTCTCTCTGTCTGTCCCCCCCCCTCTCTCTCTCTCTGTCTGTCCCCCCCCCTCTCTCTCTCTGTCTGTCCCCCCTCTCTCTCTCTCTCTCTCTCTCTCTCTGTCTGTCCCCTCTCTCTCTCTCTCTCTGTCTGTCCACTCTCTCTCTCTCTCTCTGTCTGTCCACTCTCTCTCTCTCTCTCTGTCTGTCCCCCCTCTCTCTCTCTCTGTCTGTCCCCCCTCTCTCTCTCTCTGTCTGTCCCCCCTCTCTCTCTCTCTGTCTGTCCCCCCTCTCTCTCTCTCTGTCTGTCCCCCCTCTCTCTCTCTCTGTCTGTCCCCCCTCTCTCTCTCTCTGTCTGTCCCCCCTCTCTCTCTCTCTGTCTGTCCCCCCTCTCTCTCTCTCTGTCTGTCCCCCCTCTCTCTTTCTCTGTCTGTCCCCCCTCTCTCTCTCTCTGTCTGTCCCCCCTCTCTCTCTCTCTGTCTGTCCCCCCTCTCTCTCTCTCTGTCTGTCCCCCCTCTCTCTCTCTCTGTCTGTCCCCCCTCTCTCTCTCTCTGTCTGTCCCCCCTCTCTCTCTCTCTGTCTGTCCCCCCTCTCTCTCTCTCTGTCTGTCCCCCCTCTCTCTCTCTCTGTCTGTCCCCCCTCTCTCTCTCTCTGTCTGTCCCCCCTCTCTCTCTCTCTGTCTGTCCCCCCTCTCTCTCTCTGTCTGTCCCCCCTCTCTCTCTCTCTCTCTCTGTCTGTCCCCCCTCTCTCTCTCTCTCTCTCTGTCTGTCCCCCCTCTCTCTCTCTCTCTCTCTCTGTCTGTCCCCCCTCTCTCTCTCTCTGTCTGTCCCCCCTCTCTCTCTCTCTCTGTCTGTCCCCCCTCTCTCTCTCTCTCTCTCTGTCTGTCCCCCCTCTCTCTCTCTCTCTCTCTCTGTCTGTCCCCCCTCTCTCTCTCTCTGTCTGTCCCCCCTCTCTCTCTCTCTCTGTCTGTCCCCCTCTCTCTCTCTCTGTCTGTCCCCCTCTCTCTCTCTCTGTCTGTCCCCCTCTCTCTCTCTCTGTCTGTCCCCCTCTCTCTCTCTCTCTGTCTGTCCCCCTCTCTCTCTCTCTGTCTGTCCCCCTCTCTCTCTCTCTGTCTGTCCCCCTCTCTCTCTCTCTGTCTGTCCCCCTCTCTCTCTCTCTGTCTGTCCCCCTCTCTCTCTCTCTGTCTGTCCCCCTCTCTCTCTCTCTGTCTGTCCCCCTCTCTCTCTCTCTGTCTGTCCCCCTCTCTCTCTCTCTGTCTGTCCCCCTCTCTCTCTCTCTGTCTGTCCCCCTCTCTCTCTCTCTGTCTGTCCCCCTCTCTCTCTCTCTGTCTGTCCCCCTCTCTCTCTCTCTGTCTGTCCCCCTCTCTCTCTCTCTGTCTGTCCCCCTCTCTCTCTCTCTGTCTGTCCCCCTCTCTCTCTCTCTGTCTGTCCCCCTCTCTCTCTCTCTGTCTGTCCCCCTCTCTCTCTCTCTGTCTGTCCCCCTCTCTCTCTCTCTGTCTGTCCCCCTCTCTCTCTCTCTGTCTGTCCCCCTCTCTCTCTCTCTCTCTGTCTGTCCCCCTCTCTCTCTCTCTCTCTGTCTGTCCCCCTCTCTCTCTCTCTCTCTGTCTGTCCCCCTCTCTCTCTCTCTCTCTGTCTGTCCCCCTCTCTCTCTCTCTCTCTGTCTGTCCCCCTCTCTCTCTCTCTCTCTGTCTGTCCCCCTCTCTCTCTCTCTCTCTGTCTGTCCCCCTCTCTCTCTCTCTCTCTGTCTGTCCCCCTCTCTCTCTCTCTCTCTGTCTGTCCCCCTCTCTCTCTCTCTGTCTGTCCCCCTCTCTCTCTCTCTCTGTCTGTCCCCCTCTCTCTCTCTCTCTGTCTGTCCCCCTCTCTCTCTCTCTCTGTCTGTCCCCCTCTCTCTCTCTCTGTCTGTCCCCCTCTCTCTCTCTCTCTGTCTGTCCCCCTCTCTCTCTCTCTGTCTGTCCCCCTCTCTCTCTCTCTGTCTGTCCCCCTCTCTCTCTCTCTGTCTGTCCCCCTCTCTCTCTCTCTGTCTGTCCCCCTCTCTCTCTCTCTGTCTGTCCCCCTCTCTCTCTCTGTCTGTCCCCCTCTCTCTCTCTGTCTGTCCCCCTCTCTCTCTCTGTCTGTCCCCCTCTCTCTCTCTGTCTGTCCCCCTCTCTCTCTCTCTGTCTGTCCCCCTCTCTCTCTCTCTGTCTGTCCCCCTCTCTCTCTCTCTGTCTGTCCCCCCTCTCTCTCTCTCTCTCTGTCTGTCCCCCCTCTCTCTCTCTCTCTCTCTGTCTGTCCCCCCTCTCTCTCTCTCTCTCTCTGTCTGTCCCCCCTCTCTCTCTCTCTCTCTGTCTGTCCCCCCTTTCTCTCTCTCTCTCTGTCTGTCCCCCCTCTCTCTCTCTCTCTCTGTCTGTCCCCCCTCTCTCTCTCTCTCTCTGTCTGTCCCCCCTCTCTCTCTCTCTCTCTGTCTGTCCCCCCCTCTCTCTCTCTCTCTCTGTCTGTCCCCCCCCTCTCTCTCTCTGTCTGTCCCCCCCCTCTCTCTCTCTGTCTGTCCCCCCCCTCTCTCTCTCTGTCTGTCCCCCCCCCCTCTCTCTCTCTGTCTGTCCCCCCCCCTCTCTCTCTCTGTCTGTCCCCCCTCTCTCTCTCTCTGTCTGTCCCCCCTCTCTCTCTCTGTCTGTCCCCCCTCTCTCTCTCTGTCTGTCCCCCCTCTCTGTCTGTCCCCCCTCTCTCTCTCTGTCTGTCCCCCCTCTCTCTCTCTCTGTCTGTCCCCCCTCTCTCTCTCTCTCTGTCTGTCCCCCCTCTCTCTCTCTCTCTCTCTGTCTGTCCCCCCCCTCTCTCTCTCTCTCTCTGTCTGTCCCCCCCCTCTCTCTCTCTCTCTCTGTCTGTCCCCCCCCCTCTCTCTCTCTCTCTGTCTGTCCCCCCCTCTCTCTCTCTGTCTGTCCCCCCCCCTCTCTCTCTCTGTCTGTCCCCCCCCTCTCTCTCTCTCTCTCGGTCTGTCACCCCCCCTCTCTCTCTCTCTCTGTCTGTCAGCCCCCTCTCTCTCTCTCTCTGTCTGTCCCCCCTCTCTCTCTCTCTCTGTCTGTCCCCCCTCTCTCTCTCTCTCTGTCTGTCCTCCCTCTCTCTCTCTCTCTGTCTGTCCCCCCTCTCTCTCTCTCTCTGTCTGTCCCCCCTCTCTCTCTCTCTCTGTCTGTCCCCCCTCTCTCTCTCTCTCTGTCTGTCCCCCCTCTCTCTCTCTCTCTGTCTGTCCCCCCCTCTCTCTCTCTCTCTGTCTGTCCCCCCTCTCTCTCTCTCTCTGTCTGTCCCCCCTCTCTCTCTCTCTCTGTCTGTCCCCCCTCTCTCTCTCTCTCTGTCTGTCCCCCCTCTCTCTCTCTCTCTGTCTGTCCCCCCTCTCTCTCTCTGTCTGTCCCCTCTCTCTCTCTCTCTCTGTCTGTCCCCTCTCTCTCTCTCTCTCTCTGTCTGTCCCCCCTCTCTCTCTCTGTCTGTCCCCCCTCTCTCCCTCTGTCTGTCCCCCCTCTCTCTCTCTCTCTCTCTCTGTCTGTCCCCCCTCTCTCTCTCTCTCTGTCTGTCCCCCCTCTCTCTCTCTCTCTCTCTCTCTGTCTGTCCCCCCTCTCTCTCTCTCTGTCTGTCCCCCCTCTCTCTCTCTCTCTCTCTCTCTGTCTGTCCCCCCTCTCTCTCTCTCTCTGTCTGTCCCCCCTCTCTCTCTCTCTCTCTCTCTCTCTCTCTGTCTGTCCCCTCTCTCTCTCTCTCTCTGTCTGTCCCCCTCTCTCTCTCTGTCTGTCCCCTCTCTCTCTCTCTCTCTGTCTGTCCCCCCTCTCTCTCTCTCTCTGTCTGTCCCCCCTCTCTCTCTCTCTCTGTCTGTCCCCCTCTCTCTCTCTGTCTGTCCCCTCTCTCTCTCTCTCTCTGTCTGTCCCCCCTCTCTCTCTCTCTGTCTGTCCCCCCTCTCTCTCTCTCTGTCTGTCCCCCCTCTCTCTCTCTGTCTGTCCCCCCTCTCTCTCTCTGTCTGTCCCCCCTCTCTCTCTCTGTCTGTCCCCCCTCTCTCTCTCTGTCTGTCCCCCCTCTCTCTCTCTGTCTGTCCCCCCTCTCTCTCTCTGTCTGTCCCCCCTCTCTCTCTCTCTCTGTCCCCCCTCTCTCTCTCTCTCTGTCCCCCCTCTCTCTCTCTCTCTGTCCCCCCTCTCTCTCTCTCTCTGTCCCCCCTCTCTCTCTCTCTCTGTCCCCCCTCTCTCTCTCTCTCTGTCCCCCCTCTCTCTCTCTCTGTGTCCCCCCTCTCTCTCTCTCTCTGTCCCCCCTCTCTCTCTCTCTCTGTCCCCCCTCTCTCTCTCTCTCTGTCCCCCCTCTCTCTCTCTCTCTGTCCCCCCTCTCTCTCTCTCTCTGTCCCCCCCTCTCTCTCTCTCTCTGTCCCCCCTCTCTCTCTCTCTCTGTCCCCCCTCTCTCTCTCTCTCTGTCCCCCCCCTCTCTCTCTCTCTCTGTCTGTCCCCCCCTCTCTCTCTCTCTCTGTCCCCCCCCTCTCTCTCTCTCTGTCTGTCCCCCCTCTCTCTCTCTCTCTGTCTGTCCCCCCCTCTCTCTCTCTCTGTCTGTCCCCCCTCTCTCTCTCTCTGTCTGTCCCCCCTCTCTCTCTCTCTCTGTCTGTCCCCCCCTCTCTCTCTCTCTGTCTGTCCCCCCTCTCTCTCTCTCTCTGTCTGTCCCCCCTCTCTCTCTCTCTCTCTCTGTCACCCCCTCTCTCTCTCTGTCTGTCACCCCCTCTCTCTCTCTCTCTGTCTGTCCCCCCTCTCTCTCTCTCTCTGTCTGTCCCCCCTCTCTCTCTCTCTCTCTGTCTGTCCCCCCTCTCTCTCTCTCTCTCTGTCTGTCCCCCCTCTCTCTCTCTCTCTCTGTCTGTCCCCCCTCTCTCTCTCTCTCTCTGTCTGTCCCCCCTCTCTCTCTCTCTCTGTCTGTCCCCCCTCTCTCTCTCTCTCTGTCTGTCCCCCCTCTCTCTCTCTCTCTGTCTGTCCCCCCTCTCTCTCTCTCTCTGTCTGTCCCCCCTCTCTCTCTCTCTCTCTGTCTGTCCCCCCTCTCTCTCTCTCTCTCTGTCTGTCCCCCCCTCTCTCTCTCTCTCTGTCTGTCCCCCCTCTCTCTCTCTCTGTCTGTCCCCCCTCTCTCTCTCTCTCTGTCTGTCCCCCCTCTCTCTCTCTCTCTGTCTGTCCCCCCTCTCTCTCTCTCTCTGTCTGTCCCCCCTCTCTCTCTCTCTCTGTCTGTCCCCCCTCTCTCTCTCTCTCTGTCTGTCCCCCCTCTCTCTCTCTCTCTGTCTGTCCCCCCCTCTCTCTCTCTCTGTCTGTCCCCCCCCTCTCTCTCTCTCTGTCTGTCCCCCCTCTCTCTCTCTCTCTCTCTCTGTCTGTCCCCCCCTCTCTCTCTCTCTCTCTGTCCCCCCTCTCTCTCTCTCTCTCTCTCTGTCTGTCCCCCCTCTCTCTCTCTCTCTCTCTCTCTGTCTGTCCCCCCTCTCTCTCTCTCTCTCTCTCTCTGTCTGTCCCCCCTCTCTCTCTCTCTCTCTCTCTGTCTGTCCCCCCTCTCTCTCTCTCTCTCTCTGTCTGTCCCCCCTCTCTCTCTCTCTCTGTCTGTCCCCCCTCTCTCTCTCTCTCTCTCACTGTCTGTCCCCCCCCTCTCTCTCTCTCTCTCTCTGTCTGTCCCCCCACTCTCTCTCTCTCTCTCTCTCTGTCTGTCCCCCCACTCTCTCTCTCTCTCTCTCTGTCTGTCACCCCCTCTCTCTCTCTCTCTCTCTGTCTGTCCCCCCTCTCTCTCTCTCTCCTCCTTTAAGCCACTTCTTAAAACCTCCCTCTGTGACCGAACCTCTGGTCACCAGTCCCTGATATCTCCTTATGTGTCTCGGGGTCAAATTTTGTTTGATAATCATTCTTTGGGAATTGTCTTGGGATGCTTACTACATTTAAGGTGCTAAATAAATGCAAGATGTTGTTATAAGTCTACTGCCTACTCCTTATCGATAAGGGGGTAATCTTTCCACTCATGTTAATTGTGTTTTAATTTCTTTCTCTCTCTCATTCACAGAACTTTTCCCAATTCAAATGGAAGGGGTGAAACTCATAGTAAACAAAGGTCTCAGCAATCACTTCCAGGTCAGTCTACATCGTGTGCATCGCTGTGTTTATAATAGAAAGAAAACAGTCTGGCTGTAACCACGTGCTTAATCTATGGAGCAGGTTTCTGAAGGCACATGGTGGCCATAGATCATACTCATAGAATCAAACGGCACCGAAGGAGGCCATTCAGCCCATCGTGCCTTTGCCGGCTCTTTGAAAGATTTGACCCAGTTAGTCCCGCTCTTTTCCCCCTGCTCTTTCCCCCATATCCCTGCAAATTTTTCCACTTCAAGTATTTATCCAATTCCCCCCACCTTTTGAAAGTTCCTATTGAATCTGCTTCCACCGCTCTTTCAGGCAGCGCCTTCCAGATCACAACAACTCGCTGTGTCAAAATAAAATTCTCCTCATCTCCCCCTCTGGGTCTTTTCCCGATTCCCTTCAATCTGAGTCCCTCTGGTTACCGACCCTTCTGCCGCTGGAAACGGTGTCTCCTTATTGACTCTATCCAAACCCCTCATGATTTTGAACATCTCGATTCAATCTCCCCCTTAACCTTCTCTGCTCCAAGGAGAACAATCCCAGCATCTCCAGTCTCTCCACATGAGGGAAGACCCTCATCTCTGGGACCATTCGAGTAAATCTCCCCCACACCCTCCGCAAGGTCTCGACTTCCTTTCTAAAGTGTGGGGCCCAGAATTGGACACAATCCTCCAGCTGAGACCTAAACAGCATTTTATAAATGTTTCCAATAACTTCCTTAATTCATTCAAATGAAGAATAAGATAAGCTTTTCCAAAAGGGTATTTTGGATTTTAGATGCTCCAAACTAGAGTGATTTAAATTCCTGTGTGTATCTTTCCAACATGGAAAGCATCCTTAAACAAGTACCTGCAATTATATAGGAAAATTTGAAAACCTCACAACCTCCCAAATGCATCACCATTTGATGTATGTGGTTATTGTTGTTGCGGGGGGGGGGGCCCAGCAGCTAATCTGTTCACAACAAGCTTCTACAAACAACAATAAGATAATCAGTATATCTGATGTTGGTTGAGGTGTCAATATTGGCCAGGACACCGGAAAGCACTTCCCTGCTTCCTTCAAAATGGAGGCCATGGGGCTGTTTAAGCACAGCCCAAGAGGTGACACAGGACCTGGGTTTAATGGATCATCCAAAACACAGCACCTCTGACAGTGCTGCCTCGACGCCGACCCCTGGGCAGTGCGCTGCTCCCTTGGCGCCGATCCTTGCTCGTTACTGATCCTGCGACACTGCAGCACTCCCTCAGTACCGTACTTGGAGTTTACTCTGGGATTCTTGACTTGAGGGGGTCTTGAATCCATGACTCAAGAGTTTAGACTGGAAATTACTGAGCCATGTCTATAAATAGACCTCCTAATGCAGCCAACTCTCCTCAGCACACAAAGACCATGTTGTGCAAAAAAATGATGCCTTTTACCTGGTGTTACCTGCATTCTATCTCCTTCACTTCACTTGAAATCAAAATATCCCTCTCTCTCTCCCGCCACAGGTCAATCACACAGTTTCCCTCAGCACATTAGCAGAATCCAGCTATCACTTCGGGGCAACGTATGTTGGCACAAAGCAGCTCAGCCCCACTGAGGTAAGAGCGGCTCTCACTCAACACAGAGTAACAGGGAGTCAGTCAGCAGGTTCCATATCAGAGCCCAGTCAATGAGCCAGAGTGTATTATATGTGGAATGACAGATACCCAGGAGGGAGTTACGGACTGGAATCTAATCAAGGGGCTCGGATGGTTTACGTACAGAACAACGGGTACCTGGGCGTGAGTTACAGATTGGAATCTAATTGAGGGTTTCAGGCAGTTTATATACAGAATAACGGATATCTGGGAGTGAGTTACAAACTGGAATCTAATTGAGGGGTTCAGGGTAGTTTATACATTGAATAACAGATACCCAGGGGTGAGTTACAGACTGGAGTCTATTCGAGGGCTTCAGGGGGTTTATATATAGAATAACAGATACCTGGGAGTGAGTTACAGACTGGAATCTAATCGAGGGCTTCGGGGGGTTTATATATAGAATAACAGTTACCCAGCAGTGAGTTACAGACTGGAATCTGATCGAGGGGTTTGGGGTGGTTTATATATAGAATAACTGATACCCGGGAGTGAGTTACAGGTTGGAATCTAATTGAGGATTCGGGTGGTTTACATATATATAGAATATCAGATACCCGGGAGCGAGTTACAGACTAGAATCTAACCGAGGGTTCAGGTGGCTTATATATAGAATAACAGATACCCAGGAGTGAGTTACAGACTGGAATCTAATCGAGGGGTTCGGGTGATTTATACATAGCATAACGGATACCAGGGAGTGAGTTACAGACTGGAATCTAATCGAGGGGTTCAGGGTGGTTTATATATAGAATAACAAATATCCGGCAGTGAGTTACAGACTGGAATGTAATCAAGGGGTTCGGGGTGGTTTATATACAGAATAACAGATAACCGAGAGTGAGTTACAGACTGGAATCTAATAGAGGGGTTCGGGGTGGTTTATATATAGAATAACAGATACCCGGGAGTGAGTTACAGACTGGAATCTAATTGAGGGGTTCGGGGTGGTTTAGATATAGAATAACAGATACCCGGGAGTGAGTTACAGACTGGAATCTAATCGAGGGGTTCGGGGGAGTGAGCTGCTATAAGGGACACTTTTTTTTTTGCAGGCATTCCCAGTGTTAGTAGGAGACATGGATAACACAGGCAGCCTGAACGCACAGCTCATTCACCAATTAACGAACAGATTGCGGTCAAAAATGGTGTTACAGGTGAGTGCATTGAGCCTGCCTGCCAGCAGATCCCATATGCGTGTAGGAGTTCTGATCATGATGTTAGGCTGGCCCAGTCAGATTGAGGTCTTCCCCTGTCACTGCTGCAGTCTCGGCTTTGCTGCTGGTGGGCAGGTATTTGCTGAAAGTCAGCAGAGTGCGGCCAGAAGCAACATCAAGTTCGAATCCTTTGTGGGCAGGATGGAGCAGTGGATGAGATCTCTTATCTGTATCTAACCCCATGCTGTACCTGTCCTGGGAGTGTTTGATGGGGACAGTGGAGAGGGAGCTTTACTCTGTATCTAACCCCGTGCTGTACCTGTCCTGGGAGTGTTTGATGGGGACAGTGGAGAGGGAGCTTTACTCTGTATCTAACCCCGTGCTGTACCTGTCCTGGGAATGTTTGATGGGGACAGTGTAGAGGGAGCTTTACTCTATCTAACCCCGTGCTGTACCTGTCCTGGGAGTGTTTGATGGGGACAGTGGAGAGGGAGCTTTATTCTGTATCTAACCCCGTGCTTTACCTGCCCTGGGAGTGTTTGATGGGGACAGTGTAGAGGGAGCTTTACTCCGTATCTAACCCCGTGCTGTACCTGTCCTGGGAGTGTTTGATGGGGACAGTGTAGAGGAAGCTTTACTCTGTATCTAACCCTGTGCTGTACCTGCCCTGGGAGTGTTTGATGGGGACAGTGTAGAGGGAGCTTTACTCTGTATCTAACCCCGTGCTGTACCTGTCCCTTCTCTCCCAGACGCAACAATCGAAATTTATAAACTGGCAGGTGGATTCGGAGTATCGGGGTGAGGACTTCACAGCGACACTGACATTGGGAAACCCTGATATTCTCCTTGGATCAGGTAAGAAAGCATTCCCATTTCTGCACCTTTTAGCACCTCCTGAGACCCCAAGTCTCTTCACAGAGGAGCAGGAGGAGGCCATTTAGCCCCTCGAGCCTGCTCCGCCATTCAATAAGATCACGGCTGATCTCCTTGTGTTTCGATTTCCATATTCCAATCTAACCCCGATAACCTTTGACTCCCTTGCCGAACAAGAATCTATCTCTCTCCGCCTTAAGAATATTCCGTGACCCCCACCTCCACCACCTCCTGAGGCCGAGAGTTCCAAAGCCACACAACCCTCTGAGAGAAAAAAATATCTCTTCATCTCTGTCCTGAAAGGGCGACCCCTAATTTTAAACCAGTGCCCCCCTAGTTCTGGACTCACCCACAAGAGGAAACATCCTTTCCACATCCACCTTGTCAAGGCCGTTCAGGATCTTGTACCCTTCAATCAAATCAGCCCTCACTCTTCTAAACTCCAGTGGAAACAAGCCCAGTCTGTCCAGCCTTTCCTCAAGAGACAACCTACTCATTCCAGGTATCAATCTAGTAAACACTAAGATAAAAGCAAAATACTGCAGATGCTGGAAATCTTGCCATTTTAACACTCCACCCTGTTCTCATGCCCACATGTCTGTCCTTGGCCTGCTGCATTGTTCCAGTGAAGCTCAACGCAAACTGGAGGAACAGCACCTCATCTTCCAACTAGGCACTTTACAGCCTTCCGGACTGAATATTGAATTCAACAACTTTAGATCATGAGCTCTCTCCTCCATCCCCAACCCCTTTCCGATCCCCCTTTTTCCAATAATTTATGTTTTTTAAATATATTTTTCTTTTTCCACCTATTTCCATTATTTTTAAATGTATTTCCATCCATTGTTTTATCCCTACCTTTTAGCCTATTTCGCTCCCTTCTCCCCACCCCACCCCCACTAGGGCTATCTGTACCTTGCTCGTCCTGCTTTCCACCCTTAATTAGCACGTCCTTTAGATAATATCACCACCTTCAACACCCCTTTGTCCATTTGTCTATGACATCTTTGGCAATCTCTCCTTTTGCCTCCACCTATCACTGGCCCCCTATCCAGCTCTACCTGTCCCACCCCCCTCAAACAGCTTATATTTCACCACATTTCTATATTCCCTCAGTTCTGATGAAGGGTCATATGGACTCGAAACGTTAACTGTGTTCCTCTCCGCTGTCACATGCTGTCAGACCTGCTGAGTTTTTCCAGCTGTTTTTATTTTTGTACCAATCTAATAAACCTCCTTTGAACCGTCTCCAATGCATCTACATCCTTCCTTAAATAAGGAGACCAAAACTTCACTCAGTATTCGAGATGCATCTCAACAATGCCCTGTATAACTGAAGCGTTACATCCTTACTTTTATGTTCAATCCCTCTCGTAATAAAGGATAACATTCCATTAGCCTTCCTAATTGCTTGCTGTACCTGAATACTAACTTTTTGTGACTCATGCACTAGAACACCCAGATCCCTCTGCACCTCAGAATTCTGCAGCCTTTCTCCATTTAAGTAATACTCTGCTTTTTTTATTCTTACCGCCAAAGTGAACAACTTCACATTTTCCCACGTTATAGTCCCATTACACAGGAACAGGAGGAGGCCATTCTGCCCCTCGAGCCTGTTACACTGGAGCAGGAGGAGGCCATTCAGCTTCTTGAGCCTGTTGCACCATTCAGCCAGATTATCTGAACTCCCTCCATCCGTCTGGATTTCGTAATCCTGAATCCCCTCACCCGTTAAAAATCCATCACTCTCAGTTTTGATATTTTCAGTTGACCCATCCCAGCTTCGACAGCTTTGTTTGGGGGGTGGGAGGGGAGAGTTCCAGGTTCCCCTCCTCTTTGTGCTTCCTGACATCACCCCCTGAACGGCCTGAATAGAGTTTTAAGGCTCTGCCCCCTTGTTCTGAAGCGCTTCTTGACACTTAGACCCTGTTCTCGTGAGGGAGATGTGTCGCTGCCATTTGGCGCACAGCAAGATCCCACGAGCTGTGATGGGGTGAATGGAGCTGCAGCCTGTCTGGCTGAGGGAAGATGCTCGTGACCTTCAAGGGTATCGTCCTGTGCTCCCTCCATTGTCGATCTTTTTGTTCAGGGATAAACTTTGGCCCAGGACACCTTTGGCAACCACTGGTTGCTGTGACAATGCAAGTTTTGCTTTTACATTAGCTCCAGGTGCAGCAAGACTCAAAACCTCAGTGTCAAAACACTCACGTTCATGTTCAAATTCCTGCATGGTCTCTGCTTTCACAGTAACCAATAGCAACAATGAAATCACTTCCTCCTCCCAGATCTCTGCGCTCCTCCAATTCCGGCCTCTAGACCATCCCCCGATTCCCATCGCTCCACCATTGGCGACCATGCCTTCAGCTGCCTGGGGGCCCCGAGCTCTGGAATCCCCTCCCTAAACCTCTCCGACTCTCTCCCTCCTCCATTAAGATGCCCTTTAAAACCGATCTCTCTGACTGACTTTTTGGTCACTTGTCCCTAGTTTCTCCTCCTGTGGCTCGGGGTCAAATTTATTTGATAATTGCTCCTGTCAGACGTCTTGGGGATGTTTTATAATGTTAAAGGTGCTATATAAATGCAAGTTGTTTCTATACTAAGGGAGAGTTAGTTAATCTCCCTTACTGACATTCAGTAACTGTCTCACCTTCAATATTGCCAGTGCCATCAGTGACACAATGATCCTCATCTGTATTGTACCCTAGTGTTATACAGTGACAGACACGTCCCCACCAGTACTTTTCCCCTGTGTTATACAGTGACAGACCCGTCCCCGCCAGTACTTTTCCCCAGTGTTATACAATGACAGACCTGTCCCCACCAGTACTGTACCCCAGGGTTATACAGTTACAGACCTGTCCCCACCAGTACTGTACCCCAGGGTTATACAGTTACAGACCTGTCCCCACCAGTACTGTACCCCAGGGTTATACAGTGACAGACCTGTCCCCACCAGTACTGTACCCCAGTGTTATACAGTGACAGACCTGTCTCCACCAGTACTGTACCCCAGGGTTATACAGTTACAGACCTGTCCCCACCAGTACTGTACCCCAAGGTTATACAGTGACAGACCTGTCCCCACCAGTACTGTATCCCAGTGTTATACAGTGACAGACCTGTCCCCACCAGTACTGTACCCCAGTGTTATACAGTGACAGACCTGTCCCCACCAGTACTGTACCCCAGTGTTATACAGTGACAGACCTGTCCCCAACAGTACTGTACCCCAGTGTTATACATTGACAGCAAAAACAAAAACAGAATTACCTGGAAAAGTTCTGTCGAAGGGTCATGAGGACTCGAAACGTCAACTCTTTTCTTCTCTGTCGATGCTGCCAGACCTGCTGAGTTTTTCCAGGTAATTCTGTTTTTGTTTTTGTTTTGGATTTCCAGCATCCGCAGTTATTTTGTTTTTACACATTGACAGAACTGTCCCCACCAGTACTGTACCCCAGTGTTATACAATGACACACCCAGCCCACCAGAACTGTATCCCAGTGTTATACAGTGACAGACCCGTCCCCACCAGTACTGTACCCGTATTATACAGTGACAGAGCTGTCCCCACCTGTACTGTACCCCAGTATTATACAGTGACAGACCTGTCCCCACCAGTACTGTACCCAGTGTTATACAGTGACAGACCCATCCCCACCGGCACTGCACCCCAATGTTATACAGTGACAGACCCGTCCCTTCCAGTACTGTACCCCAGTGTTATACAGTGACAGACCCGTCCCTTCCAGTGCTGTACCCCAGTGTTATACAGTGACAGACCTTTCCCCACCAGTACTGTACCCCAGTGTTATACAGTGACAGACACATCCCCACCAGTACTGTACCCGTGTTATACAGTGACAGACCTTTCCCCACCAGTACTGTACCCCAGTGTTATACAGTGACAGACATGTCCCCACCAGTACTGTACCCGTGTTATACAGTGACAGACCTTTCCCCATCAGTACTGTACCCTAGTGTTATACAGTGACAGACCTTTCCCCATCAGTACTGTACCCTAGTGTTATACAGTGACAGACCTGTCCCCACCAGTACTGTACCCGTGTTATACAGTGACAGACCTGTCCCCACCAGTACTGTACCCCAGTGTTATACAGTGACAGACCGGTCCCCACCCGTACTGTACCCCAGTGTTATACAGTGACAGACCTGTCCCCACCAGAACTGTACCCCAATGTTATACAGTGACAGACCTGTCCCCACCAGTACTGTACCCCAGTGTTATACAGTGACAGACCGGTCCCCACCCGTACTGTACCCCAGTGTTATACAGTGACAGACCTGTCCCCACCAGAACTGTACCCCAATGTTATACAGTGACAGACCTGTCCCCACCAGAACTGTACCCCAATGTTATACAGTGACAGACCTGTCCCCACCAGTACTGTACCCCAGTGTTATACAGTGACAGACCGGTCCCCACCCGTACTGTACCCCAGTGTTATACAGTGACAGACCTGTCCCCACCAGAACTGTACCCCAATGTTATACAGTGACAGACCTGTCCCCACCAGTACTGTACCCCAGTGTTCTACAGTGACAGAACTGTCCCCACCAGTACTGTACCCCAGTGTTATACAGTGACAGACCCGTCCCCACCAGTACTGCACCCCAGTGTCATAGTGACAGACCCGTCCCCACCAGTACTGCACCCCAGTGTCATAGTGACAGACCCGTCCCCACCAGTACTGTACCCCAGTGTTATACAGTGACAGACCTGTCCCCACCAGTATTGTACCCCAGTATTATACAGTGACAGACCTGTACCCCAGTGTTATACAGTGACAGACCTGTCCCCACCAGTACTGTACCCGTGTTATACAGGGACAGACCCGTCCCCACCAGTACTGTACCCCAGTGTTATACAGTGACAGACCTGTCCCCACCAGTACTGTACCTCAGTGTTATACAGTGACAGACGTGTCCCCACCAGTACTGTACCCCAGTGTTATACAGTGACAGACCTGTCCCCACCAGTACTGTATCGCAGTGTTATACAGTGACAGACCCATCCCCACCAGTATTGTACCCCAGTGTTATACAGTGACAGACCCGTCCCCAACAGTACTGTACCCCAGTATTATACAGTGACAGCCGTCCCAACCAGTACTGTACCCCAGTATTATACAGTGACAGACCTGTCCCCATCAGTAAGGTACCCCAGTGTTATACAGTGACAGACCTGTCCCCACCAGTACTGTATCCCAGTGTTATACAGTGACAGACCTGTCCCCACCAGTACTGTATCCCAGTGTTATACAGTGACAGACCTGTCCCCACCAGTACTGTACCCAGCGTTATACAGTGACAGACCCGTCCCTTCCAGTACTGTACCCCAGTGTTATACAGTGACAGACCAGTCCCTTCCAGTACTGTACCCCAGTGTTATACAGTGACAGATCCGTCCCCTGCAGTACTGTACCCCAGCGTTATACAGTGACAGACCAGTCCCCACCAGTACTGTACCCCAGTGTTACACAGTGATTAATCTGTACCCACCAGTACTGTATCCCAGTGTTATACAGTGACAGACCCTTCCCCACCAGTACTGTACCCCAGTGTTATACAGTGACAGACCCTTCCCCACCAGTACTGTACCCCAGTGTTATACAGTGACAGACCTGTCCCCACCAGTACTGTACCCCAGTGTTATACAGTGACAGACCCTTCCCCACCAGTACTGTACCCCAGTGTTATACAGTGACAGACCCTTCCCCACCAGTACTGTACCCCAGTGTTATACAGTGACAGACCCTTCCCCACCAGTACTGTACCCCAGTGTTATACAGTGACAGACCCTTCCCCACCAGTACTGTACCCCAGTGTTATACAGTGACAGACCCTTCCCCACCAGTACTGTACCCCAGTGTTATACAGTGACAGACGTTTCCCCACCAGTACTTTATCACAGTGTTATACAGTGTCAGACCTGTCCCCACCAGTACTGTACCCCAGTGTTATACAGTGACAGACCTGTCCCCACCAGTACTGTACCCCAGTGTTATACAAAGACAGACCCCTCCACACCAGTACTGTACCCCAGTTTTTGCGTGGATTGTGAGCCTTTCCCACGTTGGTTTTGCAGGTATCGTCGTGGCTCACTATTTGCAGAGTATCACGACCAACCTGGCTATGGGAGGAGAGCTCGTCTATCACCGCCGGCCGGGGGAGGAAGGTGCAGTGATGTCTGTAGCCGGCAGGTATACAGGTAAATCAGCCAGGTGTGCCAGCCCCCTTGTCAGGGCTATGTCTGTGCGTACTTTTCTATATCACAAGCATAAATACGTCGCCGGCCGTGTATTGGAGGTTATACGGATTTTCACTGAATTAGGTGCTCACAAACGATACTGTGTTGGTGCGGAGGGGGCTATTGGCATTCCCCAGAATAATCTAGGGGCTTGAAAGGGTTAAATTACGAGGACTGGTTGCACAGACTGGGCTTGCATCTCAGAGTAATGGGCGATCTAATTGATGTCCTGAATGATGATTAAAGGATTCCGCAGGGTCGACGCAGAGAAGATATTTCCTCTGGAGGGAATGAGTCCAGAACAAGGGGGCAGAACCTTAAAATGCAAAGGGAGTGATGTCAGGAAGCACTTCTTCTTCACACAAAGGGGAGTGGAAATCTGGAACTCTCTTTCCTCCTAACACTCCTCCACCCCCCCCCCCCCCCCCCCCCCCTCCCCAACGCCGCCCAAAACTTTTGAGACTGGAGATTGCTGGCTTTTTGTTGGGTTAAGGGTTTTGGAACCCAGCCAGATAGATGGGAGATGAGATGCAGGTCAGCTGGGGTCAAATGGAAAGGGAGAACGGACTGCTGCCGCAGTTCCTGTTTGAGCCACCAGATGGTGGTGTCGCTCCATTCTGTGCCCCTCTACCATGGAGCTGATTTCCAAGTAGTTCTGGCTCCTGACTTTCTCCCCCCCCCCACCCCCACTGGATTGGTGGCTGTGGGTTGGTGGGTGGGTGGGAGAGTGTTTGGTTTCGAGATCATCTCCTCTCCAAACAGGATGGTCTGTACAGGACAGCCATTGAAGCCCAGGTTGGGAAGAGTGGGAATTTCTTTCTCGAGAGCTGAGCTAATGATACTCGCTCTGCAAGTGCTCTGCCTCGAGTACTCAATGTACAGCACGAGGGGCCACTATCGGTTTCCAGCAAATGAACCCCCACCCCCGTGGGTGGAGAGGGGGGAGGGCGTGTGAGGGGATGATAAAGTGGGCCCCAACTCAGCTGGAACTCTACGTAATTCATCCATTACAGAGTCATTTTGTGCTTTTGTTACATCACCATTTGCATTTATATAGCGCATTTAACATAGTAAAACATCCTATGGAGCATGATGGGAACGTTCGTTTGACCCTGAGCCACATACGGAGATGTTCGGACCAGGTGACCACAAGCTCAGTCAAAGGGGGAGGGTTTCAAGGAGCGTCTTAATGGAGGAGAGAGAGGGATGGGGTGGGAGGACGGAGAGGTTTAAGGAGGGAATTCCAGAGCTCAGGGCCCCCCAGGCAGCTGAAGGCATGGCCGCCAATGGTGGAGCGAAGGGAGTCGGGGGATGGTCAAGAGGCCGGAATTGGAGGAGCGTAGAGATCTCGGAGGGTTGTAGGGGCTGGAGGAGGTTACAGAGATAGGGAAGGTTGTAGGGGCTGGAGGAGGTTAGAGATAGGGAGGGTTGTAGGGGCTGGAGGAGGTTACAGAGATAGGGAGGGTTGTAGGGGCTGGAGGAGATTACAGAGATAGGGAGGGTTGTAGGGGCTGGAGGAGGTTACAGAGATAGGGAGGGTTGTAGGGGCTGGAGGAGATTACAGAGATAGGGAGGGTTGTAGGGGCTGGAGGAGTTTAGAGATAAGGAGAGTTGTAGGGGGCTGGGCGAGGTTACAGAGATAGGGTTGTAAGGGCTGGATGAGGTTACAGAGATCTCGGAGGGTTGTAGGGTCTGGAGGAGGCTACAGAGATAGGGAGGTTGTAAGGGCTGGAGGAGGATGGAGGAGGTTACACAGATAGGGAGGGTTGTAGAGGCAGGAGGAGGTTAGAGATAGGGAGTGCTGTAGGGGCAGGAGGAGGCTACAGAGATAGGGAGGGATGTAGGGGCTGGAGGAGGCTACAGAGATAGGGAGGGATGTAGGGGCTGGAGGAATTTACAGAGATAGGGAGGGATGTAGGGGCTGGAGGAATTTACAGAGATAGGGAGGGTTGTAGGGACAGGAGAAGGTTACAGAGATAGGGAGGGTTGTAGGGGCTGGAGGAGGTAACAGATAGGGAGGGTTGTAGGGGCTGGCGGAGGATGGAGGAGGTTACACAGATAGGGAGGGTTGTAGGGGCTGGAGGAGTTTACAGAGATAGGGAGGTTGTAGGGGCTGGAGGAGTTTACAGAGATAGTGAGGGTTGTAGGGGCTGGAGGAGTTTACAGAGATAGGGCGGGTTGTAGGGGCAGGAGGAGGTTACAGAGATAGGGAGGGTTGTAGGGGCAGTAGGAGGTTACAGAGATAGGGAGGGTTGTAGGGGCAGTAGGAGGTTACAGAGATAGGGAGGGTTGTAGGGGCAGTAGGAGGTTACAGAGATAGGGAGGGTTGTAGGGGCTGGAGGAGTTTACAGAGATAGGGAGGGTTGTAGGGGCTGGAGGAGTTTACAGAGATAGGGAGGGTTATAGGGGCTGGAGGAGTTTACAGAGATAGGGAGGGTTGTAGGGGCTGGAGGTAACACAGTCTGGTAGACTGGCTCAGGGTGTGTTGCTGTAGGTCAGGTCCAGAGGTAACAAGGGCAGGAATGAGGATTTCAGTTGTACACGAGCTGAGCCGGGGGTGTTGTGGCCTATGGAGTTGGAAATGAGCTATCTCCGTGACAGTGGATCCGGTGTGGAGTTGCTGTAGCTTGTAGGTGGGCTTGTCATCACTGCAGGATCTGATCACTCTCTTCTCTACCTTCCACCCCCCCTAACAGGGAGTAATTGGATTGGGACACTGACACTAAGTCAGGCCGGAGCACATGCTACGTACTACCACAAAGCCAACGACCAGGTAGGAATAGTTTGAATAAATCTTGCTATCTGATGGATGGGCAGCCTCCATTTTCCTGTGCCCATCACTCCCTCCCATCCTTTCCCTGTCTGTCTCAGTTCCTACACCCTTCTCTCTTCCCTCCACTTCCTCTCTCTCTCTCTCTCCCTGAGTCACATTCTTTCTCTTTATCTCCCTCCCTCTCATTCCCTAGACCTGTCTCCCTCTCTCCCTTCCCCCTTGTCTGTCTGTCTGTCTCTCTCTCTGCCCCCCTTCCTCCCCCTCTCTGATTCATTCCCTACACCCATGGCTCTCTCCCCCTCCCCATCTCTCCTCTCTCCTTCTCCACGGTCGGTGTGTCTCCCCCTCTCCCTGCCTGTGTCTCTGTCCACCTCCCTGTCTCTCTCCTCCTCCTCCCCACCTCTCCTCTCCCTCCTTCCCTCCCTGCCATCTGTCTCTCTCTCTCTCTCTCTGTGTCTCTCTCTCTCTCTGCCTCTCTCCCTCCCTCTCTGCCTGCCTGTCTCTCCCTCTCCGCCCTCTCTGGCTCTCCTCCTCTCAACCTCACCGCCCCCCCTCTCTAACTCGATATCTTTCTCTCAGTTACAAGTGGGTGTGGAGCTGGAAGCCAGTTTCCGGATGCAGGACACCAATGTGACATTTGGTTATCAGCTGGACCTCCCCAAAGCAAACCTCCTGTTCAAAGGTCAGTATCTTTATTTGCTCAACTCTCCTCCTGCCTTGCCCCAAGGCCAGGCCCCTGGGGAGTGGGCAGGTCACGTCGCTGGGCTGTGCTGCAGGTGGCTGGGTTGCTGAGATTACACTCCACATCAGGGGGTGGAAAACCTGGAAGATTCCCATCAGCCCAGTTCTAGGTTGAACAGGGGTTTCAATCTGTGTGGGTGAAATCAGCCCCCAGCAGAAGCGCTCCCACCTGCCTTGGAGCTTTCCCCTGTGCTCTCTGCTACTCAGAGGGCGTTGGATCCCACTCAGTATGAGGTTTGTGTCCAATTCTGGGCCCCACACTTTAGGGAGGAAGTCGAGGCCTTGGGGAGGGTTGGGGGGGGGGCAGATTTACTCGAATGGTCCCAGGGATGAGGGTCTTCCCTCATGTGGAGAGCCTGGAGACGCTGGGATTGTTCTCCTTGGAGCAGAGAAGGTTAAGGGGGAGATTGAATCGAGATGTTCAGAATCATGAGGGGTTACGAAAGGATAAATAAGGAGAAACTGTTTCCAGTGACAGGAGGGTCGGTAACCAGAGGGACTCAGATTGAAGAGAATCGGGAAAAGAACCAGAGGGGGAGATGAGGAGAATTTTATTTTGACACAGCGAGTTGTTGTGATCTGGAAGGCGCTGCCTGAAAGGGCGGTGGAAGCAGATTCAATAGGAACTTTCAAAAGGAGGAATTGGATAAATATCTGAAGGGAGAAAAATATGCTTTGCAGGGGGAGGAAGAGCAGGGGGGAGAGTGGGGACTACTTCTTGAGGGAGAGGGGGGTGCACTTGTGTGAATTGTGTATTTACACCGTTGCAAGGAAGGTCTCCCCGGGTGGTCCTGGGGCCAATATTTGCCCATCAGTCAGCATCACTAAAAAGACAGATGATCTGCTTCTTATCGCTTTGCTGTTTGTGGGATCTTGCTGTGTACAGATTGGCTTGTGTGTTCCCTGCACCTCAGCAGCAGCTACACTTAAAGCGCTCCATTGGCTGTAAAGCATTTGGGACACCCTGTGTTCCCAAACGTCCCTACACAGATGCAGGGGTTTCTTTCTTGGCCGGCCCAGGGTGTGATGGGACATTGAG